>NC_140975.1:60514837-60527337 GCF_056783735.1 Eptatretus burgeri | reverse complement strand
CAAATGGGGATATTTATTTATAATGCAATAATGGGGAACTAGGGAACACAGAAGAGCATAACTATACTGAATATAAGAAATGCAATGCAATATATACAGCACACAAAGCACTTAACAGTTTTCTACTTATTAGACGGGCCCATGGACAGACACACATACACCCAAGAAATGGTGGCCGATGCCTTTATTGCGGACTTCAGCTCGGAGGGACAGGTGAGCTGAAGCCCACGGTCTGTCTTGAACCTTCCCACCTCGTGTGGTCTTCAAGCTGTTCGGACTGGGCACCAGGGAGGGCGAGCTGGACCCAACCACCGCGAGCCGCGATCCTTTCCGAGCTCCGGCGGATCCCCTCGCGCTCCGGAACACGTGCTGGTGAGACAAGGCGCCGATCCTTCCTGACCCGATGCGTCGCTTCCCCAAAGAACCACCGACCAAGATGAAGCCAAGAAGTCGCACCAAGCCGGGAACCAAGCAGAGACCACGAAGAGCTCCACGAACCAAAAATAACCAGCCGAACAAGACCAACTCACTGAAACCAAGCAGAGGGTTCCCTTCTTATTCCTCTCAGGCCCACCTTGCTTCATTCGCCGTCGGTGGGGGCTGCCGCATTCCATTCCCCCCCCCCCCCGCGAGTCAAGCTATGCCCATATTAGGCAAGGAATTTGGTTCTGAATCTATTCTGACACACCCGCATTTCAGCGAGCGTGCGGAGGATGCCGGGAGCAGAGGGTTTGCTGTTCTTCAGCGTGTCCGCAACCAATGGGCATTTTGCGGCTGACGTAGAAGATGAGGTTTTTTTCATTAAAGGGGAATCCTAACTATAAAGATAAATCGCAGCGCATGGACATTTATTTACCCATTAGACAAGGGGCGGGAGCTATCTGTAAAACTAATCTATTCTCTGGGTTGGACATCTGGGAACTTTGCCGACCCATAATGCAATGTCCATATAACAACGCTGGCGAAGGGGAAAACAAAGTACCTCGTTCGCTCGGATCGCCCTGCTATGTGTTGCAACGGTGTATGTAGCGCGAGCGCTATCGCACGGCACTCGACTCGTACCTGTTACAAGTTTGTTTCTTTCGTAGCCTTTATTACACATTATTATTTGCAACAATGCCGAAAAGTTGCTGTATTTTCAGTTGTACTAATAACAAGGCAAAAAATTCAGAACTCTCCTTTTATCTCATACCAAGTCAGGTGACTGAACCAGAGAGGAGACTTCTGTGACTTAGAGCCATCAATCGTGGCATCAATTTCTATCAAATGTTAGAGGCTCTAACATGGTTACCTCCAACATTTTTGTGTAGCACAGTCTGCTCCCAACCAGAGACAAAAAAATTGTGGGCTTCCAGTGATCGGTAGTTTTTCATTGCCTCATGTGTAAACACTCCTGAGATTAAAAAGAAAAATATATTCTGTGGTTAGTTATTAAAATAGTACCAGAGTAGTTAAGCGACGGTACATCCCGCAAAAACATTAATGCCTTGGCCCTTGATTGCCATTAATAGGATTAGAACTTGCAAACTAAATGCAATGACAATGTGTCGGCCTTTCCTTTAAGTTCACCGCAGTCTTGTCCTCAGGCCAAGGCGCTTCAACTCAGCAGCCACAAGAAATAGCCACGCACTGCTACATCATTACAAAACGTAGAGACACACAGGCACACATGCTCACTCACATACAGCAACGCTCATACACACAGTCATGCACATCATTAAAATCAGGGATAACACAGAATTTACACAACATGAATGTGAGCAATATTTTAATCATTCACTGACATTCTTGCTGGGTCAGTGAGTGACCCACAACTAGCACAGATGACTCACCATCACACAGTACAGACAAGGCAGGTCAATTAAAACTATTAGGAACTAGCCACGTCAGCTCGGGAGTTCATAAATAATTGAAATAATATATTAACGCTCCAGTACAGTAATATTAGATAATACACAGTTAAAACTCGGTTTAAAATTGAATCACATACCTGGTGTCTTGACTAGATACGTGTAAATACCTCCCGGGTATTGCACGTTCGGCCATTCCTTCGGGTTGTCGATCCTCGAATAACCGGGGTACTGGTAGGGCCAAGAATCAAGGCCAATTAACTGTATTTTGGCTCGATATCTGGCCGATGCATCACCTCACAAATGTTCTATATATTGATATGACATCGCAAACACTTGGGTGAACACAATGTATCAACAATTTATCTGAAATACATCGACAGAAAAAATAAATAAATCACTCGGCTTTGCGTGCAAGTAAAACCACGATGTCCGTGAGTCTGCGATCGGTGCTGCGTTTGTTTTCCCCTTTGCCAACATGGCGGTCGCGTTACCAAGCGAAGTCACGTGACTGTGACGTATGTCCGACCTCAAGAACAGGACCTGTATGTTGTGTGCTCATGTCTTCCAGATTCGCAACAATATATATATATATATAAATATATACATACATACATACATATAGGCACATAAGCAGTACGCATGTTTTCGCTTCGTAAACGCAACTCGAGCTCATTCTTATTTTCGTGAGCGATGAAGGCAACGATCTGTTGCCTATACACTGCTCAAACGCTTGGAGCAAGATCACCTGTAAGGTGGGTACTCTGCAATGATATTAATAATGATAAAGATAATAACACGACCCTCTGGCGGTTCCCACAGGGAGCGGGTGCTTCTAGCTTTATATCATTGGTAAAAAGGTGTGCATGTTATTATTTATATTCAAGCCTCGTTGTACCTTTTTTGGACGTGTCTTGGACTTGGGGAGAATCCTATACATGGTTCTGAGAAGTTTTTGAATTTCCGGCGTTCAGTACCGTACCAGAAAGACCGTACCAGTCTTTCCTTCTGTCCAATTTTCATTTTGCAATCGATTTGTTTCCATGTCTATTGATCAGGTTCTCTCTCATTTATACTTATCCCCTATAGAGTCATAAAAACAAAGAGAATGTAACATGCAACGTTTATATTTAAAAGTGTAATGTACTCGATAGACAGGGACGAAGGCTCTGAAGTGGGAACACCAGGTTTAATTCGGCCACGGGCACAGCATGGGAACATGGGCGGGTCACATGACTCTGCTTAACCACGCCCCAGTACACCCATGGACCCATGCATTATCATAAACTACTGGTACATCTCATCCCCCCCCCCCCCAATTTTTTTTTCTTTACTTTCTTTACAAATCAAGATGCTCAGGAGGCTTACAGACATGAGCTGATGTTCTCAGGGCTAGTGGAGGGCTGTCCTTGCTTGGAAATGCTGTGGGTTTCTCAATAAGGGGTACAGGGTCAGGAAGGAGTTGAGGTACATTAATGGGTGAAAAACTTTCATGAGAAAACACCTCAGGTTCAAACGCAGGTGGTGTTGATACAGGAGTGGGTGACGAAGGCACTTGAGCCGGTTCAATGTTTGGCTCCCCACGACGTAACCCGAGTTGGTCAACATGTTTACGCATGGATCTACCGTCACCCAACTTCCCAAGAAACATCATTTCACCAATGTTATCGATAATGATGCCAGATAATCACTTGGTTCCACATCCGGAGTTCAATACGTGTACTGGATCATTGATCTGGAAGTCGCGGTATGCAGATGTTTGGTCGTGATTACGTTTGTGTTGATACTTGTTATTCTCGACCTTGACCGTGAGGTCCGGGTGCTCTAATGACAACGGTGTTGTCAATTCACGACCCATCAGAAGCTTGGCAGGTGATGACCGGTGGTTTGATGTGGTCTGCTGCAGTAGTTGAGCAACACATGAGCTGGACGAGATTGAATGGAGCCTTCCTTGATGCGGCTTAGACCATTCTTGATGATCTGAACAGCACGTTGGGCTTGACCATTACTGGCAGGTTTGTAGAGGCAGATGTGTCGTGCTTGATGCCATTCATTTTACAAAAGTTCTGAAACTCTGAACTCGTAAATGACGATCCATTATCTTACGCAATGGAGTTTGGAATACCATGTTGTGTGAACATTATATGTAGAGCTTCAATTGTTTCAGCAGAGCACGTCAGCAGAGTACATTTCCTTACCCGGGCAGTAAACCAATGAATAGTCATAACCGGCAAGGGTCAGCACCTAATGTTTTACACGACCTTATGATGTGGGAAGCATGGCTCTGGTTTCTCCCAGGAGACCGAACAAGGGTTTTGTGATCGTAACTACAATGGTAATAAGTCTCAATGGTAATATGTGTTTCAAAGACATATTGGTGTATCTTTAAGGTGCCCCAGACACACGCTAATGCCTCTCGTTCCACTTGAGCAGAGTGACGTTCAGTGTCAGATCAGGTTCGTGATGCATACGCAACAGGCTGGAGATTACCGGCTCCGTTTGTTTGCAACAATGCCCACCCAATGCCATATGAAGAGCTATCACAACTGAGAATAAGTTCCTTGGATGGGTCGTTATGGACAAGTAATGGCGAGGAGGACAGCATGGCTTTAGTGGCCTTGAACACTCTTGTTTGGGCAACTTCCCATTTCCAGACAACGCCTTTCCTGAGGAGAAGATGCAGAGGCTTGACAGTTGTGCTTATTTGAGGCAGGAAATTTCCAAAGTAGGTCAGCATACCCAGGAACGCACGAAGTTCTGAAATGTTTTGTGGCATTGGTGCATTCGCAATTGTTTCAACTTTGCTCGGAGAGGGCAAAATGCCTTGACAGGAGATTTGATGACCCAGGTTTTCAACTTCACGTGCCATAAAGGTACACTTCTCATGCCTTAGGCATAACCCAGCTTGTGACAGCCGATTGAGGACTTTGTTTAGGTTCTCGAGGTGTTCATGTCGTGACTTGCCAGTCACTAGTATGTCGTCCTGAAATGCCACTGTCTTTGCTACAATTTTCAACAATGTCTCCATCTTGCGTTGGAAGATTGGTTCAGCAGAGCGTATGCCAAATGGGCAGCTGTTGTACATGTAGAGTTCTCGATGAGTGTTGATGCATGTATATGGCTTGGAATCATCATCCAGTTCCATTCGAGCATAGGCATTGGTCAAGTCAAGCTTAGTAAATGTCTTGCCATCCATGAGAGTGGTGAACAGGTCCTCTGCTTTGGGCAAAGGGTAGCCATCCAGCATTGAATAGCGGTTGATCATCGTTTTGTCGTCCCCACAAATGCGCACTGTTCCAGCTGCTTTGAGTATTGAAACAATAGGTGCTGCTCAGTCGGAGCCCTCGATTGGTGAAATGACGCCCTCACTCTGCAGGCGGTCAAGCTCACATTCCATCATTGATCACATCATGTAGGGCACAGGTCTAGCCTTATGGAACAATGGCTGAGCATCTGCAGAAACATGAATCCTCAATTTGGGCCCTGTAAAGGTGCCAGCACCATCGCTGAACAGTCCAGGGTACTTGTTGAGCACGGTATCGTATCCAGCTTCAGAGTTGGAGACTCTGTTTACATCACTCCAATTTAGTCTGATTATTCGTAACAAATATTGGCCGAAGAGGGTTGGTCCTTCATCGCGCACTATCAGTAGTGGTAGGACATGAGTGCTGTTTCCATATCCTACAGTTACGTTGGCTGAGCCAACTCCAGGAACCACTTCCTTGGTGTATGTTCTCAAGTCAGTAGATATGGGCCGGAGTGCAGGAGCCTTTCTCGGAGGGAAGATGGAGGTGAACTTGCTCTTGCTCATCATTGAGCTGGAAGCGCTGGTATCAACTTCCATCCTCACCAGAATCTTATTGATTGTTACATCAACTATAATTGGAGCATCAGAGCTCTTTGTTCCAACAGAGAAAAACCTCACGAAGTTCCTCACTTGACTCTCGGCTGCAGGCTGTGCTCTGTGACCGATTGTCCACTGCATCAGGATTCAACCCAATGTGATAAGCAGGAGACAAGTTCTGCAACTTGGATCGAGAACAACGACACTTCAAGTGTCCCCGCTTTCCACAGTTGTCACAGATATAATTCCTGTCCCGACAATGGAAAACGATGATTACCACCACAACGCCAACAAGTTACCCCAACCTTCCGGGTAGATTCAGAAATGTCAGGAGGTGGAGGTGAATTTGTTGGCTTGCTCAAACACTTTTGCTTGTAGCCAAAAGTTACCTTGTTAACCGATGGGTCCTGCTGGATAAATTTTGACTTGTTAGAGATCACCCGCAGGCTCTCGGCAGTTTGCATACTGCCACGCAGTGGCTATTTCCATGACTTTACCGAAATTAGGGTCGGATTCAGTGAGGAGTTCCCTTAGAATTGAGTCGTCATTGATGCCGATTATAAATAAATCACGTAACATCTCTTCGAGTTCATCTGTAAACTCACAATGTTCATCGAGTTGGCGTAAATCAGCCATGAACTCGGATGCTGACTGACCATCTTGACGATGGTGGGTATAAAATTAATATCTCGAGATGATCTTACCCGGTTTTGGGTGATAATGTCTTTTCACCAGATTGACGAGCTCTTCATACGACTTGTCAGAAGGTTTGGCTGGGGCAAGAAGATCTTTGATGAGGCTGTACGTTGGAGCGCCGCATATGGTCAGTAATACAGCTCGCCACCTTTCAGCGTCCTCATCGGTGTCCATTTTTGTTTGCCACGAAATACTGCTTCAGATGATCGGTATGGTCTTCCCAATCATCCCCCACTGCATATACTTGCAATATGCCGATGCGCAAAGACATCCTTGTCGCCACTGTAATGTACTCGATAGACAGGGATGAAGGCTTTGATGTGGGAACAACAGATTTCATTCGGACATGGGCAAAACACAGCACAGCATCGTAACATGGGTGGGTCACATGACTCTGCTTAACCATGCCCCAGTGCACCCATGTATGCATGCGTTATCATACACTACTGATGCATTTCAAAAAGCATGGTTAATTACAGCATAGGTTAATGAATGGATATACAAGGTTGGATGATGAGGAAGTCCGTGGACTGCACTGAACAAAAAGACAATCCTGAACGAATGAAACAAATTTCCACACCCATTTGTTTTTGCTTTGTCACTTTAAGGGAACAATAGTTGCTTTATTCTTCTATGCACTTTTTTCTCTGCAACAAGAGATAGATAGCTCCTTCTCTTAATCGATAGAATGTGCCAGATTTAGGACAAAGTCACTGCTGTCGAAGGAGTTCCTGGACAAGGTTACCTGCGTGGTTTGGTTACCCCGCGTGATCTGGCTGTGCTGGGTGGTTTGGCTATGCCAGGTGGTAGTTTGGATATGCCGGGTGGTTTGGCAACCTCGGATGGTTTGGTTGCGCCGGATGGTTTTGTTGCGCCGGATGGTTTGGTTACGCTGGGTGGTTTGGCTACCTCGGGTGGTCTGGCTACCCTGGATGGTTTGGTTATGCCGGATGTTTTGGTTACGCCGGATGTTTTGGTTACGCCGGATGGTTTGGTTACGCCGGATGGTTTGGTTACGCCGGGTGGTTTGGCAACGCAGGTTGGTTTGGCTACCTCAGGTGGTTTAGTTACACCGGGTGGTTTGGCTCCGCCAGGTGGTTTGGCTCCGCCAGGTGGGTTGGTTACACCAGGTGCGTTGGTTACGCCAGGTGGTTTAGCTACCCTGGATGGTTTGGCTATCCCGGATGGTTTGGTTACTCCAGGTGGTTTGGTTACTCCAGGTGGTTTGGTTATTATGCCAGATGGTTTGGCTATCCCGGGTGGTTTGGTTACCCCAGATGGTTTGGTTACACCAGGTGGTTTGGTTATGCTTCAAAATAGTCAGTTCGGGAAGAAGTGTGTAATTTGTTCACAATGCAGGCAATAACTTGCTTACTCTTTACAATAGACAGTTATGTTGGATCTTTAATGCCCGCAACATCCAGTGCTGGACAAAGGGTCTTTCAGCTGAATGGCCATCCGATGGATGGTGCACACTGATGTATCGCGCTGCATGCCTCACACCATGGTGGCAGTTTATAGCTGGGTCAACATTCAAAACCAAGTTAAATGGCTTAAAGGTGAGTACGCAGACCTCTTGCGTACCTTGATTAGCCGCAGATTACACTGGGGAACAAATTTTTTCTTATTATCTGTTGCATGAGATTTTTCAACTTATTCTATGTATTTTTTCAACACTGATTTCAAATCTGAAATCGGTTTTCCTCTACATGCTCGAGTTTTCATGAAATTTGAAACTTGCTATTTTCACAAAAAAAGGACACCCATTGCTATTTGCACGAGGGATAACTTGAGAACTCGGGGTGCGATTTCGGACTTTAGTGGAAATATACGATGCCTAAACTGCTAAATAACTAGAGACCGTATTCGTTTTGCTACTAACGATTTGCTGACGATTTATTTGACATCAACTTTCTTTATCTTTATTGATATTTATTTATCTTTATTGATATATATTCTTTAACTTTATGTTTTTCTTGTTTCTTATCTGATCATGGCTTCTTCAATAAGACATAAATGTGTAAATAATCCTGATGCATTCTGTTATGTATGTGGCTGCTACACACTACTTAGTCAAAAGCGCAATATAACATCGTTTGTAAAGCGTACCTATAAAGCCTATTTTGATGTTCCCCTTGGCGACCAAGACAAGAAATGGGCTCCTCATATTGAATGTCATAATTGTGAGAAAATGCTTCGTGACTGGACAAAAGGAAAACGAAAGGATCTGCCTTTTGGAGTTCCCATGGTTTGGCGAGAACCCAAGGACCACGTAACTGACTGCTATTTTTGCCTGGTCAACACAAAGGATGTCGGCAAGAAAAACTGGCAAAAGATCTCCTATCCCTGTATTCCCTCAGCAATTCGACCGACTCCGCACTCTGAGGAACTCCCCGTTCCAGTGTTTAATGGTTTTGTCTTATCTGAAGATGAAGGCAGTGAACATGATCAGCAAGAGCACGAGGGTCGTGATGACAGGCTTCAAGAAATGGTTTCAGAATCCGAAGCCTCCTCATCTGATACCAAACAGTCGTCAGCCCCTCAGCAGTTTAGCCAACCGGAATTGAATGACTTAGTGCATGATTTGGGGCTCTCCAAGAAAGCAGCTGCGGTTTTAGTCTCCAGGCTGCAAGAAAAAAAATCTACTTGACCACTCTACAAATGTTTCATATTTCCAAAAGCGGGACCAGATCTTTGTCACCTTTTTCTCAGAAAACAAGCAGTTTGTTTACTGCCACGTTATCCCAGGTCTTCTCAGGCAATTAGGTGTTACTTCGTATAATCCAACAGAATGGCGATTATTTCTGGATACCTCTAAGCGCAGCCTCAAGTGTATTCTCTTGCTCAATGGCAATGTTTGTGGAGTGGTTCCAGTTGGTCACTCATTGCATTTGCGAGAAGAACATAATGACATAAAAATGGTCATTGACTTACTCAAATATCACGAGCACAACTCGATCATTTGTGTGGACCTGAAAATGGTCAACGTTCTCCTTGGTCAACAGAAAGGCTTCAATAAGTTTCCATGCCATCTCTGCATGTGGGACAGCCGAGCTCGAGAGAAACACTGGATCCAGAAGGAGTGGCCCATCCGTGAAACTCTGGAAGCAGGTTTGCCAAACATTGTGAATGACCCAATCGTCAGCCGAGAGAAGATCATTTTTCCCCCACTCCATATCAAGCTCGGCTTGATGAAACAGTTCGTGAAGGCATTGAGTACTGATGGTGAATGTTTTAAACATATAGTTTCTACTTTTCCTGCTTTGTCTTTCGAGAAGATCAAAGCAGGTGTGTTCGATGGACCTCAAATTCGTGCCCTTGTACGTGATGAGGAATTTGTAAGGAAGATGAATGACAAGGAGAAGACAGCGTGGCTGTCTTTCATCGTAGTTATACAAAACTTTCTTGGTAACAAAAAGGCAGATAACTATGAGTTTCTGGTTACTAAAATGCTGTTAGCTTTTCGCGATCTTGGGTGCAACATGAGTGTCAAGCTCCATTTCCTGAATAGTCACCTTGATCAATTCCCTGAGAACCTTGGGGCTGTAAGTGAGGAGCAGGGAGAGCGCTTCCATCAAGACCTCATGACGATGGAAGAGCGCTACCAAGGGCGATGGGACAAAAATATGATGGCAGACTACTGCTGGAGCATCAAACGAGATTGCCCTGTGGAAGTCCACAAACGCAAGAGCTATAAGCGCAAATTCTTGCCTGAATAGGACCTATTTGAACTTTGCATTCCATCCTTATCAATTGTTCTGAATCACCTATCGTCTTTATGTCGAAATATATGTTCATTTAAATTTGCTTTTAATTCAAATTGTAACTTACCAAATAAATGTTGATAATGGTGAATTGCATAAAATCTAGAGCTTACAGAGAGAAACTAACTTCAGATTTGAATTCAGCACACTCAAATTAGGTAAGATCAAGTGCTGGTACCAATGCAACAAAAACTTTGTTCCCCAGTGATCATTCCAAACTAGAAATACAACCAACCTCTTTTCTGACGGGAATATTAGGGAGGGGGGGAGAGCAATGCCTCACCCTACATTACTATACATTCTGGGAGGGGGAGGGAGCGAGAATTCGGAGGTGAGAGGTGGTGGTGAAGTGGGGAGGGGGAAGGTGTTTGGGTGGTGGAAAGTATGAGTGGAGGTGTTCTTGACTTTCGTTTGGTAGTGGGACTTGTAAAGGGGGGTGGGAGGGGTATTACATGATTGAACAAAATGAGGTTTGTTAATACAGCACATGGAGACCACCCGGAGATGCCCATCAGGGGTTAGGGGTGGAGAGGGGAGGGGTAGGGAAGAAGGATGATGGATGGGGAAGGGAAGGCAGCATGATGGGAGGGGAAGGGAAGGTAGCGTGAGGGGAAGGGAAGGCGGAATGAGGGGAAGGAAAGGCAGCATAAGGGGAAGGGGAGGGAAGGTAGCATGAGAGGAAGGGAGGGGAAGGGAAGGGAAGGTTGCATGAGGGGAGGGAAAGGGAAGGGAGGGGAAGGGAAGGTGGCGTGAAGGGAAGGGAAGGCAGCGTGAGGGTAAGGAAAGGCAGCATGAGCGGAAAGCTGCATGAGGGGAGGGGAGGGGACGAGAAGGGAAGGGCAACAAAATTCCCTCCAACAGCAAACGTTTTCTTTTTAACCACCGGTTCTATGTAAAACTGGCTGGGCGTATTTCCAAATGGCGCGATCTACCTGACAAAGGCCTGCCTGCATGCATGCTTGCACGTGCAGTGACCTTTGCATCCACTCTGGTTGGCTCACTCCAAATCTTATTTGTAGATGCTACACCATGGGGAAGCCATTTTAAATTCAAAACTAAACTGTCGGTCCTTTACACTCCCCTTAACAGAGGGGAGGCGTGGGGAGCAGGGGCAAGGGGGGGGGATATATATATATATATATATATGTATATATATATATATATATATACACACATATATAGTTAGATTTACAGATACAAATACATAGAGATATTATTTCAGGGTGAGGGTCGGTAGAGGGGTGAGAGGTGAGGGAGGGAGGATTCCGGCAGATGTGACATTCAGTTTAATGTCGAGAGACAACACACATAATGATGAATCACCCTGCCTGTGAAACACCGGGATGGCAGTTTATAGCTGGGTTTGGATTCAAACCCAGGCTAGACAGCTTAGAGCGAGCATACCTCTTGGCTATCCTTCTGTGATGTGGCAATTCATTGCTTTGTAAAAACTGAAAACATTTTTTTAATCATTGTAATCATCTAATTTATTTTGCCTTCCTAATTCGGGAGATGTCCCCAAGGACAACCGTGCTGTGGTATCGTCATTGAAGCTTAAAGAGTGCTTGCCAGGTGGCTTAACCACACGAGCAAGCACTCAAATAAAACGGTTGAATAAACTTTTAAAAACAAAACGTTTAATTTTTTTTTATATGTATCTATCTATGTCTTAGTGACGGGTCGATAATGAGTGAAGACCATCCGAGGCACCGCACGACCAAACGCAGATGAATGGGCCCTGAACTTTGTTCAAGTTGATCAATATATTCATATGAGTGAAAATATGAATATTGTAGAGCGCTCGCCAAGTAGCTTAAGCAAAGCACTTCAACATAATGGTTGAGAAGGAATGGCTGGCTTGGCAAGCGATTTGCAATCACCGATTGGTCATATAAACTCCCGATGTGTGCCCCGATTAGAATAGGTACACCTTATCCCTGCGTGTTGAAAGAGGTGACTAAAGGGTTGGCGTTAGGAAGGGCATCTGGCCATAAAAAAAACATTTCCTCAAAGGAAACCGTGATTGTTATGGGGTCTGCAAGGCTAACCCCTGCTCTTGCAGGGGAAAATTGCCTGAAAGTGCTAGAGAGAGAGAGAGAGAGAGAGAGAGAGAGAGAGAGAGAGAGAGAGAGAGAGAGAGAGAGAGAGAGAGAGAGAGACAGAGAGAGAGAGATAGACAGAGAGAGAGATAGAGAGAGAGAGAGAGAGAGAGAGACAGAGAGAGAGAGAGACAGAGAGAGAGAGAGACAGAGAGAGAGAGAGAGACAGAGAGAGAGAGAGACAGAGAGAGAGACACAGAGAGAGAGAGAGAGAGAGAGAGAGAGAGAGAGAGAGAGAGAGACAGAG
>NC_140975.1:60479837-60509837 GCF_056783735.1 Eptatretus burgeri | reverse complement strand
ATCTTGAAGCTTCTTTCCAAGATGTTGCGAATCTAATGTTTTGCCTGTTTCTAACATTTTCCATAGTCTTTCCAAATACAGCATTATTCATTAATTTATAAAAGTCCCCTTCAAATTTTACTTTTGTATTTGCTCTCATATCTGTATTGAATTGAATATACTTTTTCACCCAAGGACTTTGTTTAAATTTTAAAACTCTATGAATTTTAGCTACTCTCAATCCTTCTCTCAAAAAACTGTTTTAAGCTTCTCTGATGCAAAACATATCCCTCTTTATCATAGAATGTTGTTAATAACTTTTCTGTTGATTTACCTTTAATATTAAAACTTTTATGATAATCACTTAACCATTCTTTCTTTGGAGTTTCTTTCTCACATGCAAAAGGAAGATCTTTATGCTTATTATGAAGATCACTCGGGTACCTCAAATCAACTTCAAAATAATAACCTTCTTCTTCGTCATTCAATTCCTCTTGAGAAGAAATAACAATATTCATCAAAGCCTTTTCATAATCCTTTTCTTCCACCCACTCTAATTTACCATAAGGTAGAGATTGAGACATTGCCCATCCATACAAATTATTAGCATCAAAATACATCAAATAATTACTATCTTTTTCACTATCATAATTTGGGAGATATTTATTATTTGCTTTAGCATATCTTTTTGAACATACTTGTGATATTCCACCTCTCTTGGACTTCTCAATCATCAAAAGCATATCAACATCACTGATTAAATCTATATCTTGTTTTGTCATTTTCAACATTGCACTCCAAGCTAAACCAGGAGCTGTGAAATAGTGGGCAGGGTCTAATCCATAACAATTTTTATTATGACAGAGTGTTCTAAAAGCCTCAAACACATCAGCTAACAATAAAACATCTGTTTTTAGATATAAATCATGATATTCTCCAAGGTTCTTTATCTTAAATATTTTCCATATTTCTTGTGCGTGTTTATATTCCTTATCACTTATCTCTTCTTCATAAAGGTTATTATAGAAACTTTCTTTTGAAGGAAGTTGTGTTTCTTTAAATCTCATAAATGAATCCATATAATCATAAGGATAAATTCCCTTACTTGTAAGAATTTTCTCTTTACTTTGAATTTCATTCCTTGTTTGAATTTCCTCTCTCGTAAGAATTCCTTCTTTAATCAGAATTTCATCTTTAATCTGAATTTCCTCTTTAGTTCGAATTTTCTTTATAATTAGAATTTCATCTTCAGTTAGAATTTCCTCTTTACTTTGAATTCTCTCTTTAATCTGAATTTCCTCTTTAGTGAGAATTTCCTCTTTTGGAAAGAATGAATTAAGATTTGGAAAAGAGTCCGTGGAGCTTAGATTTGATGCGAGGTAGGCTAGTGGTGTTCCCATAAACTTGTAAGAATCTAAAAACCTAATACGAGTTATAGGTTTTGTGAATATCATTTTTGAAAATGAAATATACTTTTGACTTGTGTTTGTTATAGCAAAAATCATTCCTGGTGTTTTTGAAAGTTCATTTATAAATAGATGTGTATCATAGTTGGCGCTGTTGTGAAGAAAGACTGGAATAAAAGAAGGTAATTTATAATTAAGATTACAACAGGAATGAGCGGGACCTCTATATTTACCAGTAAGATGACAATGGTCTCTAACTTTAGACTCCTTAATTTCCCCCTCACAAATATGGCAGATATTGTTCATTCTAAATTCTAATTTTTCTTCTTTGGTTAATTTCATCGGTTCATTTGTTTCTTTCATTAATTTAGTGAGTCTTATACAATCCTTTTCTAATCGTTTTACAAACTCTTGTGAAGCATTTTTTCCACGATAATGTTCAAGTTTGTTATACTTTTCTCCAACAGATGATTTGATATAATAACAGAAACCACAAGGAATATGTTTTTGATATTTATTTGTATATGGTTCTTTTGGATTAGGAGAAGCAGTATTTATCTTAAGGATACATTCAAAATCAGCGTATATCACAAATGGGTGCATGATAGATTTATTATAATCTTCAAAATAAATCTTTTCACCAGGTTTAGGCATTGTAATTACAGCTGATTTATGATTACTACAATATTTTGAATGTTGTTCTAATCGTTCTTTTGTATGAAATGAATTAAGACATCGCTTACAAGGATATATTTTGTTTGCTGTTCTGAATACCTGAGAAGAGATTAATCTTGATAAATTATTGATGTATGTGTAATGTGAATTCTTTCCAACACTAAAATATAAAAGGTCAATGTGTGTTTCTTCATTTTTATAGTTGTTTGAAATTTTTAATATTTGAACTTTGTTTGTATCCGTTAATCCATATACATTAATAGAAAGATTATTCTTTTTCTCAAATTTAGGAATATCTGTTAATGGCATTGGGAATTTAAAATCTTTAATGTCCAAGGTATTCTCATATTTCATATATTGTTTTACTCTTTCTGAATTACATTTTGGTGGATGTAAGTGAGCAAGAACAGACCAGAGAAAACATTTATTATCATTGTTCTTAATATTAACAACTGCCTTCTTTAGTTTTATTTCTTTTGGTAATTCAATATAAGAAGAAGCTTTAAGAGGGTTTGATTTTAGAATGTGTATATCTAAAAAGATGATTTTTTTAATATTGAATCCACTTCCTACCACTGTATTATCAACATCCTCCTCTTGTCTTGATAGTTCTTCATAAACCCCACTATTCAAAAAATCTTGAAATGATGTTATAAAATGAAGATCTGTTCTCATATAAGGAGTTTGTTCTTCATCTTGTCTTTTCATATTCATTTTCACTCCCATATAAAACTTTAAAGTTTTTATTTCTTTTAATGTCTTTTTAATAAATTTTTTCAACATCGGGTTTCACTATTTCAATTGATTCAGCTATTGATGATGGACCGGGTTCTCCAAATTGAAAAATCCTTATTTTTATATGCCCTTTAAATGCCTCATCAGTGTTTTTAATATAATAGTCTCCTTTACTTTAAACTCATTTTTCTTGTGTTTTTGTGATTGAAGATGTTGATTATAACTACTCTTCAAAACATCCTTTGAACAGATATCACAATGTTTTCTTTCCAACTCAAGAGGAGATATTTGATGAAATAGATTAAATGTGTGTTTGTTGGTTCGGAGGTGTTTTCTATAATGTTTATATTCGTGATTACAAACATCGCAGTACGTTGTATTCACCATATTTATAGAATAAAACTTTGCTTAAACTAAAATTTTCTTGATGAAAATTTCGTTTAATTTATAGGTGAATCTGTGCTTAAAAACATTTTATCCTCCAACTTTTTCACTTAATAAATACAATGTTTCAAGACACAAAAGACAAGTTTCAATCAATCTCTTCATCTGTTAAAGATACTGAGAAATATGTCAAGGATGTAAAATTGAACAAAGATAAATATAACAACTATTGGATAAAAACTATTATGGTAAATAATATGAGTTCTTCAATTTCCTTCAGTGGAAGGGCTTTTAGTATACCTGGTAGAACATCAATTAAAGTATCTCTAACAAAGTTTCTCCTCTCCTTCTAGTAATATATTCAAAACTAGAAAAAGCAATGAAACAAGAAAAAGTATCAAAGAACAAAACCTTATGGATGAAGCTTTAGAAAGAAAAGATAAGACCATCGGTAATATGCAAGGAGAAATTTGTATTTTTTTTCAACAACCCTAAAGATGTAAATCTTGATGAAATAAAGGATGTTAATATATCAGGTGAAATGACATTTCGTTCAACAGTAGTTAACGATAATTTTAAAATTACCTTTAATATAAAAAATGTTGTCGTTGAATCTGATAATGAAAAAGTATATCGATATCGATGGTAATATACAACTGAAAGTATAGATGAATTTCAGTTTAAGTAAAGTTTTACTTTATAAATATGCTAGACTTTCCTGATTCTCCATATGACAAATTTGAGAATTGTCCTGCGTGTGAAAGACAGGGATTAAACACAGAGTCAAAAGCCTATAAACAATGTATATTCTGTGATTATCTTCTAATTAATGATAATAAAAAATATAAAAGGAAAATAATTCTTTTAGATTTACACCAAAAATGAATTACTTTACAAGATTGATTAGAGAAATGAATGTAAAGTATGAGGATGATAACACACCTTTCCTTACAAGGGAAGAAACTGAACGTATAAGAGAAATGTTCAAAGGATTGTTGTTGTATATTATTCATGGATGTAATTTTCAGGGAAATATCAACACAAGATATTGTATAAATAAAATAATGGATTATCTTGAAATTAAACCTGAACTTAGGATAAAATATAGAGTTTCTAAAAAAGCCAATAATAAATTAAATAACCTGTTTTTCAAATATATAAATGAATGATTTTTTACCTATTTGGGAAAATAAGATAAAATTTAACAACCATAAAAATAACCCAAATTCATTAAGATGTCTCATAGTTGGTTCAAGTGGATGTGGAAAAACCTGCTTACTTTTAAAAATGCTCCTCACTCCCAACTTTTTAGATTATGATAATTTAATAATTTTCACAAAGTCGAGTTTTCAACCAGAGTATCAACTACTCTCACAAGGTTTTAATGCTGGTCTTCAAAAAGAAGATATAATAGGTTTATTTAAACGTCAAAAAAACCTAAATGATTATAACATTGAAGATATAATTCAACTATTTTGTGATACACAGAGATGTAAAAAGAAATCAAATCTTATAACTTGTATTCTTAGTGATAATACGGATGATATACCGTCTCCCCAAGATTTGGAGAAATCAAAAAGAACCTCGTTATCTTTGATGATTGTGTTAATGAGAGAAACCAAACGGTAATGGACAGCTACTACACAAGAGGGAGACATTCTTCTTGTAATTGTATTTATCTTAGTCAATCGTACTTTCAACTTCCTCGCCGTTCCATCAGAAACAATGCTAATACTTTTATTTTATTCAAGTTAAATTCAATAGATATCAATAATTTTTGGAGAGATAATTGTTCTACATTATGTAGTAAAAAGAAATTTGAGGATTATATGAAGCACACGACTGAAAAATATAAATATATTGTTGTGAAACAAGATGAGATATTAAGGGATATATTTTTTGTTTTATAAACAATTACATATATAAATGACAACTATTATTATAAATCTTGTGGGTAAATCTGCTTCTGGAAAAAACTTTCATAAATCAAGGTTCTTGTGTAGTACAAATGAGAATATTGTAAATTTACTTAAAAAACACCCCGTGATACGCATTGTATCAACAACAACTAGAGCAATAAGACCTGGAGAAGTAAAAGGTGAAGATTATCACTATATTTCAGTGGAGGAACATATGCGATTGAGGAATGAAGGACAAATATTTGAGGAGGTTTCTCTTGGTACAACAAAATATTCACATTGTAAGAGTGAGTTAAAGAAACTAAAATCTGGTGGTGTTGGGATATTAGAAACTAATCCAGAAGGAACGAGACAAATTATTAAATATCTGAGCGGAGTGAAGATTTTATCATTCGGTTTTGATGTTGATGAAGAAACTCAACACAAACGTATGAAAAGCAGAGATGCAAGGATTAGTGAAGAAGAAATTACAACTCGCATTAATGTTAATAAAGAATTTGATGAAATATTTAAAGAAAAGGATTTATTTGAACACATCTACTTGAATGATGAAGAAAAGGAAAATTTCCCTGTTGATCTTTACAATTCATTAAATGATATTTTACAATAAATAAATGGATACAAAAGAAAGAGCAAGAAGATTTAAGGAACATCAAGAGTTGGTTTCAAAAGTTGTAAAACAACAGGAAGACATAAAGAAGAAACGCAGACAGAAACTAACGGGCGAAGAAGCATTTGAAAAAACAAGAGAAATTTTTTAAACCACTTTTAAAAACTTCCCAAGAAAAATGAAAGATGTTTCCACAGTTCCCACAGTAGAATATACTCCTAGAAAGCTTCAAATGTTAAAAGATTTCAGTCAAATGACGGAGGAAGAATTAGAGCATTTAGGAGAATTAGAATATGATGATGAAGGTTTATTTCAACAACTGGAAGAGATTAATCAACCCCTGATTATATTGTGAATGCTGTTCAAAACAATGAATATTCAGCGGATTCAAAAACCAAAGCAGGACTCATTCCAACAGAACAACCAGCAATATTTCATCTTGTTCAAGAAAAGGTATTGATATTTAATGATGAATTAAGGTTCTTAAGTTCTCCCCAAACCCCTGTTAAACTAACTCCGAGATTAATGTTTCTTCTCACAAAAGATGGAAGACAAGGTTCAACTGTGAGGGATGAATCAAAGTATATTGATAAACCATTGGATATGGAAAATAATGATGATAGAGTATATATTGATTTGCTGAACACTCTAAATTATAAGGTTATTCTTTCTGGTAAAAGTAGGAAGAATGAGAAGGAGAAACACATTATTCAGGCTTTAAGTATCCTTGGTTCAGGTATTAGTTTTCTTCCAAATGACCCATCGCAATTAGTTAATAGACTGTTATTGTTGTTCGGCAGTAAGAAGGCTGGAAATAACAATTGTTTTAATGAAGCATCAGCCATTTTAGACCAGTTGATGAACATGAAAATAATTAATAAATCTCAATATAAAGACATTTTAACTCGTATTAAATAAGATGAGAAGCACAATCCTGAGTTTTAATTTCACAACAAGCGACCACACATCTTCATTCCCATACCCACTACAACTTGACACAACAAAAGAATATGAGGCATCTTTATTGTCCATGGAGACTTATAATACCTTATTTAATATAACCGAGAAAAATGACAAGTTTAGTTATAATCCGGGAAGTGGATACAAACGATAACAGTCTCACCCCCAGCATACGACATTTCTCAAATATCTTCCCAAATTCCTCGTCTTATCAAAGAACAGCGTGATCAACCAAAAAAATATTCTTATAAACATTCAAAAACATACTTCAAAATCAAGGATTAAAGTAAAAAATAACTACAAGGTTGATTTCACAATTGATAATCTCATTTAGAGAGTTATTAGGTTTCTCCTCAAAAAAGATTGAAACTAATGGGACGTTTTACAGTGATAATGTCATTCAAATATCCTCAGGAATAAATTCGGTGTTAATTCACTGTGATTTGATTGATGGTGCTTATAATGATGGATTAAAAACAAATACAATATTTTGATTCAGCGCATACTCAACCCCAATTGGTTATAAATTCAATATGGAGCCTAAAAATTTGGTTTATCTACCTGTGTCAGGAAAAACCATACACAGAGTAAATTTTAGGATAACCGACCAAGATAATCGTGTGATTTCTTTTAATGGAGAAGTTATATCCATCAGAATTCACCTACGTGAAGTTTTTCAATAAATAAATACGATGGTTATTGTGAGGAAGCACGAGTTGGGAAAATATAAAATAATTACAGGGGATGGGATGTTCCTTTCCCCGTACTACAAGGGTGAAGGTATGTATCTTGGTAGAGGATACTATAAACCTAAGAGACAAAGGGGTGTTGGACATCAATTTAGAGGAGATGGGATAATTGATACTCTCATGGGTATTGGTTCAACTATTCTTAAACATAAAGACCTAATTGGTTCAACTGCTTCTGCTGTGGGAAATGTAGCAGGTGCTGTAAAGAGTATAAAAGATGCTCAGAAAGAATCTCATAAATTACAAGCAATAAAAGAAATTAAGAAAGGTAAAAATCAGTTGTCCCCCCAAGAACGACAGAAAATAATTCAAATACTTGGATCAGGGTTTCAAAAGTTTTAACATCTTTTTTCCTAAATAAATACAAGTATGGAAGCAATTGATAGTATCTATGATTTGGATGATACTATTATTATCTCAAACTCCACTAAAAAAGAAGATTACTTCAAGGTAAATGCAATAACTGGAACAGACTGGAATACAAATGGTACAAAAAGTTTTGAAATAAATAATCAACAAACCTATTTGAATCTCTCCGAAAGTTTCTTGTTGTGTAAATTTAAATTCACTAAGGCTGGGAATAACACAAACGCTACACTTGTAAATGATTTCTTCTGGAAAATGTTTGATAGTGTGCGATTGTATATTGGAACACAAGAAGTTGAAGCGGTTGATTATGTCTCTGCTGTATCTGAAATGATGAAATTTACACTCTATACATTCAGTGATAGAATGGGAAAGGGGTCTGTCGAAGGTTTTATTCCTGATATGTCAACGGGAACAAACACAGACCCTGGATATATTCAAAGGAAAGGAATGTATAATGATGATACAAAAGCAGAAAATAGTTTTACTGTGGCAGTTCCTCTTAAAGGTATATTTGGATTTTGTGATTATGATAAAGTTCTGTATGGTCTTAAAATTAGATTTCAACTACAAAGGAATGATAATGAAAATAGATTGCTTTTTGGTGTTGGTAATGCTTTTGGTGATCAGAATAAATTTGTAATTGAGGAGATGAGTTGGTATATCAGTGAATATACTCCTAATCTTAAAACAGAAGAGATGTTGAATCGAAGACTTAACTCAAAGAAACCACTCAGTGTATCATACCTCAAAAGAGGATGTCAACACGTTAAACTCAATCAAACTACTTACACGTGGAATTTGGGTGTTCTGGAAGGAAAGCCACGATATCTGTGGATGATTTTTAAAAAGCCAGATGGTGATACTGCGACTGATAAGAATAATGCATTGAGTGATAATGCTAAGGTGAAACAACTTCGCGTTTCTCTAGATGGAACATTTTATCCACGAGATAGATTGGAAATTAATTGGGAAAAAAATGATTTTGCTGTAGCATACAAGTCTTACCAAAAGGTGTGTGAAAGTAATGGAAATAAAGAACCTATTTTGGATATGACAGCATTTAAAAGTTTGTATACACTCTATACGTTTGACCTGAGCGCTCAAAAAGAAACTATAAAGTCTAATCGAGTGGATACTTCCCTATACATTGAAAGAGGAGAGAGTGAAGAAGTTGATACATATTGTTTGCTTTTGGAAGAAACAGAATTGCAGATTAATACAGATAATGGTGTGATGATTAGTCTCACATAATTTTTTGTTAAATAAATGAGTGGCAAAGTACCAACTGGGGTATATGTTAATCAAATCAATCTTCATAAACTATCATCTTGTGTTCAAAATCAAAAGCCTTGTACGATTAACGTTAATACAATTCAGAGAAAAGGAGCAGTAAGAATTGATGTTTTGCTCACAAGAGAACAGGTTAAAATCTTGAATGACACTGGCTCACTTAAAATTAAAATGACAAAACCAATGTTGAAAAAATATTCAATAAGAGAGACGAGTGGAGGATTTCTCCCATTACTAATTCCTTTATTTGCTGGTTTAAGTGCGGTTGGAGCATTGACGGGTGGTATTTCAACAGCGGTCAAAACTGCCAACGAAAGGAAGGCTCAACTCCAGGCTCAAAAGAATTGGAAAGACATAACAAAGAGTTGGAGAAACAAATTAGTGGAAGTGGTGTAATTGTAGATTTTGCTGAAAAACTTGAAGGTCTGCCTGATAAAGCGAGATTGTTAGTTGGAGATATGCTTTCTTCTATAGCACAAGCAGGTGTAAAATTAACGAAAAGAGGTAATGGATTATATCTTTCTAATAAATAAATGAGCATTGATGAGTGGTTGAAAGAATTTGGAAAGAATACAACATCAAATTTACAACTTGCCAAATATTGTAAGAAATTAAAAATTCATAATGTGGTTATTTGTATGAGAGATGAATTAACAAATGTGTCGAAACATACAAAGAATATTATTATGAACTTAGAAGATAATGATGGGAACGGTTCTCATTGGGTTTGTATTTTTAATAGTCAAGACAAATATTATTTTGATAGTTTTGGTCTTCCACCACCTGTTGAAGTCATAAAATTCTTACAGAATGGTGTTTATCAAACATTTCAAGTCCAAGAATTAAATTCCAAGTGTTGTGGTCAATTATGTCTATATGTGTTATTTCAACTCAACAAAATAAAAAATTTTATGATATTATTTTTAATCTAATATAAATGACTTATGTTGGTAAAGATGGTTCTATCTTTGGTGTATCTCAAGAACTGGATATTGATTTATCAAATTATTACACAAAGGCACAGGCTGAACGACATAAATATAATATAAACATAAATATTAACATGAAAAATGCTTATAAATTAAAAATTATCCAAGCCCGACTGACGCGAATGACTTGGTGAGATTAAGCCGATTTATCACAATATATATACTTAAATAAAACGGCTGTGTATTCTAAAGATACAGAAGTGTTGATATTATCTCCAGGTCATACAGAATTCACAGTTCGAATTAAAATAAATTTTTATAAAGAAGGGCGTATCGTTTGTATGAGAATAGAACAATGGGGGTATGATATGAATGATTTAGGGTATAATTGGTCATTTAAAATTAACCTCGAAGACCTGGAACAATTAAATCAGTCTCGTAAGGAAGAATATTATCCACTTGGTATCGAGAATGAGTTTTGTGGAGCCACGATTAGTAAACAACAAATAAAAGAATTTAATAAGGGTAAATATAATAATGGTTTTGCCCTTGTTTATCTCATGAAAACAGAAAAAACAGGATTATATATAATAAGTAAGGAAATACAAAATGATTTAACTATGGGAAGATGGGGAGGTGTTTCGTGCCATAATATTATTCTAACATATATTTCTAATACATAAATGACAGCAAGAAGGCTTCAAGAAAATTATCATTTCTGTGTTCAAGCATACCTTCAAGAAAAGGGTATTCGGTATTTTAATAAATATGTTCTACAACATAAGAATGAGGTATTTTCAATAAAAGATTGGCATTATGCTGATGTTGATAAACCAACAACTTTAGATTTAATTAGAATGTTAAATAATGAAAAAAATTATAAGGTTAAGAAAAGGTAAGGCTCTTTTAGAAATTCAAAAGAAATTTTATTGGTATCCTGTTGTAAAAAATTATTTTGGATACAGGAATAACAAGAAATCCTGATGAATATATGTATAATATTCTATGGGGTGTAAAACGATTCAAGTATAGTAAGGGATGAGGAAGGAGTTGAAGAAGAGAGGGAAGAGGAGGAAAAGGAGGAGGAGGAGAGAGAGAAGGAGGAAAGAGAGAAGAGAGAGAGGGAGGAAAGAGAGAGAATGAATAAATATCAAAATATGGAAACCAGTGAGATTCAAAAAGAATAGAGGTATTAAAGAAATTAACTTATCTCACCAGGGAGGAATACAAAGAATTAAAAAGTCTATTTACAATACTTTCGACAAGACTATCGACATCGAGAAGACATGTATTTTAATTCAAGTTTTTTCTTAAATAAATGGAGGAGAGAGTGAAGGCATTTCTAAGGATTCTTTACGTTTTAAAAATTAAGATTCAAATGTGCATGTTGGAAACTAAAAAGGTTTTTGCACTCTGCAGAAATTTTTCTCATAAATAAATGAGTTATTGTCTCAAATGTAAAAAGAAAACTAATACTAAAAATATTTCATATATTAAAAGTAAAAATAACAGGGTTATACAAAAAGGTATATGTTCGGTGTGTGGTTCAAAAAAATCAATTTATCTCCAAACACAAACTCGGAGGAGATATACAAAAGTTTTTATCAGGAAGTAAATTTACAACTACTGGAATACCAGGGGAATTACATCTTCCAGGGTATTCTTTCTGTGGTCCAGGCACAAACTTGGATAAAAGATTAGATGAGGCAGACAATCCTAAATCCTGGAGTAAACCAATCAATAGAGTTGATGAAGTGTGCATGAGACACGATATTGATTATGGGAATACCACAACGTTGGAAGAAAAGCATGAAGCCGATAGAGAAATGTTATATAATTTGTCTCTGATACAAAATCCAACCTTGAGAGAAAAAGTTGATAGGTTCATCGTGAAGAAGATGATTAGTGCTAAATTGAAACTTGGACTTGGAAATTCAAAAAACTTATAGGCTCTAATGATGCCATTAAGACTGAAGAGCAATTAGCTGATGAATTACATAAACCAATATTCACAAAGTTTCAGAGAAGGAAAGTTTATTCCAAGGAAGTTGATTATATCTGGTCTGCTGATTTGATTGAACTCAATAATGATAAGGGGTACAAGTATGCTTTAACCGTTATTGATTTGAGGAGTAGATATATGTGGGTTGTCCCTTTAAAAACAAAACAGGTAATACTCTTGTGTTAGCTTTTCAACAGATATTTAATAAAAGTAAGAGAAAACCTAAGAAATTGTGGACTGATGAGGGTAGAGAGTTTTATAACAAGACATTTATGAATTTTTTAAAAAATAACAGTATTACATTATACAGTACCTTTAATGAAGGGAAGGCAGTTGTTGTTGAACGTTTTAATCGTACCTTAAAAGAGAGACTATATAAAAAAATTCACACAACTCGGTTCACAACAATGGTTATCTTTTATTCAGGATATTGTGGATAAGTATAATGACACGATTCACACGTCAACGAATATGAAGCCATCAGAAACATTTACAAAATTAAAATATGAAAAAAGAGATTAATGTCAGAAAACCTAAGTTCAAAGTTGGTGATATCGTAAGAATATATAGGTGGGAAATCTCATTTTGAAAAGGGTTTTACTGAACGATGGACGAAAGAACTTTTAAAATTGTTGATGTAATAGATACAGTTCCTTGGACTTATAAAATATATGATTTGGAAGGGGAAGAGATTTTAGGTTCATTTTATTCACAGGAATTACAAAAGACAAAACTAGCATATAATACACCTTTGTGGACACTAGAGGGACAAGTCCGAGGTGTATTACAGTATATAATGTGTGTCAAGGGGACGTTCTTAGATCTGTGAACCCCAAACACAGAATCCTCAACTGAATAGTCAAGGGTTAACTTTTGTTTGTGTGTGTGTGTGCAATGGGAGCAATAGGTTGGCGCTTCACTCCCTCCTACTATACACCGTTGTGGACACTCGAGGGCCAAGTCCGAGGTGTATAACAGTATATAATGTGTGTCAAGGGGGACGTTCTTAGATCTGTGAACCCCAAACACAGAATCCTCAACTGAATAGTCAAGGCTTAACTTTTGTTTGTTGATGTGTATGTGTGTGTGTGTCCCAACCCTCACATTCAAAATCTCAACCCCAACCCTCACATTCAAAATCTCAACCCCAACTCAATCCTCGCCCAACACAATGTCTTTTTCAAAATGAGATTTCCACCTATATATATATATATTTTTACGTTTTTTTTCTTCTTCCAATTCTGTCTTTTAAGGCTTTCAGGTTTGATGACGTAGAAAGGGGGAGTAAGCCTGCACTTTCTTCCCAGAACTTTCTTGATCTTGCTCCCATCAAGCACCATCCGACAAAGAACTACATCGATAGGTTTAGATCCCAAAGAGTGATAGCAACTCCAAAAGTCTCCAAAATATAAATAAATAAAATAATAATAATAATAAATAAATAAATAAATAAATAAAAGCCCCCAAAAAGTTTCAAGTGTCCAACATAAACCCAACTTTCCAAGTCTTCAAGGTATAACCACATTCCCGTTGAGTTTCCAAGATATGTATCACATTGTGAGTTATCAATCCAGAACCCACATTTCAAGTATTCAAAGTAAAACCAACTTACAAAGTCTCTTAAGGATAACTCATTTACTGATTTTTTCAAAATTTGTGAGTCTCCAAGGTAGGCCCCATATTTAGAACCATCTTGGCAGAACCCTTTTCCTGAGTCTCCAAGGTAGTTATTTAAACCATCAAGGCAGAACTCATTTACTGATTTTTCAAAATTTGTGAGTCTCCAAGGTAGGCCCCATATTTAGAACCATCTTGGCAGAACCCTTTTCCTGAGTCTCCAAGGTAGTTATTTAAACCATCAAGGCAGAACTCATTTACTGATTTTTCAAAATTTGTGAGTCTCCAAGGTAGGCCCCATATTTAGAACCATCTTGGCAGAACCCTTTTCCTGAGTCTCCAAGGTAGTTATTTAAACCATCAAGGCAGAACTCATTTACTGATTTTTTTCAAAATTTGTGAGTCTCCAAGGTAGGCCCCATATTTAGAACCATCTTGGCAGAACCCTTTTCCTGAGTCTCCAAGGTAGTTATTTAAACCATCAAGGCAGAACTCATTTACTGATTTTTTCAAAATTTGTGAGTCTCCAAGGTAGGCCCCATATTTAGAACCATCTTGGCAGAACCCTTTTCCTGAGTCTCCAAGGTAGTTATTTAAACCATCAAGGCAGAACTCATTTACTGATTTTTCAAAATTTGTCAGTCTTCAAGGTAGGCCCCATATTTAGAACCATCTTGGCAGAACCCTTTTCCTGAGTCTCCAAGGTAGTTATTTAAACCATCAAGGCAGAACTCATTTACTGATTTTTTCAAAATTTGTGAGTCTCCAAGGTAAAACTTGTATTCTGGCTCATCAAGGTATAACTTGTTCAGTGGGTATTGTCTTGATAACTCACAATGAGTACTATTGCTGTAAAACTCTTTTTCAGGATTTTGCTGGTCTCCAAGGTATAACTCTTTGGTTGGGTCATCAAGGACGAACTCGTTCTGTGGGTCTTGGTCGCTCATAAGGTCTTCAACCAAGCCAACAATTTCGCCCCAAGTTGTAGCAAAAGCAGTATTTTCATTTCGTATTTCAGACACAATTTCCTGTGAGAGAAAATAATAATGTATTAATTAAGTTATTTAATTATTAAATGAGTATGCTTCAATCAAAGTTTGAAAATAGGAAAATAAAAAATCTTACCTCAATAGATAAGAGGTTTGAATCCAGTTCATCAACTTGAAGGTTTAGTTCCATAGAAGACAGAGAGTTTGAGACAAGCACACAGAACACCATTGCCAGCAAGAACAAATGTTTAAAATGGAGCCTGGGTTTGAAGCTTTTATAGAGAAAGACTGGTGGGTGTGGTTTCCTTTGGAAATTCCCTGGGCAAGCCTAGGCAAGCCTTCATTGGGAAATTTTTCAAAACCATAACATCCTGTAATTTTCTAGTGATTTCTTTGTGAGTCAGAGATGAACTGGAAATGATGTAAGAGTGGGCGGGGCTTAGCAAAAGTAGGCGGAGCTTAGGAAAAGTGGGCGTGGCTTAGAAAAAAATACCTTATGAAAAGTGGGCGGAGCTTAGCAAAAGTGGGCGGAGCTTAGGAAAAGTGGGCGTGGCTTAGAAAAAATACCTTATGAAAAGTGGGCGGAGCTTAGCAAAAGTGGGCGGAGCTTAGGAAAAAGTGGGCGTGGCTTAGAAAAATTACCTTATGAAAAGTGGGCGGGGCTTAACAAAAGTGGGCGGGGCTTAAAGAAAAGTGGGCGGGGCTTAACAAAAATAACCTGTGGCTCAGGAGGTGGTCAAACAAGAGCATTAAGAGAAGTTTATCATTTCGTAATGGCACAAATGGGGTATCTTAAAAAATATAAAGATTCAAATGTTTTGTTTGTCAATATTTTAGATGGGGATTATTGTGCAAAGAAAATTAAACTATTGAAGGAATTTGAGAATGAACAAATCTTTATAGGTTCAATGAGTGAGCTGTTCAACCCCAGGTGTTCAATTCAATGAGGTTCAACCTCCAAGTTAAAAGGGGAGACAAATAAATATACCTTGGGATAAAAAGGGGATTTATTTTTAGGGAAAAAAATATAAATCGCTGAAATTCGCCCATCCATTTACATGGGGAAAAGTGAGCCAGAATCAGTTTTCTTACCCTACATATATATATATATATATATATATATATATATATATATATATATATATATATATATATATATTATAGATACATATTTTTTTTTACGCAGTTTCATCCATTTTGTATGTATTTGTATATATATATATATATATATATATATATATATATATATATATATATATATATATATATATATATATATATTTACACAGTTTAATCCATTATGTATGTATTTGTATCTGTATATATATATATTTACACAGTTTAATCCATTATGCATGTATTTGTGTAATATATATATATATATATATATATATATATATATATATATATATATATATATATTTATGTATATATATATATATATTATGTATATATATTATGTATATATATATATTTCCATTATGTATATATATATATATTTACACAGTTTAATCCATTATGCATGTATTTGTGTATTATATATATATATATATATATATATATATATATATATATATATATATATATTTACACAGTTTAATCCATTATGTATGTATTTGTATATATATATATATATATATATATATATATATATATATATATATATATATATATATATATATATATATATATATATATATTTACACAGTTTAATCCATGATGTATGTATGTATATATATATATATATATATATATATATATATATATATATATATATATATATATATATATATATATATATATATATATTTTTTTTTTTTACACAGTTTAATCCATTATGTATGTATTTATATATATATATATATATATATATATATATATATACATATATATATATATATATATATATATATATATATATATATATATTTACACAGTTTAATCCATTATGTATGTATTTGTATATGTATATATTGTTACGGCTGTGAAAATTCGCATTACACCATAAAGGGCCCTCAAGTGAGATATCTCCATAGGTACATGTGTAGTTAGCCCAAACCCGTTGTATTGAGGGAATTTATGTGATCCATTCGGGCTGCGATCCTCCAGTTAGTCGTTTTTCTTTCTCTATCTTTATTTCCAGCGAACAAAAACCGCCAAGGATGCTGGTGGGCTTTTCCCGCCATTCTTCCCCGCACTTGGTGTGAGGGAAGGGGGGAAGGGCGGCTCGCCACCGATTGGTGGATGGACAGCGTGAGGCAGTAGGGGTGAGGGAATGCCCCTTTTCGAGAACCATCTCGAAGGAGGGTGGAGCCGAAAACGGGGCAGAGTGAAGTGCGGAGCCCCGCGCTATAAAAGTCGGACACGGGCGGGGCGCGTTCTCTCCCTCTTCCTACGTTCTCTCCCTCTTCCTGTGCTCTCTCCACCTTCCTGCTCTCTCTCCCTCTTCCTCTCGCTCTCTCCCTGACTCGTTAAACTCGCCTCCGTCTGAAGTCGTTGTTGGGTCATCGCCGAGCTGTGTTGTCGTGGTCGAGTGTCTCTGCGTCGGTGTGGAGCTCGTGGAGCTCGCGGAGCCCGTGGAGCTTGTTGAAGTCGAGCTGTATCGTCGTCGAGTCTGGTCGAGTCGGCAGTGGAGGACGACGAAGGAGACGGAGCTCGGAGTGGAGGTCGTTGGAGGAGGACTCGACGGCCGCACCAAGGGAAGTCCTTTCTTTTCTTCTGGTTTGTGTGAATGACTGTGGGTGGCGCCTGTCCGACAAGTAGAACTGTTAAAGTGTTGCCGTGTGTACGCGTATTCGGTTTTAACTCTTCTTTTGCTTTATATGTGCATTTTGATTATTGTGACTGTAAATACGTGCCTTCCGTGCTGGTCTGTGTGAACTAAACGTGCTTGTGTGAACTTGTTCCCCATTTCACTGCGTCCTTTCCTTCGTTTGAATTTCCATCTTGCATCACGGAAGGGGTTCGTAGTGGGTGCAACATCCCGGTAATTAATCGGAACCGTCAAGGCCGACGATAACACAGCTCGGTTATCACTGTAGCACGGAACGGACCGCTTAAGCGGTTCGTGTCCTGAGTCGGCCTGTGGCGTGGTACGATTGCCCGGTCGACCATTCGTGCATGTACTTAGGTCGATCGAATTTGGCGAGCAACCCTATCCTGCACGGGTGGGCAATTGGCACGATTGTGGTGAGGTTAAACCCCCACCTGTGACTAGCTCCTGGCGTTGTTCCGAGAGGGTCAAGACTGAATTGTCCATTCCCGTGGGCGAGGCAGCCGCCATTCGAGTCGAGCGGCCGATCGCACGCCGGCGGGCGCGAATTCGCAACAATATACATTTACACAGTTTAATCCATTATGTATGTATTTGTAAATTTATATATATATATGTATATATATATATATATATATATATATATATATATATATATATATACAGTATATATATATATATATATATATATATATATATATATATACAGTATATATATATATATATATATATATATACAGTATATATATATATATATATATATATATATATATATATATATATATATATATATTTACACAGTTTATCCATTATGTATGTGTTTGTAAATATATATATATACATATATATATATATATATATATATATATATATATATATATATATATATATATATATTTTTTTTTTACACAGTTGAATCCTTTATGTATATATTTGTATATATATATATATATATATATATATATATATATATATATATATATATATATATATATATATATATATATATATATATATATATATAGTTGCGAATTCGTGCCCGCCGGCGTGCGAACGGCCACGTGACTCGAATCGCGGCACGTCGCCCACTGGACGGACAATTCTGTCGTGACCCTCTCGGACTAACGTCGGGAGCTCGTCACGGGTGGGCCTTTAGGCCTCACCACGATCGTGCCAATCGGCCACCCGTGTGGGATAGGGTTGTTCGCCAAACTCGACCTACCTAAGTACCCACGCGGAGGGTAGACCAGGCGATCGCACCTCGCCGCAGGTCGAGCCCGGACACGGGCCGCTTAAGCGACGCGTTCCGTACTATCGGGATAACCGAGCTGTGTTATCGTCGGCCTCGACGGTTCCGATTAATTATCGGGCGTATTGAGCCCACTACCAACCCTTTACGTGAAGCAAGATGGAGATTCAATTAAAGAAAAGACGAAGCGAAACGGGAAAACAGTTCAACATGATGCACATTTATTCTGCGGCACACGGAGAGCACACATATACAATTAAAACAATTATGCACAAAAAGCAGATGTAACAAAAGAAACAATGACGCAGAGATACTACCGAATAAGACCGACACACGGCAACACTTAACAGTTTTACTTCACCAGACTGGCGCCACACACACACGTTTACACAGAAACAAAAGAAAAGGGCCACCCTCAAAGACAAGGGGGCAGACGGGGCCTGTGGGCCAATATTTGCGCGGGACCTGAAAGAGCGGTCAGGTCCGCGAGACCGGGTGGGTCCTACCCGTGTCTTTGTGATGAGCCGCAAATGTGGCAGCGCGGCGGTTCCCCGACTTCGTGCTCCTTCGCGGGTTTCGTTGGCACTGCTTGGAGTGGGGTGGGAACGGGGCCCCCTTTTCGCACTATCTCAGCGCGGTGGAAAGGGGGGGGGATTGTTGATGCTCTGGGGAAAGAGTATAGCTGGCTTGCTTGGGTCCCGTGTCGAGCGATTCCACCGCGACCTCGTCACCGACCGCCGTCTTCCTTGCCTCGGATCCGAACTCCTCGGTCTCTTGCCCCAATTCTCCTCAGCCGACTGCCGAAAACCACCGGGACGCCCTCGCCTCCCGACTCCACTCCGCGCTCCAAACTGCCTCTGCCCAAAACTCTCTCCACTCTTCTGCCACTCTCCGCTATTCCAAGGCCGACTCTGCCTTTTCTGCCACTCTCCGCTCTCCGCTCTTCCAAGGCCGGCTCTTCCAAGGCCGGCTCTTCCAAGGCCGACTCTGCCCAGATTCGCCCCATGCTCGGCGCTTTATAGGCCAGCAGGAGAACCCATATGCAAATTTCTGGATCAGAACGAGCTTGGGGGTGGAGCCACGCTCGCCCATTGGACGGAGGAAAAGGGGCGTGAATCTCCCCTGATCCTAGAATTTGCATATCTCGATTCCACACAGACGCGCCTGGAGGCGGGGCCAAGCCACCCCGCGCTTGCTGATTGGACGGATCAGAAGTGGGCGTGTAGCATTCCTGATCCGAATTCTCCTCGGAAAGGCGCATTTTGCACTCGCGGCTCGGTGCGCATCCCGTACGAGCCCAGGACAGCCTGACGCTCGGTGCTCACAGGTGGTGCGGGAATGGCCGCAGAAGGAGAGAGATGAAGGTGGTGGAGGGTTTATGGTGGTGGTTTATGGCAATGGTGCCGTTTGGAATGGCGGTGATGCGATGTTTGCGGGAGCGAGTTGTGAAGGTAAAGATCGTGGCTGTTGGCATTGTTGTTGTTGTGAAGCGGCGATGTGGTTGGTGGTTGTTGTGTGATGGTTGGAGCGTGGTTGGTTCAAAATAAAGATAGAACAGAAAAACGGCTATCTCAAAGCGTCGCAGCCCGAAATAATCACAAATTATTACCTCTAAACAACGGGTTTGGGGCTAACTACACATGTACTTGCAGAGATATCTCACCTACGGGACCTGAATGATGGTTTGCGAATTTCCACAACCGTAACACTATATATATATATATATATATATATATATATATATATATATATATATATATATATATATATATATATATATATATATATATATACACACAGTTTAATCCATTATGTATATATATATATATATATATATATATATATATATATATATATATATATATATATATATATATATATATATATATATATATATGGCAAATGAATGAGACGACCCGACAAGAAAAGAGCACACGGGCCACAGAGAAAATATACACCCCTCATCCACCCTTTGAAAATGAGACGTGTAATCGCATTATATAACGTAAAGTGTGTTTGTGTTTGTGTGTTTGTCGTGTGTGTGTGTACGTGTGTGTATGTGTATGTGTGTTTGTGTGTGTGCAAATTGTCCGCTGCTCTCTCCCCACATGGGTGGGTTTTATGAGGTGGAACGGAGACCTACCAGGCCTCAAAGTATCCACCTTTACCTCGTGTGTGTGTGTGTGTGTGTGTGTGTTTGTATGTGTGCGTACACATGTACAGAACGTGTGTACAAAGCTCGTTCAGGCCTTGCTGGATCACTTGTGGTTGTCTTGACGATGAGGCCCTGAAAATGTCCTCATTAAATTCATTGTTATTTTTGTGTTTCATCCGAGTTGATTTGATTTTGTTGTTGTTGTTGTTGTTGTTGTTAAACTATACATAAGGAGTGGATTGTGATTTTGTATTTGCACGACCCAGTCGTGACTCCTCGTAAATAGTTTTTCAGAAATGTACTTTTTTCACATCTTGGGCACATCTTGAAGATCTCAAATTATCAAAAGGCATTGTTTCATTTTTTTTAAACTATAATACAACAATGCATGTTCAGGTTGTTTTTCATACACATGCTCATGATGAGCACACATTATCTTTGTTGACCAATGAATGCTGAGCGATGATGATCTTTCTGTCCCTGGGAGAGAAAGTGATGGGGGAGATGAGAAAGTGAGTGCTAGGCCTGGCCCTTTTCCTTTTATTTTGCTGATTCTGGACTCAGACTTTTTTGTGACAGTTATCTATTTCAAAGTGAACTTTATTCTGATACCAGTATAAAAGCCCATCAAAAATGATGAGTTTGAATTATTTCATTTGTAATGGCGTACGAAGTGAGCTTAATAGCGAACGCAGTGAGCTTCATACTTAACGCGTGCACATGAGAGAATAGGAAACAACAACAAAACAACAACAACACAATACACCTCGCTATTTGGAATCCGTGTTGTCAGCTATGACCTTTTGCTTGCTGTTGTTGTTAAACGCTGTGCGGTGTAGAAACACGATTGGGTTTTATTTCTATCTCGTGAATATTACTTAACGCGTGCACATGAGAGAATAGGAAACAACAAAAACAACACAATACCCTGGCAATTGTGAATCCGTGTCGTTGGCTATGACCATTTTGCTTCCGTTTTTGTTTTGTTTCTGGTTGTTTTTTTTATTTCCGGTTTTTTTCATGGAGAATGATGCATGCCGGGAGAACATGACCGGAAGTGTTTATTTATTTATTCAATTATTTTTTTCCCAAAGTTAATTTTATACTTCCGAAAGTGATTTTTTTCATGACAGGAAGTGTTTATTTTGTATTTAACATTACCAGGAGTGATTTTGAAACTCTTTCCGGAACTTTTAATTTCTTTTATTCTTGACCAGAAGTGATCGTTTATTTATTTATTTGTTCAATTTTTTTTTCCAAAAGTTAATTTTAATAAAGATATCTCCCGCATCATCAAAAAATATTTTTTAATCGTGATTTACATTATTTGTTCGCTGATCCCAAATCCAGGCCGAAGTAACTGGAAATTGTGTCAAAATCATTAGCTGTGCGGCGCTTACACGTACCATGGTATAGTTGGCAAGTATACAGTTGTGAACAAGTTATATGTAAAGTCAGAAGAATTCTACGTTCGCTTCTCGGCTTTGCCTATTCCATATTATTCAGACTGGAAGATATGATATTTTTATCAAGAAAAAGCGTTATTTTAAAACACAACATGTGCAAATGTTACTCTATTTTCTTTATCTTCTGGGACCTTTCGTTTCGACGGTACAGCATCGTGAACGTGCCAAGGCCTGAAGCTTCTGAAGTTTTTTTTAAAAATGCTTCTGTACACCACCATTGAGTCCTGGTTGCAAGTCACCGTCTACAATTCCTATAGAAGAGACGTAACTACTCTTTTATGGAAAATGTTTTTCGAGTTTTTTTTAGACTCAACAATAGACTGTAGTGAACACAGTCGTGTTAAAAACTCAAATCATGTTTACGAAGAGGGACAGACAAATACACACTGTTTTTTGGATATATATATATATATATATATATATATATATATATATATATATATATATATATATATATATATAATATATATGTTGTGTTCTTCTTTCGGCTGCTCCCGTTAGGGGTCGCCACAGCGGATCATCCGTTATGATCCGCACACCGATTTGACACAGGTTTTACGCCGGATGCCCTTCCTGACGCAACCCTGGTCGCCTCTTACGACACAGGGATAAGGATTGGGTTTCGCCATGATTCCGGGCTGCCCTACACACTCTCATAGCGCGGCCCAGTGCAAAGCTCCCGTCCTCAGATGATCCTCCAACCCAAGCCTCCGAGTAGCCGGATTACAGGAGCACGCCACTACGCCTGGTACATATATACATATATATTGTTGCTGACTCGCGCCCGCCGGCGTGCGAACGGCCACGTAACTCGAATCGCGGCACGTCGCCCACCGGACGGACAATCCCGTCGTGACCCTCTCGGACTAACGCCGGGAACTAGTCACGGGTGGGCCTTTCGGCCTCACCACGATCGTGCCAATCGGCCCCCCGCGTGGGATAGGGTTGCTCGCCAAATTCGACCTACCTAAGTACCCACACGGAGGGTAGACCGGGCGATCGCACCTCGCCGCAGGTCGACTTTGGACACGGGCCACTTTAAGCGACCCGTTCCGTACTATCGGGATAACCGAGCGGTGTTATCGTCAACCCCGATGGTTCGATTAATTATCGGGCGTTTTAGCCCACGACCAACCCTTTACGTGAAGTAAGATGGAGATTCAATAAAGGAAAAGACGAAGCGAAACGGGAAAAACAGTTCAACATAAAGCACATTTATTCCGCGGCAAACGGAAAGCACACATATACAATTATACACCAAAAGCAAATGTAAAAGAAGAAACACCACAATAATGCACAAAAAGCAAATGTAAAAGTGAAACACAATGCAGATCTACCACCGACTACCGAGCACACGGCAACACTTATACAGTTTTACTTCACAGACGGCGCCGACAACACATATACTCAAAGCAAAAGAAAAAGGGACCACCATCAACGATGATGGGGGCAGACGGGCCTGGGGCCGAGACCGCGTCGAGCCTACCCGTCTGGTGATGAGCCGCAAAATGGCGGTGGCGCCCCGACTCCGCGGGCCTCGCTGGCACTGCCTGGAAATGGGGTGGGAACGGGGCCCCCTTCTCACACTATCTCAGCGCGGGGGGAAACAGGAGGGGGTTGTTGATGCTCGGAGGAATGAGGATATCTCGCTGGCTTGGGTCCCGCGACGAGCGTCTCCACCGCGACCTCGGTCGCGTTACCGGCCTCCCCTCTCCGCAGCTCCCCGACTCTGACACGAGCGCCCTCTCGACTGCCTTCGCCGCCGCCACCTCTCCAACTCTCCACTCTTCTCAGCTCCGTCCAACTGCTTTCTCTGACTCTTCTCTTCTCTTCTCAACTCTTCTTGACTGACTCAACTTGACTCAACTTCTCGGCGAGCGAACGCGGCCCTTTATAGCCCCTGGGGCTTCGCTCCTTCACCTTCGACCCTTCACCTTTGGCTGGCTCCCCATTGGACAGAGGAAAAGTGGGCGTGAATGCTTTTTGATCCACGAATCTGCATATAGCGATTATACTCCGACGCACCTGGAGGCGGGGCCAAATCGCCCCACGCTCGCTGATAGGACGGAACAGAAGTGGGCGTGAATCGTTTTTGATCCGATTTCTTCGGAAAGGCTGGTGTTTTTGCACCCGCCGCTCGGCGCGCGCCCTGCACGAGTCCAGGATCGGTGCCCACAAGCGGCGCGGGAATGGCGGTGATGCGATGGTTGCGAGAGCGAGATGTGACGGCAAGGGTCGTGGCTGTTGTTGTGAAGCGGCGTTGCGGTTGGTGGTTGTTGTGTGATGGCTGTTGAGACGTGGTTGTGGTGGTAGTAATGGCGGCTGGTCCAAAATAAAGATAGTAAAAGAAAAACGGCTATCTAAAAGGGTCGCATCCCGCATAAATGACATTTATTCCCTCTAAACAACGGGTTTGGGCCTAACTACACATATACTTACAGAGATATCTCACCTAAGGGACCTGAATGGTGGTTTGCGAATTTCGTCAACCACAACACTACCCCCCCCCCCCTTTTTTACAGACTCGTCCCGAGTCGTCAAATTCTCGTGTGCCATCATGTGTAGTTTTCCCCTAGTACATTTTACCTACGGATCCCTGAGTGCGACATTCATGGTATTCGTGTCCCCAAAATAAATAACCTGAGGGCTGAGTAACTACCTAAACAAACTCACTCACACGGACGACTTAAATAAAATTGCCGGCGCTAGGACAGACATGCCGGGGGCGCACTCATATGTACAGTACATCTTAACCTTAACTTACAAATTTTACACTAAACCATGGCCCAGGATCAATGAACTCTGCAAAAAGAAAGCAGTTAGCAGGGAGCCAGGCTGCTCGCATGCAGTCTCTGGCTCAAACAATGCAGGTGACAGGGAACGTGGCCGGCTGCTCACACGCAGTCCAAGGCCTTCCCTTTTGAACTGAACGCAGTGAACCACAACGGTGCATGGGCTGCACAAACGCAGTCTCCGTGCCAGCTCAAGTGGCACACGCAATGAACACAACGAATGGATGGATGAATGGATGGACGCAAACACGGTGCACGGGCCGCCACTGCAGGCCCGTGTTGCAGCTGCCAACAGGGCAGTTCTCGCAGCTTGCAAACTGTTGCTTTCTGATCCTGGCGCACATGGCAATGAACAGGGGGGGGGGCAAAGCAAAAATTGAACGGGGCTGGTGAACAGGGGCAGTGGGCATGGCATGGCAAAGGTGATCAGGCAAACAGCCTGCAGAACAAGGCCGCTGCAGGCAAACACAGCCGGCAGACGAACTGGCCGGCACAGGCCTCGAAGAAAACAGCTGCAGCCGATCCAGTCGGCACAGGCCTTGCAGCAAAACAACAGCTGCCGATGAAGCTGGCCAGCCTTCGCCTTACAGTGGAGGTTGGTGGAGGGGGTGCGGTGGTGCTGGCCACTCAGAAGGCGGGCTCGGACCTGCCTACTGTCTCCCTCCCAACCTATCGCCTTTGCCTGTCACTGTCTATACCCACTCCCTTAATTTGTCAAACCCCAATTTAGCCCCAACTTTTTTTTTAACTTCCCCACTATAAATCGTCCCCTAACCCCCTTTATCGTCTTTGTTCGGCTAACCTATCCTGTCACCTAGCCTACTCCCAACCCCTACGTTCCCTTCCCGGAGGGGAATAAGGGAGAGCTAGCGTCCTGTGTCGAGGCCCAACGAAGCCTCAGAATGGCCTCCCCAGAGTTCAGCGATCTATAACACAAAGTGGGTCCAGCGGCCCACAACGACAGCGAGGGGATGGATGGTGCGGAGGGGTACATCTCCTAATCTACCCTAACCATTTATCTGTTAAACTACCCCGGGGCTTTCAACAAGCCCCTCTCGCTTAAACTATTGGTTCTAACAACCCAGATTCCCGTCGCCTGTGTTGGTGTCCTCACAATTTCGGGCCTCGCCCCCCAATTTTCTCTCCGTGCCCTCACACGGTCTCATGGCTGGGACGCGTGGCTCCCCTTGGCAGGCACGACCCTCTGCCGAATCTCCAGCTATGGCACCCCCGGGCACTACACTGCCTCCGAGCCTACCAGCTCCCTAACACCGGGGAGTGCCCCCCATGGCACCTCCCCTGAAACGCATACGTGGCAGGCTGGCTTCCCGGGCCCCTTTCCGAGGGTCACCCGTGCCCACAACACTGCCCACGCGGATAATGGCGCCCCGGGCCCCCGCACCAAGCAGACGCACCCGTGCCCACTACGCTATCCCGGCCCCCCATGGGCCCTTGGCCTACCACGGCCGACTAGCCTGGTGCCCGGGGTACCCACTCAGCGATACTCACCTTTCGCAGCCACACTCCCAGCCCATCAACAGGGCTCCTGCACCCCTCCAAATGGGTTTCGAGCCTACACTCCCACCAACAAAAAAACGACCTCCATTTTTCAATTTAACTAACCCCCTAACTCACTCTACACTGACCCCGGGGTCCCTTGGGCGGGAGTCACTCCTCCCCCCAATCACTCATCGCACCATGCAGTCCCCATTCGCTCCATACACACAGACCCGCTGGCCTCACTCACTCACCAAGCACATGCTTCCACTTCACTCACCAACTCTTCAACACACTCACCGCTGAACTCTGCCATCCTTCTATCTGCATCCCCTAACTAACTCGTGCTCCCACGTCGTCCCTTACACTATAGCACGTTCCTTTTAACACTACGTAGCTAAGCTACGTCCCCTCTACACATTCACAAGTCTGTCCATGTCCTCAAAATCAAAAAAATAATTTCCCATCCTAAATCTCGCTACAATCCCTCTAACTCATCCATTCCACGGACTCCATGAGGACTTACCCCTGCCCCATGAAGTCGGTCTAACTAAGCTAACCCTTACCCCTAACTAGTTTCCATCCTGTGCCCTGGTAAGGGGGTCTTCCACCCCTTGCCCGGGAATCCTGTGCACCCGAAAGTGAGGCTTGCTTTTTTTTCTTTTTTTTTTTACATGCGCAGCACCAGCGCGGCAACTCACAGCTCGCGCACTTTGCACCTGCCCGTGACGTCATGCAGCTGCATGTGTACCTCGTCCCTCCATGGACGGTACCATCCGGCAGGGATACCCCTCCTGCCGGATTCCAACCCCACGTGCAGCCATGGCATCACCGTGCGCATAAAAAAAAACACAAGCCCCACGTCTCGAGGGGTTCCCCACGCGAACACATGTGCTCTGCCCGTTGGAGCTTAACACACACGATCGCGTGGAGAACCCGTCCGGTCCAAATCCGTAATCCTGCCTAAACTTTGTCCGTCCGCGGGATCGGCAAATCCACCGCGTGCGTTTCCAGACCGGGACTTCATTCTCGCAAGCGAGCACGTGGGGGCCTCGTGCGTTGCACAGCACGGACCTCGTGCTCGCGGCTGGGCGAACCCGGCACGGTGCGCAAAACATCTACAGCCGCTACTCGGCTTTCTTTCTTCTGTCGCCGTCGTCGTCGCCATTCAACACACGCACTCCCGCGTGTTACGACGCTAACACACCTCACCATTACATTCACACCGGGAGACGCGGCTGCATGTTCACACATGCCCACCGACATCTCCCTTACATACCGCTCTCTCACACACACGGTCTCCCTTGCACTCGGCCGTTCACTCACGCATGCCATCTCCCTCGCACACGTGGCTCCACTCACTCGCGGCCTTCCACTCACTCGTGCCATTTCCCTCACACAAACCATACCACTCACACACGCGGGGGCACTCGCCCACGGTGCCTCACTCATACTGGCCGTTTCACTCACACACACGGCGACACTCACACACGGTGCCTCATCCACACACGGCATGCTGGGAAGCACGCCCTTTGGCACACTTGCCACTACACCACTCACACATGCGGGGGCACTCGCCCGCGGTGTCTCACTCACACACGCGGGGGAACTCGCCCGCGTTGTTTCATACACACACGGCGCGCTGGGAAGCACACCCTCCGGCACACTTGCCACCACACCACTCACACACGGGGTCGCTTCCACACACGGGGACGCACTCACACCTTGCACCACACACACAGGGACAACCACACTGGGGATTCGTGTCCCCACAAGAGTCTCCGGGGCCTCTATACCCCCCAAGCTTTCCGTGCACCTGTCCACAGCACTCCTCCCCTCGAACTCGCAAAGCACGACCGAATTCACCTGGTCGTGATTTGCCTCAAAGGGGCATACTCCCTCCCATCGTTCCTGGAGGAGGCCATCCAGCTGCTCGCACCGGGTCTCTACCCAGTCCGCGAGCTCACCCCCATCATCCTCCACTACCTCCGTGTGTGTGTGTGCGTCACTGACCCCGTCTTCATCGTGTAGTCTTCCCTCTATCGTTCCCATCTCCCGTGTCTCTGCCAACTCAGTCACCTCTTCACCCTTTACCTCCCTTGTCTCAACTATTATTTCCGTCTCTTCCCTTGTTATCTCCCTCGTGCACGTCTCCGTCACCCCAATTAGTTTTTCCCTCTCGGTTACCGTCACTTTTTCCGTCACGACCCTCGCCCAACACGTCCCCCGAATTATTTTTTCCTTACCCGCCTCCACCGCGGGCCCGGCAGCCGTTGCACTCCCTCCCAGCTCGTTCGCTCCCACACGTGGCGTCGCCATTTTGAGCTCCCCGGTTACTGCCTTCATGCCCGCCTGCAGGCTTCGGCCCATGTTCCGCGTCTTACCCCGCAGCTCTTTCATTCCTTCCTTCATTCCTTGCGCATTTGTTTCCATATTAGTTTTCATGCGTTTTATTTCGTTTTTCATTTCATTTGTGTTTGTATCCATTTTCGTTTTCACTTCGTTCATTTTTGTATCCATTTTTGCCAGCATGGCGAATAGCTGGGCCATGTCGGGTGCGCTTGGGTGAGCCGATTCGGCCAGGATCGGGAGGTTCTGGCGGAGGGGGGGTGGGGAGGTGTCATACACCGCGGCCGCCGCCGCACCTATTTCGGGCTCTGGGTTCAGTTGGACGAGTTCGTGTTCCTGCACAACCAACATTTCCTGCTCGGGGTTTTCATTCTGCACCATGGATTCTACACATTCTACATCCATTTCTAATATCTTCGGCTCCCGCTCGCCTTGAGACGCCATCTTATTTCTCGTAAAGGGTTAATTTGAATCGCTCATAATTTGGAGGGAATCGGGGGTCGCTCCTCTCACCCCTGGACCAATTCCCGTGAATTTAGCTGGAGACAGGAGAGCCCGTTTTCCCGCTCTCAGATACCAGTGCTGCGAGGAGGGCAATGAGTTTATATCGCACGACCTGACACCAGTGTTGCTGATTCGCGCCCGCCGGCGTGCGAACGGCCACGTAACTCGAATCGCGGCACGTCACCCACCGGACGGACAATCCCGTCATGACCCTCTCGGACTAACGCCGGGAACTAGTCACGGGTGGGCCTTTCGGCCTCACCACGATCGTGCCAATCGGCCCCCCGCGTGGGATAGGGTTGCTCGCCAAATTCGACCTACCTAAGTACCCACACGGAGGGTAGACCGGGCGATCGCACCTCGCCGCAGGTCGACTTCGGACACGGGCCACTTTAAGCGACCCGTTCCGTACTATCGGGATAACCGAGCGGTGTTATCGTCAACCCCGACGGTTCGATTAATTATCGGGCGTTTTAGCCCATGACCAACCCTTTACGTGAAGTAAGATGGAGATTCAATAAAGGAAAAGACGAAGCGAAACGGGAAAAACAGTTCAACATAAAGCACATTTATTCCGCGGCAAACGGAAAGCACACATATAC
>NC_140975.1:60464837-60474837 GCF_056783735.1 Eptatretus burgeri | reverse complement strand
GCACTCACTTGGGTGTATCGTTTTAAAAAAGCTGACTTCATCGGTCAGGAAGATGCAGCTCATGTTGTCAATACACCATGCAAAGCAATGGGGATTATTTAATTTTGTACATTCTGTACGATCCATCCATCCATCCATTGGGACCGTACTCTGTGCAGAGCGTTGGTGCTGCCTAAGCAGTCTCCTTGGCTATTGGACACAATCCTGGACAGGTCGCCACTTCGACGCAGGATACCAGCAAGTTGGCACTCATTTTGCCCACCTCGGAAGGATGACAGGCAGAGTCAACCCCATCTGGTATTAATTCAACAGCCAAGGGGGATTTGAACTCAGGATCCAAGGATCCCAAGTCCACCACTCTAACCATTTTAAAGCCAACACCAGGCATTTTCTGAGATATCAATGGAAAAACGCCATGATGTGGAATCGTAAGGATATTTATTTTACAATTTTATTTTCATTGCTAAAATCGTGAGCCACTGTCTGACACGCATCTAGATATTAATTCTTGTATGTCGGTTTCCTTGAACATTTCTGAATCTTCTTCTTCCTCTTTCGGCTTGCTCCCGTTAGGGGGTCGCCACAGCGGACCAACCGTCTCCATTTCGCTCTATCCTCCACATCTTCCATTGACACTCCAACCACCCGCATGTCCGCCCTCACTACATTCATGAACCTATTCTTTGGCGTTCCTCTTCTCCTCCTGCCTGGCGGCTCCATCTTCAACATCCTTCTCCCGATATACTCCATTTCCCTCCTGTGCACATGTCCAAACCATCTCAATCTCGCCTCTCTCACTTTGTCTCCAAACCGTCCTACCTGCGCTGTCCCTCGAATATACTCATTTCTTATCCTATCCATCCTCGTCACTCCCAACGAGAATCGCAGCATCTTTAACTCTGCCACCTCCAGCTCCGCTTCCTGTCTTATTGTTAGTGCCACCGCGTCCAAACCATACAACATAGCTGGTCTCACTACCGTCTTATATACTTTCCCCTTCACTCTTGCAGCTACCCTTCTGTCACAAATCACTCCTGCAACTCTTCTCCACCCACTCCATCCTGCCTGCACTCTCTTTTTCACTTCTCTCCCACACTCTCCGTTACTTTGGACAGTTGATCCCAAGTATTTAAACCGATCCACCTTCCCCACCTCAACTCCTTGCAACCGCATCATACCACCACCCTCCCTCTCATTTACGCACATGCACTTACTGTCTTACTTCGACTGACTATCATTCCCCTTCTCTCCACTGCGTACCTCCACCTCTCAAGGCTCGCTTCAGCCTGCTCCCTACTCTCCCTACAGATCATGATGTCATCCGCGAACATCATAGTCCATGGAGACTCCAGTCTGATCTCATCCGTCAACCTGTCCATCACCATTGCAAACAGGAAAGGGCTCAGAGTCGATCCTTGGTGCAATCCCACTTTAACCTTAAACCGGTCCGTCATTCCTACCGCACACCTCACCGCTGTCACACTGTCCTCATACATATCCTGCACGATCCTCACATACTTCTCCACCACTCCCGACTTCCTCATACAATACCACAACTCCTCTCTTGGCACCCTATCATAAGCTTTCTCTAAATCCACAAACACACAATGTAACTCCTTCTGGCCTTCCCTATACTTCTCCATCAACATTCTCAAAGCAAACATCGCATCAGTGGTGCTCTTTCCTGGCATAAGCCCATATTGCTGCTCACAGATCGTCCCCTCTCCTCTCAACCGAGCTTCCACTACTTCTTTCCCACAACTTCATGGTGTGGCTTAACAACTTTATCCCTCTGTAATTTCCACAGCTCTCCACATCACCCTTGTTCTTGAAAATCGGAACCAGTACACTTAATCTCCACTCCTCCGGCATCCTCTCACTTTCCAAGTCTTTATTAAACAATCTGGTTAACAACCCCACTGCCATCTCTCCTAAGCACTTCCATGCCTCCACTGGTATACCATCTGGGCCAACCGCCTTTCCACTTTTCATCTTCTTCATAGCAGTCCTCATTTCTTCCTTACTGATCCATCCCACTTCCAGATTCACGATCTCCACCTCTTCCAACCTTCTCTCTCTCTCATTTTCTTCATTCATCAGCTCCTCAAAGTACTCCATCCACCTTCTCAACACACTCTCCTCGCTCGTCAGCACATTCCCATTTGCGTCCTTTATCACCCGAACCTGCAGCACATCCTTCCCAGCTCGGTCCCTCTGTCTTGCCAATCGGTATAAATCCTTTTCCCCTTCTTTTGTATCCAACTTCTCATACAGCTCGTCATATGCCTTTTCCTTGGCCTTTGCCACCTCTCTTTTTAACTTTCGCCGCCACTCCTTGTACTCCTGCCTACTTTCTTCATCTCTCTGACTATCCCACTTCTTTTTCACCAACCCCTTCTTCCTTATACTTTCCTGTACTTCCTCATTCCACCACCAAGTCTCCTTATCTTCCTTCCTCTGTCCAGATGTCACACCAAGTACCTTCCGAGCTATCTCCCTCACAACTTCTGCTGTCGTTGCCCAATCATCCCACCCATCTTTACCACCATCCAACGCCTGTCTCACCTCCTCCCTAAATTTCACGCAACAGTCTTCCTCCTTCAGCTTCCACCATCTGGTCCTTGGTTCAGCCCTCACTCTCTTCCTCAACCTCACCTCTAAAGTCATCCTACAGACCACCAATCGATGCTGTCGAGCTACACTCTCCCCTGCCACAACCTTACAGTCACTAATCTCTTTCAGGTTGCATCTCCGACTTAAGATGTAATCCACACGTGTGCACTTTCCTCCACTCTTGTATGTCACCCTGTGTTCCTCCTTCTTCTTGAAATACGTATTTACCACTGCCATTTCCATTCTTTTTGCAAACTCTACCACCATTTGCCCTTCCACATTTCTCTTGTTGAGACCGTACCTCCCCATCACCTCCTCATCCTCTTTATTCCCTTCCCCAACATGTCCATTGAAATCTGCTCCAATCACCACTCTTTCATCCTTGGATACACTCTCCACCACTTCATCTAACTCACTCCAGAAATCTTCTTTATACTCCATCTCACACCCCATATGTGGGGCATATGCACTGATGACATTCATCATCACCCCTTCAATTTCCAACTTCACACTCATCACTCGGTCAGTCACTCTCCTCACCTCCAATACCCTCTTGACATAATCTTCCTTCAGGATTACCCCGACACCATTTCTCCTCCCATCCACACCATGGTAGAACAGTTTGAAACCACCTCCAATGCTCCTAGCCTTACTCCCCATCCATTTGGTCTCTTGTACACACAGTATGTCCACCTTTCTTCTCTCCATCATATCAGCCAACTCTCACCTTTTGCCAGTCATGGTCCCAACATTCAGAGTTCCAACTCTCACCTCCACACTTCTACCCTTCCCCCTCTCACACTGCCTCCGGAGTCGCCTTCCCCTTCTCCTTTTCCTCCTTTGCCCAGCAGTAGCACAATTTCCACTGGTACCCTGCTGACCACCGGTACCGGTGGCGGTCGTTGGTAACCCGGGCCTCGACCGATCCGGTATGGAAATTCGTTTTGTTGTCCGCATAATGATTTGGCATAGGTTTTTACGTCGGATGCCCTTCCTGACGCAACCCTGGTCGCCTCTTACGACACACAGGGATATGGTACACCTATTCTAACCGGGGCATACACCGGGCCCAGTACAACTGGTGCTCATTTCGCCGACCTCGGAAGGATGGCAGGCTGAGTCAACCCCCTGGTGTTTTCGACTTGGTTTATATATACATATATACATATCTATATATATATATATATATATATATATATATATATATATATATATATATATATATATACATACATATATTAATTCAGTGGCCCAACGGGGCTTGAACTCAGGACCTTTTGGGTCCTAAGCCACTGCCCTTACCACTGCGCCAACACCAGGCTCGTGAACATTTCTGAATATTGACACCGATTTGAGCACATTCGTTTCTGAATTAATTATTTCTATTTTCAATAGTTTGTGCTGTTGTGGTATCAACCACTGCTATCAGGTACCTCCAAAGAAAAAAACAGCCAAGTGGCATTCAACCTGTACTATGTGAGGGCCATTTTATTGGTCCATGATGTAATATCCATCTCAAAGGCATCATCTCCAAAAAACAAACTAGAATGGCACTGGGACTGCATAACTCTGCAAGGCTGAACACTACATTTTGTATCCCACTGATAGGCCGGATCTGGATATGGATCTGAACCAAAATCTCATCAACTTGTTCTTGTCACCTCCCCAACTCATCCACCTAGTTTTGTCATAACTTGTCCAAAACCTTTTAAAATATCATTATTTTTAATATACCTTTTTAAAATCATAAAAATCTTTTTAAAAATACCTTTTAAAAATCATAAAAAATGATTCCGCACTTTTGAAACATCCTGTGTATCGTTGTCGGTTTCTCTTGAGCACTCGACTTCATACACTATAGGCGTTAAAAATGTTCTCTGATCGACATGCTCACAATATTGTTCAAGAATTGAACAAAAAAATAATCAGCATAATGAGATATTATCTATTTTTGCATAATTTTTTTTATCATTCTTTTTTTTACTCATTTAATTTTTTAGAAGCACTTTATTAAAAGGTTGCCAAGTCTTGGATGATTGGATGTCGTTCTGAAAACTTTTTGAACGCACCTCGTACACATCGTATCGCCTTATTCAAATTGCATGTCAGGTAAATTGCCTTTTTTCCCCTCCATAGAGTCTTCAAAATGTCACCCACGGTTAAACTATAGACGTGCATTCGATAAAGCCTTGCACTATTATGTCATCACATTTTGGGCAATTTAAATTCGCCCGTCGTGGCCCTTCGTAATCATTAGGTAAAGACCTCAGCCTGACGATGATGCAACATTTAATCTACACTTCTCCTGCAGTTTTCATTTGTTGTAGAAAGGTTCACAGTGCCATTGGTATTTTTATTTTATTATTTTTGAACAGGATATATCATAACCGTCATTCTTAACGAACACTCTTTCATTCCATCCACAATCACCTTTCAACACACATTGTCACAACTTGTCTTTCCAGCAATATGTTAAGTATTACATTGTAGCGTGGTGGTAACAATTTGAATTAATTAACTATTCGCTGTAATTTATACACTTGGTGTAGAGATAAAGCCACTTAAACGAAACATCATTTGAAGATGTATCCGTTATTCAAAACAATGCAATTATATCAAATAATAATGGTAATAAACTAGAAGGGCACTCGGTAGAGCGCATACCTCCACCATGCATAGCCTAATTCAGTGGAACATATTGGGCCCAATAAATTTGTGACATATCATGCTCTCCATCGTTTTTGGCCCGATCTCTCAATGGTGAAGAATCACTTTGGAAATTTAAAAAAAAACTCCCGCTTCTGGATCTGGATTGGGATCTTCACCAAAATTAAATCAATTCAAGCCTGGTGTTGGCTTAATGTTTAGGGTGGTGGGCTTGGGATTATAGGATCCTGAGTTCAAATCCCGCTCGGATGTTGAATTTAACACCAGGTGGCATTGATTCTGCTGTTATCCTTCCGAGGTCGGCAAAATGAGTGCCAGGATGCTGGTATCCTGTGTCGGAGTGGCGACCCGTCCAGGATTGTTCCCAATAGCCCCAGGAGACTGCTTAGGCAGCACCAACACTCTGCACAGAGTATGGTCCCTATGGATGGATGGAGTCAATTCATCCTTGTCATGCACCCAGTTTGTTCACCAAGTTTTGTGCGAATCCATCCACAACTTTTTGAGATATCCTACAGACAAATGGACAAACAAACAAACAAACAAACAAACAAGAAAATTATGTCCTGTAGAGCATAATACTTGCAAAATCCACCCCTCCCCCTCTCCAAAGGTTGCCATGGATACATCAAATTGTCCATTTCATGAAGATTAAAATTGACAATCTCAATCAAAGCTCAGATCAATCGGATGAAAAAAAATTTCAGATTGAAATTGATGATTTTAGAAGTTTGACCTTGAGTTGACCTTTGACCTTTTGACCTCAAGTAGTTGCTTTCCCAATTCAGTGATGGACTATGCATATCCTCTTCAACTTTCAAGTTAATAGGATGTAAATTGACTTTTTCAATTGAAAATTAATGATTTTAGATGTTTGCCCTTGAGTTGACCTTTGACCTTTTGATCTCAAAAATAGTTGGATTCCCAATTCAGTAATGCACTATGCAATTGCTGTTTGATTATGAAGTTAATCGGATGAAAATTGACGATATTTCAGATAAAGATTAATGATTTCATAAGTTTGACCTTTGACCTTTTGACCTTAAATAGTTGGTTTCCCAATTCAGTGATGCAAAATGCAAATCCTGTTCAACTTTCAAGTCAATCAGATGAAAAATGACGATTTCAGAAATTTGACCTTAAGATGACCTTTTGACCTTTGACCTCAAAATCAATAGGCTTCTCAGCTGAGACTACCTCTACAACTCGGTAAAGTTTCATGATGATCGGTTTAGTATTGTGACCTGCAGGCGATTGACAAACAGACAAACAGACAGAAAATCGAAATCGACTGACCTTTTGTTTTGTTTTTTTAATCCCAGAGTTTAAATCGTGTGACAATGTTATTGATACCATTCATCTTTATCAGTGTTGATCTCTGGGATTGTGAAAGGGTTTAGTGGCAGTAAAGTAAAATAAACTAATAAAGGAAATTTGAAGGGATTGATTCTGCACGTGATATCGGTTTTATCTTCAAATTGCGTGCTGCAGGTATATTAACTTTCTTCTTTATGAAGTGAGTATCAGGATGTAGTACGGTTTATGAAGTCAGGTAAAATGTTTTGGCAGGAAAAGTAGGCACTTCCACCATTCTTTTCTAACCGTCTCATTCCTTGTTATATGTCAGAATCGTTCATCTTCCTCTTTTTGAATGCAGCACATCACTGCTGGTGGCATCACTTTTTGGAGTTGCTGCTGTGCTGCTGAACCAGTGCCCCCTGTAGGTAAGAGCAGAAATGTGTAATTTTTTTCAGGTTGCTGGCAATAGCTCACGTACTCTTCATGAAGGCCACTGCCACAGCAAACATTACCATTCTGCATAAAAAAGGTACAAAAACAGATCCCTGCAACGACAGACCAATCAGCCTTCTCCTAATCATCAGCAAGGTTATGGAATCCATCATCGCTTCACATTAAATCCTTCCTCTTCTCCAATGGCTTGATTTCCGATCATCAATTTGGTTTCAGACCAGGTCACTCTATCCTGGATATGCTGCTTCTGCTCTCCCAACAATGGATGGAGGTCCTCAATGCTGGACATGAAATCAGAGCCATATCACAAGACATATCGCATGCTTTTGACATGGTCTGGCACCCTGTCCTGCTCACCAAACTCTCTTCCTATGGTATTCAAGGCCATCTCCATTCATGGCTCGCAGACTTCCTCTCCTGTTGCAGCCAATGTGTGGCCCTTAATGGAGTTCTTTCATCCCCTCTTCCTGTGCAGGCTGGAGATCCTCAAGGCAGTGTTCTGAGCCCTGTTCTTTTTCTGGTTTTCATCAATGATCTCTCTGACGTTCTGGAAAATCCTCTTTATCTCTTTGCTGATGACTCCACCCTCTGCCGTACCATCTGTTATCCCTCAGACTGGCAAGCAGCAGCCTCTTCACTCTCTGCAGATCTGGACAAAATCAAAAACTGGTCCAACATGTGGAACATGTCTTTCAACCTGACAAATCTCACACTCTCACTATGTCTCTCCAAAAGGACCATCTGGAAGCACCCCCCCCCCCACCCATCTACTTTCTCAACAATCCTCTTGAAGAAGTCATTTCATTCAAGCTTATGGGTCTCATTACCTGCCGTTATCTTTCCGTGGAAAGCCACATTTCCAACCTGGCCTTCAAAGCCAGTCGCTGACTGGGAATCCTCCATCATGCAAAGTCCTTCCTTGGCCCAACTGAGCCCCTGACCACATCCAAAGCTTTCGTCTACAGCCTGATTGAGTGTACAGTGGGGAGAACAAGTATTTGATACACTGCCGATTTTGCAGGTTTTCCCAATTACAAAGCACGCAGAGGTCTGTAATTTTTATCATAGGTTCACTTCAACTGTGAAAGATGGAATCTAAAACAAAAATCCTGAAAATCAAAATGTATGATTTTTAAATAATTAATTTGCATTTTATTGCATGAAATAAGTATTTGATACATCAGAAAAACAGAACTTAATGTTTGGTACAGAAACCTTTGTTTGCAATTACAGAGATCAGACGTTTCCTGGAGTTCTTAACCAGGTTTGCACAGACTGGAGCAGGGATTTTGGCTCACTCCTCCATACAGATCTTCTCCAGATCCTTCAGGTTTCAGGGCTATCGCTGGGCAACACAGACTTTCAGCTCCCTCCAAAGATTTTCTCTTGGGTTCAGGTCTGGAGACTGGCTCGGCCACTCCAGGACCTTGAGATGCTTCTTACAGAGCCACTCCTTAGTTGCCCTGGCTGTGTGTTTCGGGTCGTTGTCATGCTGGAAGACCCAGCCACGCCCCATCTTCAATGCTCTTGTTGAGGGAAGGAGGTTGTTGGCCAAGATCTCGCGATACATGGCCCCATCTATCCTCCCCTCAACACGGTGCAGTTGTCCTGTCCCCTTTGCAGAAAAGCATCCCCAAAGAATGATGTTTCCACCTCCATGCTTCATGGTTGGGATGGTGTTCTTGGGGTTGTACTCATCCTTCTTCTTCCTCCAAACACGGCGAGTGGAGTTTAAATCAAAAAGCTCTATTTTGGTCTCATCAGACCACAGGACCTTCTCCCATTCCTCCTCTGGATCATCCAGATGGTCATTGGCAAACTTCAGACAGGCCTGGACATGCGCTAGCTTGAGTAGAGGGACCTTGCATGCGCTGCAGGATTTTAATCCATGATGGCGTAGTGTGTTACTTATGGTTTTCTTTGATACTGTGGTCCCAGCTTTCCTCAGGTCATTGACCAGGTCCTGCCGTGTAGTTCTGGGCTGATCCCTCACCTTTCTCATGATCATTGAGGCTCCACGAGGTGAGATCTTGCACGGAGCCCCAGACCGAGGGAGATTGACTGTTATCTTGAACTTCTTCCATTTTCTAATAATTGCGCCAACAGTTGTTGCCTTCTCACCAAGCTGCTTGCCTATTGTCCTGTGGCCCATCCCAGCCTTGTGCAAGTCTACAATTTTGTCCCTGATGTCCTTAGACAGCTCTCTGGTCTTGCCCATTGTGGAGAGGTTGGAGTCTGATTGATTGAGTGTGGACAGCTTTCTTTTATGCAGATAACGATTTCAAACAGGTGCAGTTAATACAGGTAATGAGTGGAGAATGGGAGGGCCTCTTAAAGACAAAACTAACAGGTCTGTGAGAGCCGGAATTATTACTGGTTGGTAGGTGATCAAATACTTATTTCATGCAATAAAATGCAAATTAATTATTCAAAAATCATACAATGTGATTTTCAGGATTTTTGTTTTTGATTCCGTCTTTCACAGTTGAAGTGTACCTATGATAAAAAATTACAGACCTCTACGTGCTTTGTAAGTGGGAAAACCTGCAAAATCGGCAGTGTATCAAATACTTGTTCTCCCCACTGTATCTGTTATGATTGTATCCGATACCATTGGTATCTCCCGTGTTGAGGCTGAGTCTTTGGGTCTGGTCACTCTCTCACTGCAGGCAGGTCTGTGGTCTTTCTGTCTTCTCCCGTCTCCTCTCCGGCCTCACCCCCCTCCCTCCCTGCTCTCTCTCTGAGATATTTCCGCAGGGTGCTCAAGGTCCATTTGCAAGCACCTTCTGGTGAAATGACCAAAATCAATATTCACTGTTCACCTTCACTCTTTCATTCCTCTTTTTCCCCGACTTTGGAACATTCTGTGTGTTAGCTCTCATATGAGCCTCAACAGTGTTTTTATGTTTTTTCAAAAAAAATGAAACCATGGGATCATTAATGTCCACCAACTAATGCTGGCAGAGGG
>NC_140975.1:60432337-60459837 GCF_056783735.1 Eptatretus burgeri | reverse complement strand
CGCAGGGCAAAGCTGAATGGCAGAGCTGAGCTGTTCAGGGAGCTGAGGCGTAAAACTGTACGTGCGCTTAGGGTAGAGAAAGAGGCCAATGTGCGAGGAAACTGTGAGTGGGTAGACCATCACCTGTGGTCAGGTGATTCTCGTCCTGCTTACAGGGGAATTCGCGCATTGCGTTCCTCCAAACCCATCCCTTCTTCTCAAGGCTGGTGGAAATGCTGTACTCGTGTCGTTGCATGCAGTTCTGTGCTCTGCTTGGAACATAGGCATCATCCCAACTGACTGGCAGAGGGGCCTTGTTGTCCCTCTCTGGCAAGGGAAAGGTGATCGCCAAGACTGCAACAACTACCGAGGGGTGACGCTGCTCTCAGTGCCGGGCAAGGTCTTCGTGATGGGGTTCGCCACCATCTGCTTGAGCACCAGCGTCCAGCACAATCAGGCTTTACACCAAAGAGGTCAATGATTCACCGTATCCTTGCTCTTCGGGTCCTCACTGAACGCAGACGAGAGTTCTGGCAGGGGCTACTTGCAGCCTATGTTGATCTCTGTAAAGCGTTTGATTCAGTGAATCGGGATGCCCTCTGGAGGATTCTTGGTCTTCGTGGGGTGCCACCAAAACTGATCGATCTGATGTCTGAACTCCACTCTGGTACTGAGAGTGCTGTGAGATGTGGTGATACCATCTCTGACTTATTTCCAGTTATTACTGGAGTTTGTCAGGGGTGTGTAATGGCCCCCATACTTTTCATCACTTGTATGGATTGGATTTTAGGGAGGATGTCGGAGAGATCAAGCTGCGGTGCATCGTTTGGGAATGTCAACATCTCTGACCTTGATTTCGCAGATGGTGCAGTCATATTTGCGGAGACTTTCGATATCCTTTTGGGGGCCCTCGAGGTGCTGAATGAGAAGTCGGAGCAGCTGGGATTACGGGATTCCTGGGTTAAAAGTAAGATCCAGGCTTTCAATGACATCATGGATACTGCTGTCTTGTCTGCGCCTGTTTGTGGTGAGGATGTTTAGGTCGTGGAGAGATTCACTTACCTTGGCAGTGATATTCATGTCTCTGCTGGCTCTGAGTCAGAGGTCAATAGATGTCTGGGTCAGGCCTGGGGAGTCATGGATTCACTGGATAATGGTGTGTGGTGCTGCCGCAACCTGTGCGGGAGTATTAAAGTCTGAGTCTTCAGGTCCTTGGTGCGTCCAGTCTTGCTCTATGGATATGAGACTTGGACTCTGACCAAGGATCTGAGATGGATACTTAATTCCTTTGATACGAGGTCTCTTCGGAGAATCCTTGGCTATCGCTGGTCAGACTTTGTGTCCAGCGAGCGCTTGCTGAGAGAGACTCAAATGAGATTTGTTGCCTGCATAGTCCATGGGCGTCAACTGCGGCTGTATGGATATGTGGCTCGTTTTCCTGACGCTGATCCTGCTCACCAGATTCCCTCAGCGAGGGAGTCTCGTGAGTGGAAGAGGCCCATGAGCCGACCACGTGCCTCGTGGTTGCAGCACGTTGATCAGCATCTCAAGGAGATGGGGATGGGCCAGGCATCTGCCTGGGGGATGGCCAGATAGAGGCCCCTGGAGTACTGGCAGAAAGTGGACGCAGCAACGCACTGCTCTGGTGCATGCTCCCATACCTGACCTGAATGGAGTCCTCCCAGGGTGGGCTCAAAGTATCCACCTTAATTTCGGTAAGGGGTCACGATTCACGGACCAAGCTGAAGTTTTTTTGTATATGCGGGTTTCAGAAGGTGGAATGAATCCCTCCCAGGTCTCACAGTATCCACCGTCGTGGGTGTGTATGAGTAGTAAGGAAAATGATCGTTCTGACACACCTTGTGTTTCGAGAGCTGCAGAGCTCTGGTAATCCTCCCAGACCCATACTTTTCGAGAGAATATAGGCGTCTTGAGGAAGTAGAGGTCTGTCTTGAACCACTGAGATTTTTCATTTAGACATTGACAAACTCCTTAGTATGCCCATGAAACATGGTTACCATGGATGAGTACATCAAACAATCGCTTGCAGAAATGCCGATACCGGAGCCTCTCCAGGGTGTTGTGCAGAGCATTTTGGATGAGCCCATTTTAGAATCAGTGAAAAAGCACCTGTAAACCACTGCTTTCAATGAAATACCAACCTTCTGCCCCACCTTGAAAGAGGAAGGAGAGAAAGCAGAAGGCCATACTTGAGGAGTTCGATCCCAACCCTCCTCAAAAAATCAGAACAGCCAGGAAATACCAGAAAGAACTTTTTGGTCTGTTCAAGGCAGATGGCCTCTTATTCAAACACATCAAACAATCGCTTGCAGAAATGCAGATACCGGAGCCTCTCCAGGGTGTTGTACAGAACATTTCGGATGAGCCCTTTCCGGAAGCAATGAAAGAGCACCTGTTTAAACCACTGCTTTCAATGAAATACCGACCTTCTGCTCTGCCACGAAACAGGAAGGAGAGAAAGTGGAAGGCCATTCTGGGAAAGTTTTATCCCATACCTCCCCAGAAAACCCAGACAGTAGATAGCTACCAAAAAGACATTCTCGAGTTGTCCAAACACGAGGAACAAAACGGTGACCTCGCATTCGAAAAGACCCCCTGGGCCATTGGACCTGGCTGATAGGAGAGATCCTCACCTTGAAGGGGGTTAAATTTCAGCTTGCTTTAAAGGTTCTGTTCTGCAATGGAAAGATTGACAAGGAGGGGAAGGAGTGGGTGTATGTGCCTGCAGTGTTCTGGCACAAGCAGGAGGCCATCTTACAGGCCCATGAGATCGACAGTGCACTTGACACGGCTTTCCCAAACATCCTGGAGACCCTTGAAAAGTGGATGAGTCACAGCTCTGGCTGAGAGCTGAACAGAGTGGAACTTCTGTGGTTGGACATTGCTCACTACCAGCCTCTGAGGGGCGGCTTGTATATCCCACTGCCAGCAGCTCTCAGAAACAATAAAGCAGTGGTCAACGAACAGAACGAGGATGACCAGTGTCTCTGCTGGGCTCTTCACTCGGCCTTGTTTCCAGCAGAAAAAAATGCCCAAAGGGCTACCAAGTATCCTGTCGAAGATGACCTTGACTTCACAGGGATTGATGCACCTACACCCATCTCACAAATTGAGAAAGTTGAAAGACAGAACATCTTAGCTCTGAATGTCATTGGTTGGGATAAGGGTGTAATTGTTCATAGGCTTAGCAAGCAACACTAAAGCATCCCACGGATAATCGAGAAGGCCAAAACGTTTCACTACAAGTGGATCAAAGACCTCAACTGCCTACTTCATGATCAGAATAAGCACATAGGGTGAAAGCACTCCTGTGAAAGGTTACGACTTGGGTACTCTCGTGAGGAGCTGCTGGAGGTGCATGTAAGGGTACAGGACACCCTTACACCAGAATGTAAGGGTACAGGACAACCCACTATGAGGGTAGATATGACAGAGGAGGGGAAAAAACATGATCTTTCAGAACTGGAACAAGCAGTAACCAGCTCCCTTCATCATTTATGCTGACTTTGAGGCTCTTGCCACCAAGATTGATGGGCCAGAGCTCAACCCTCACCAGAGCAACACACAGAAGACACAATGGCATGAGGCTTGTGGCTACGGCTACACTGTGGTAAGGTGTGATGGTCAAACAGAGCCTCCAGTGGTCTAACGGGGTCCAGACGCAGCGGAACACTTCCTCAGTGCTATTCAGAAGGAGAGACACATAAAGGATATCCTAAGCAACCCTAAGCTTTTGAGAATGACACCCCAAGACTGGGAGTTATACAAAACCAGCATCAGATGCCACATATGTGCTAAGCCTATGATAGTTGAAGGGGGGCAACACGACTCTGTCATCGATCACTATCATATCACCGGAAGGTTTTGAGGGGCAGCCCACAGAAATTGCATCTTCATGCTGAGGATAAAACAGAAACAAATAATCACCCCTGTGATCGTCCACAACCTGAAGGGCTATGACTCACCTTCTGATGCAGGCTATCAGCAAGGTGAAAGGTACCATCACCTGTATCCCGAACAACATGGAAAAGTACATTTCATTCTCTCTCAAGCATGAACCAAAGAAGGGGGCTCAAGAAGGTGAAAAACTCAGAGATCTTCATTTGAATTCCAGTTAATTGACAGTGCCCAGTTTCTCCTGGCTTCCCTAGACAAGCTCACATGAGCCAACTGACCTGAGGACTTTCGCATCACAGCCACACATGAGCCTGACTAGCATAAGCGGCAACTACTGCTGTGGCAGGATGGATACCCCGATGAGCGTATGGACTCCTGGGAGAGATTCGCAGATCCTCTACCACCCGAGGAGGCCTTCTACAGCAAGCTCAGCGATGAGAACATCAGCGAAGAGGATTACACCCACGCCCAAAAGGTTTGGACCGCTTTTGGGTGTAAAGACATGTAAAGACCTCTCACCTCCCATGACCTCTAACTCTGTACAGATGTGCCCCTTCTGGCAGATGTCTTTGAGACCTTCAGAAAGACCTGCAAGTGGCAATATGGATGAGACCCTGCCCACTACTCAATGAGTCTTGGCCTGAGTTGGGGCTCGCTCCTGAAGAAAACTGGCGTAGAGCTCATACTTCCCATGGACTATGACCAGCACCTCTTCATCGAGAAGGGTCTGCGTGGAGACATATCCATGGTCTCAAAATGCCTCACAAAGGCAAACAACCCACATGTCGAAGGGTACGACTCAAGGAAATCTAATAGTCATATCTTATACCTCGACGCCAACATCCTATATGGCTGGGCCATGAGCCAACCACTGTCATCAGGCGGCTTTGAATGGGTAGAGTACTGCGGGCAGCTTGCTGGGAGCATTGCAGATCACCTGGCAGACAGCCCCGTGGGCTACATCTTACAAGTGTACCTAGAATATCCTGAGGAACTGCACGACAAGCACAATGCATATCCGCTGGCACCAGAGCACATGGTAGTTCAGAAGGAGTGGATGTCGGAATACCAGCAAGAACTTAGGGGGATGCCGGTCGAAGTAATAAAGTTGGTTCCAAACCTCTTCGGCAGGATGAAGTATGTGCTGCACTACCGCAACCTTCAACTCTATCTCTCCCTGGGAATGAGGCTTAAGAAGGTCCACCAAGCTCTGTGGTTCAACCAGAGCCCCTGGATGGAGCCCTACATCTGGATGAACACAGAGCTTCACAAGGAGGCCACCAGCGACTTCAAAAAGGATTTCTACAAGCTCATGAACAATTATGTCTTTGGTAAGACGATGGAAAACTTTTGCAAGTGTGTACACGTTAAGCTGGTCCGTGCCCGTGAGGAGGACAAGCTGCGGCACCTAATCTCATGCCCAATATTTGTACGGAAGAAGATATTCAATAATGACTAAGAGCAGACTGGTGCTAAATCGACCTGTCTATGTGGGTATGAGCATCCCGGACCTCTCCAAGCATCTCATGTACGATTTCTACTACAACCACGTTAAGGCCCAGTATGGAGACCGCATTCAGCTGTTATATTCAGACACGGACTCTCTCCTCCTCAAGATCCAGACAGAGGATGTGTACATGGACATGGCTGCACACGCAGAGTTCTATGACACGAGCGACTACCCAAAGGACCACCCACTCCACAGCGTCATAAACAAGAAGGTCCTCGGTAAAATGAAGGACGAGTGTGCTGGCTGCCCTGTTGCCGAGTATGTGGGTCTGCGTTTGAAGATGTACTCGATCCAGAGGTCTGATGAAACGGAGATTGGGAAGGCAAAGGGTGTGAAGAAGTGCATTGTAAAGAATCACCTTCACCATGAGCAGTACAAGGCGGTTCTCTTTGACAGGAAGACCTTCAGGCATGAAATAGAAATGCTGAGAAGTGAGTTGCACCAGATCTATGGTATACGGATAAACAAGGTGTCTTTATCCCCCTTCGACTGCAAGCGGTGGATCACAAAAAATGGTGTTGACATGCTTGCACATGGGCACAAAGACATCCCTGGCCCCTTTTGATTACCTGATAATGGATGAGCTACTTCGCTAAAAGCAGGAGATGATATTATGTTTCAATTTAAATACAAATGGAGTTTTCACCCATCTGGGAAAGCAAGATACGATTTCACAACCATCAAAATATCCCAAATTCACTTAGATGTTTCATCGTAGGCCCGAGCGGTTGCGGGGAAACGTACTTGCTTTTAAAGATGCTCCTTACTCCCGGCTTTATAGATTACGACAATTTAATAATTTTCACGAAGTCAAGCTTTCAACTCCAATAAAAACTGCTTTCATAAATTTTCAACGCGGGTCTTCAAAAAGAAGACGTCATCGGTTTGTTCAAACTTCAAAACAAGCTAAATGATTATAACATCGAAGATGTCGTACAGCTATTTTGTCAAGCCCAAAAGAAAAAGAAATCAAACCCTCCAGTATCTTGTATTCTTCGCGATAACACGGATGACATACCCTCATCACAGATTTTGGAGAAATCAATCAAGAACCATAATATATTCGATGATTGTGTAAATGATAAAAAACAAACAAACGGTAATGGATAGGTACTATACGAGAGGGAGGCATTCCTCTTGTAATTATACTTATCTATCGCAGTCGTACTTTCAACTTCCGCATCACCCACCAAGAAATAATGCAAATACCTTCATATTCCTCAAGCTAAATGTGAAAGATACGCAGAATTTTTGGAGAGATAACTGTTCAACAGTATGTCGTAAAAACGAATTTGAAGAGTTCATGAAGCACATGAAGGGCAAATATAATTATGTCTTTGTAAAAGAAGATGGGATTATTTTTGATATATTCCCATACATAGATGGATGCGCAAGAGTGAGCAAGAAGATTTAAGGAACATCTTCACTCTGCAGATCTGGATAAAATCACAAACTGGTCCAACATGTGGAACATGTCTTTCAATCCTGACAAATCTCACACTCTCATGATGTCTCTCTGAAAGTACCGTTTACAACCTCCCCCCCCCGCCCCCATCTACTTTCTCAACAATCCTGTGGAAGAAGTCCTTTCTTTCAAGCTTCTGGGTCTCACTATCTGCCATGACCTTTCCTGGGAGAGCCACATTTCAAACCTCACCTCCAAAGCCAGTTGCCGACCGGGAATCCTCCGTCGTGCAAAGTCCTTCCTCGGCCCATCTGAGCTGATGACCACATACAAAGCTTTCGTCCGCAGCTTGATGGAGTACTGCTCTCCAGTCTGGGCTGGTGCTCCTGCCTCTCACCTTTCTCGGCTTCACACTGTCGAAACCAAGGCATTTAGGATCATTGATATCTCCCGCAATGAGGCTAAGTCTTTGGGCCTCTCACTCTCTCACTGCAGGCAGGACGGTGGTCTTTTTGTCTTCTACCATCTCCTCTCCGGTCTCGCCCCCCTGCTCTGTCTGCGATTTGTCCCCACCATATTTCCGCAGGGCGCTCAAGGTCCGCCAACAACCCCCATTCTGGTAAAACTACAAAAATCAAGAATCACTGCTCACCTTCACTCTATCATTCCTCTTTTTTCCCCGCCTTTGGAATAAACTCCCACACTGTGTTCAATCCCATTCTTCCCTCCAAGCCTTCAAAACAGTTGTTCACCACCACCTCGTATCATCCCCCATCCAAATCCTCGATCTTTTCTACATCCATTAATCCACCCCAAACCCACCTCCTTCAAATTCCCTGCTTTCCTTCCTGAAAGTCCAATGCAGGTGCAGGGCATGATGTGGGGGAGCGTGGTGGAGGAGTGGTTAGAGTGATCACGTGCTTGCACGGGATATAGGAGTGCGCGCCGCCTGAGGCGTGGTCGTAGTTGCTGTAGCCGCTGTGGCCTGGGAGCCTGTAAGTCATGTGGCTTGTAGAGTGCATCGAGTACGTAATAAAGGGGAGTTACGGGCAGCGTACGCTCACGCTCTTGCTCGTGCAATAAAGCAGGGTTGAACTGTTCCCCCGCTCTTTTCTGCCTTGGAGCACCTCTACCACGACACCACAGCTATTGGCTCCAGCAAGGCACGTGGCGAAATATCGGAAGTTGTTGTTGTTATTTTAATTTTTTTCTTCTTCTTCTTCCTGTTCTTGTTCTTCTTCTTCTTCTGGTGAAGGCAAAACCTTGAGGACGTGGCTCTTGGACACATTTGTCCTTGTTAATGATATGGCTGTTAAATATTACTTTGAAAGTTATGGCCTTCCACCACCTATTGAAGTTGTAAAAATTTTAAGGGAAGGTGTTTATCCGACACTTCAAACACAAGCCATCGATTTGAATTGTTGCGGACAATTGTGCTTGTATGTGTTGTTTCATCTCAACAACGGGAATTTTTATGGCACCATTTAAAATTTTCCATGAATATAAAGCTGACGTATGTTGGAAAGGATGAATCTACCTTTGGTGTGTTGCAAGAGTTGGGTATTGACTTGTCCAATTATTACACAAAAGCACAGGCAGAGTACCAGAAATGTCATATTACTCAAAATATCAATATGGGGAATTCTTATAAATCAACCAATTACCAGCATCCTACAGATGATAAAGACTTGGTGAGATTAAATGATTTGGAAAAACACTTCGCCATTAGCAAAATGGCTATTTATTCAAAAAATATAGAAATAGCAACATCAATGCCGAGTACTACATTGTTTAATGTTCCAATAAAAATATAATTTTTTTTTAACAAGGGCGTGTAGTCCACATGAGAGGAGCACATTGGGGATACGATATGCCTGATTTAGGGTATAATTTGTCATTTTCAATAAACCTACAAGACCTTGAACAATTGAAATATTCTCGCAAGGAAGACTATTATTCGCTCTGCAGAAGCAATGAGATTTGTGGAAGCACAATTGCCAAACAACGAATAAAATAATTTGATCAGAACAGAAGCTATGAAAGCCTTGCGATGGTTTATATTATTAATTCAGAAGAAACACAGTTGCATTTAATAAGTAAGGGTTTTCAAACCGATATGACAATGGGAAGATGGGGGTGGTGTATGTTTTCATCTTAATATTTCATATATGTCAAAATAATAAAATACATATAATACATGGCAGGAAGCGAGGGAACTCTTCAAGAAAATTACCATTTTTGTATCCAAGGATACTTGTGAGAAAAAGGCATTCGATATTTTAAGAAATATAATCTACAACATAAGAATGGAACATTCTCAATTAGTAGGTGGTTTTACACTGATGTTGCTCAACCGACAAATACGGATTTAATGAGAATATTAAATAAACATAAGGTATTAGAATTTGCAAAACAAAGAGCTCTATTAGAAATGGTGAATAAATGTTTTGGCTCCCCATTTTAAAGAAAATAATGACAGAAATAAGAATATCATCAAATCCTGATGAATATACGTATGATATTCTATGGGGAGATGGTTCAAAGGAGCACAAGACGTTTAATGTTGATGAATTTTTGGAAAGGGTAAATAAATTAGACCAAAAACGTAAAAAGGTAGTGACAGCAATTAAAATGAGTGATTTAAGTAAAGGAGAGAAAACTTTGAGATTAGGAAAGTTGAGTAAAGAGTTTGATGCCAAGATGAAGGCTTTAGATGTTGGAGATGATGTCGATATGACTTCAGCATTTGATAATCTTAATCCAAAAAATGAGAAGAAAATTCTTTGAGTACTTGGTGTAGTAAGCCTTTATGGAGGAAAGAATGAAGACGCCACTTTGTATTATCCGCTTTTGCAAAGTGAAGATCCAAATGTTTATGTTGAATCCGAAAAAGCTTCTTATAATCTGCATGAGTTAAAATAGAATGATTCATTGTGCCAAGTGCAGAAAGAAAACTGAGACTAGAGATATCTCTATTAGTGTGGGAACCATATCTTAAAAAGTGCCATATTTCTTGATTCCATTCACGTGTCGTATATACCTACAACCTATATGGATGTGTAGAGGGGACCTCTGTGGACTAGAAATGCCCAGTTTTCATTCTGGCAAGGTGTGCATGACCGTTTTATGGCTAATTTTGTGACTTCAATACAGTCCGCGATTCGCGACATTATCAAAATCATATTTATTTATCTGTAGACTCCAATACCAAACATAGGGGCACGTGTATGGTATCAAAATGAGCAGAATGACTATTTGCATCAAAGCACTAACTTTGTGAAGTTCTATTGTATCTCAGTTCTTCATGTAGTGAAATAAAACAAGTATTCTTGTCAAAAATTTATTTCGGTTTAGCTTTCGACAACGTTGAATATTACACATAACTCAAAAAGTTATTATCCGATTGATACAATTGACACACTAAAATAATCCAAGTTCATTACCCTTGAAAATCATACCAAACACATATTAAACTATCACAATATATGTGCATTGATTTACACAAACTCAAGGTTACCCCCTTATTTTTATCAATGCTGTTGATAACATAATTATATACGTACTGCCGTAAATCACGTGTATATTTCAATGTATTCACATTATACTGGTAAATTTAAAATTAGGATCATACATATATATATATATATATATATATATATATATATATACACACACACGACACTTAGTGGTCAAATCAAACGACTGTGATAATAATGCAATGCATGCATTGTTAATTTCTGCTCATCCAGATTCAATCTTCATCTTATTCAGAGTCATCTTCATCTGGCAAGTGAATGCTATTGCTACACCTGTTTGCATCTGCATGCAACACTGCAGATCAAGTTGTGTTTTCTGCAGGTGCAGCGAAGCGTTGAACATCTCGTTTTGCAGCGGCATGTCAGCAGTTCGATACACACAGATGGGACTGGATCCAGTCTCATGAGCAGTGGCTGCAAAGACTGTCCTTCGTGACATACCCACCCACATTCCTCCGGTTGTGGTAAACTAGGAATAGGCACTATTTCATTTAGCCACACCATTGCCTGGTAGTTGCTTCGTTGAATATGAAGAGCTAGAGCATCATGAGTGGGTGGCAGTTTTTCAGGATCATTGACCCGATGAAATAGTTCTGCGCAAAGGTCTGGATATCTGGATAACAAAGAGATCGATATTGTCTGTGTCGATATCCGGGCTGTGTCCAAGATCTTTGAGCAGATTGGGAAACTTCAGGTAGGTTTTCCATGCCGTGCGCTTTCCATAGCCAAAGAACTGGCTTGTGCAATCCGATCCAGTAAGTGCATGGAAACTCAGGATGTTATGGACAACCTCTGGTTCCAGATTTTCACGTACAGTGCACACTGGTATAAAGTGTTTGTCTTTGGACGTCCCACTGCTCATCCAGACTTCTTCAGCAGTTTCATGACGAATCAGAAGCAAGAGAATGTCAGTGTCTCTGGTGCACACAACTACTCTGTGGAAATTCTGGACACTGGCATCCAGAGCATGCAAGATGATTTTGGTGTCCGCTTCCTCGTGATTTGAGTTCAGGTGCTGCACATCCCGACCTGTGGATGATACAGCAGGAAAGGCATCTCCTCCAGAAACTACTACTTCATGATAGGTTGGTAAGGCTTGCGCTCGAAGTAGTAGCTGGTCACGCAGAAACAGAATGAGGTTTACTTTGTTTGCCTCCAGTGAGATGAATGACTGCCAGACAGAAGGTAGACGCACATTACGGCCATCAATTATCCGACGTATTTTCCATTTACTTGTTGTTCTTTGAACTCGAGCCCCAGACTTGATTGACTTTTGCCGGTAGTCATCGAAGACGATGTCCAGTCTTGTTTGTGTGCCTCTCAGGTTACTGAAGACTTGGTTACTAAATGAGTCAGCCAGATCGCCGAATGTTGTTGCATTAGATGGCTTCCCCAAAGCTTGCACAACAGCCATTCCATCAATGATAACACAGGTTGGTCGGTCTGTTTCTGGAAGTAGTTTTTCCTTGTAGTCGTCACAGAGTATATGGTACAGATCTGCCTTTTCTGTGGGTCTCAGCATTTCATCTGGAGTTTCAATGGCAAGTGGAACTGGGGAGAGCTCATGTTGTCGTAGACCTTTGAGGTCTATTTGATGATCACTGCTTGCTGCACTTAACAACCTTCGGAATAGGTCACGGTCTGCTTTTACGGCCTTTTTCTGACCAGCCGGTGTAACGACATTGACAGTGTTCAGATTTGTGAATGTTTTCGATTTGTTCTTTGGGATAGCATCGTGAAACTTCTCAGGGGCATCTGGAAATAGACGGTTTGATACTAACTTGGTGAGAAACTCTGTGCCACGATTTTGCGCCATTAGTAGATCCTCTCTTATGTCATCGCGGGCAACATCATTGGTTGATATGCAAACATCTTGCGAATGTCATTCGACAGTCGTGCTCGGTCACTGAATGTGATCATCCATCGGTTTAGGGCACTCGCGATCCGTGTTATGCCCACGAGTCCTCCCACAATTTTACACTGTTTATTCACGTGTTCCAGTGCTTGGTCTGTGGCAATTTGGTTAAAATAGCCAGTCGACTCCTTCACGACAAAGTTTCCTGCTAAGAATTCCTGAAATACAGAAGAGGCGGTTTGCTCCAGTTGCAACATGTCGAGCAGATATATGACACCCCATCGTGCGTAGTTGGTATGATCGTACGTGATCATGAATGGAAGCATGCTCTTGAAGGTTGACAGATGAAGGGTCCAGTCAGCTTCTCTGTCTGCTCTAACAAACAGAAGTAGGGTTTCCACCAGATCTATGTACTGCCGCCAGAACATTAGTGTAGCATTAGATGCATTCTCTTCAAAGAATTTGTTGATGTCTTGGACAAGATCATCAACATGTTCGACGAATTCTTGAATGGTCTAAGGTATGTTCTCATGGTCATTCTCCTTGAATGTTGTTGCTATTCAAGTGGAATAGTTGTTTGCATCTTCGATACTGCATTTTTGATTGTGATCATGCCATAGTTTGAAGGTCCGGAAGAGTGCTCTCCACATGGCTTCCATGGTTAATTTGTGTGCGTGAACAGCACGATTCCAGCATTTCCCTTGCATGATTCTCTGTGCAACACACTCGCTGTACACGCCAGCTTCGATCCAGATGTCAGCTAGACCAGATTGTGCGAAGTGACTGCCGAGAACGCCGAGGAAATTCATAGCTGTGTGGAATGCCCCAAGTCGTACGATGACATCGCTCAACTTTTCCGGAAGGAGCCAAACCAATACATAGCTTTGTGGTACAGTGCTTGATCCAATGTAATGACGGTTTTTGTCTGGCCTAGCTTCGCTGCAATCGCCTTGCTTCTCAGTAGAAAAGTCATTACCCTGTCAAGTTCCTGGGCAGGGGCTGGGATTATTGGGAGGTATCCCACTGTGGTTACATCTCACTCGGTTTCACCAGTGATTGGTTGAACCCTGTCCATGCAGGGATGTGTTGGGCATCTTCAGCAATGAAACGACTCATCACCCATGCAAGGTCAATCTTTTCACACTCTGACCTCCGTGATGCTGGACAGTCCAGACTGGTGTTTGTCACTGGTAGGCTGAAACGAGGGGGACATGCTGTGGAGGTGCCTTGGATGGTGTTGTATGATGGAATGTTGGCGGGATATTGCCAATGCTAGTTCTTCTACTGATCGTCGTTTCCTTTTTACTCTGTGGATTTAGTGAGCCTCGCTGGAATACTGCCATTTGTGTGACGTGAAGGGTGCCTTTTCCATCCAAGGTTTCTTCTTGCATGTCAAAATTATCTGCTGCGAACTGAACGAATTTCCCTGGAACGACACCTTCTGGTACAAATGTGTTATCATTCTCCTCGAACCTTGATATCTGAGATTGTGCAATCGACGAGTCTATTCTGTTGACTGTTGGATAGCTTATACTATCCCCAGCCATATGTAGATACTCAATCAATTGTTTGGATCTTGTCAGGTGATGGACAAACAATCCTGTTCCAATATGCTTCGGTGTATTCTTGCGACCCATTGATACATTATAGACGATATCTTGGCAGACGTTTAAGATCCGTTGATGAAGTGCTGGACTGATATCATCATAAGGGCTGTTATCACAGTCAGGCTCTGAATGCTCGCTGGGGTTGAGTTCATCCTGTATGATCCACTTCATAAGCAGGTACACACTTGTCAGTATGCATTTTTCTTCTGCTTCTTGGTTCAAGTCATCATAGCCCTTGTGTCCACCAGCTATTTTCATGTCAGCCTTCAGTTTTGTTGTGACTGTATGTAGACAACAGAGGAAATGTGATTCTGGGCTGATCTCATCTGGTTCCAATTCTTCTGGAAACTGTTCCATCAGCATACTAATGGCGTCATCAGTGGTTGCACTTGAAGCCATCAAAAGCAGTGGTTGGTTTGCTTGTCATTGCTTCCGGAAAACGATTCTGTCAGCGTAGTGTCTCTGCAATTTTTGTTTAAAGACATGTGTTCGGCATGACGGATCGGGAATTGTGTCTACTGACATGAGTGACACATATTTCTCGACTACCGAGTCCATACTGTATATGGCCACATTTGAAGCCAGCATCCAGTATCAGTATGAGCTGGTCGAGTGAAGGATCGATTTTGGAGTTTACATCAGGATCAGTAGCTCTGTTGGCTTTGTATTTACGAGATGGGTGATAGTGCGCTTCATATGATATCAAGTCATTTTCGCCAATCCAACACTTCAGGTTCTCGTCAAATTTGGCATGACCCTTGATGGTTGCTTCCACCTCATCGGACTGCACTTGATGTACCTTGTCTCTTTTGCGACTCTGGCAATAGATACACTTTTTCCAGTCAACCTTTGGTACAATTATGCGTGTCTGTGGTCTTGTACTGCCGCTTGCACCGTCTGTATTTACAAAAGGGGACATGTCGGAGTGGCGCTTCTTGACGAGGTCGATGTTGCTTCGGTTCATAAATGACGCATAGCATGATTTGTGCCATTTTGGTTGTTTACTGAGCAGATGATCTACTGATGATAGGTCATTTCTTAGTCGTGTGACAAGGTCAGTTGATTCGTGAAGGAGTCTTTCAAGGAGGGATGAATACACTTTATGAATGCCTTGTTGACTTGAACATGATAAAGTGTCTGTACCTTGACAGAAGACACACTTTGTCCAGTTAGTTTCAACCCTGCGTTTTTTTACAGGGAGCACCACTGTGGGTACAATAGTCTGGTCGTCAGTGTTAGAAGCCATTGGTAGAAAGTGGTTAAGGAATTGTGCAGATAGGAAAGCAAATGTCTACAAGCACTAAGAAAGCATTCTATACTACTCCGGGGCAATCATCCATCAACAGGTTAGCATTGACGGAGCGACACACCGTGGCCTTGTTCTTCATTCTGAAACAGAAAAGAGAAACCAACATGTCATACATATATGATTATTCATCTGAAAACTATTATCATTGATGTCTTATTCATAGCAGAACAGCTGTCACATCTGAAGATGCTGAAAAAGACAGAAATGTACCCGTTATAAGCACATATTTGTTGAATTAGTCACGTTATCCATATTTACAAAATAAGGGGGTAACCTTAGGTTTGTATAGGTATCTACCAATATATTATAAAAATGTCATATGTGTTTGGTATCATTTTCAAGGGTAATGAACGGGGATTATTTCAGTGTGTCAATTGTATCAATCAGATAATAACTTTTTTAGTTATTGATGATATTCCACATTGTCAAATGCGAACCCGAAATAATTTTTTGACAAAATTACTAGGTTTTTTCCACTATATGAAAAAGTAACATACAATATGTCTTCAAAGCGTTATTGGTATGATGCAGTTGGTCATTCTGCTCATTTTGATACCATACACATGCCCCTATGTTGGGTATTGGAGTCTACAGATAAATAAATATGATTTTGATAATGTCGCGAATCACGGACTAGATTGAAGTCACAAAATTAGCCATAAAACGGTCATGCACACCTTGCCAGAATGAAAACCGAGCATTTCAATCCCCAAAGGTCCCCTCTACACGCCCATATAGGTTTTAGGTATATACAATGACATGTGAACGGAATTCTCAAAATGGACCTGTGGTTCCTGCACTATATTCTAAAAAGTAAAAATAATAGTTGCACAGAAAGGGATATGTATGGTGTGTGGAACTAAAAAGAGTCAATTCATTTCGAAGCTGAAAAGTGGAGGAGATATACAAAAATTGCGATCAGGAAGTAAATTTACAATGACTGGGATACCCGGAGAACTACATCTACCAGGGTATTCATTCTGTGGTCCTGGCACAAACCTTGATAAGAGATTAGCCGAAGCTGACAATCCTAAACCTTGGAGAAGACCCCAAAATAGGGTTGATGAAGTGTGTAGGAAACATGATATTGATTTTGATGATGGGAATAGCACTACTTTAGATGAGAAACACGAAGCTGATAGAGAGATGGTGTATAATTTGTCTTTGATACGAAATCCAACGTTGAGAGAGAAAATTGATAGATTTATCGTGAAGAAGATGATAAGTGCTAAATCGAGGTTGGGACTTAGCGTTTCCATTTTAGGGGAGCAAAAAAAAATTGATGCCATTAAACCTGAAGAGCAATTAGCCGATGAATTCCATCAAGCGATGATTACAAAGTTTTTTTTAAAAGGAAGGTTTATTCCAAAGAGGTTGATTACATTTGGTCTGGTGACTTGATTAAACTTATTAATGATAGGAGATATAAGTATGCTTTAACTGTTATTTATTTGAGGAGTAGATATGTGTGGGTGGTTCCTTTGAAAAATAAAAGGGGAAGTACTTTTATGTTAGCCTTCAACAGGATATTTAGTAAAAGTAAAAGGAAGCCAAAGAAATTATGGACTGATGAGGGAACAGAGTTCTATATCGGAATATTTATGGATTGTCTGAAGGCCCATGGTATTACATTGTGCAGTACCTTTAATGAAGGAAAGGCTGTTGTCATTGAGCGTTTTGATCGCACTTTGAAGGAGAGATTTTTTTTGTTTGTTTTTTTGTATACCTTGGTCGAGGCTCGTATGAGAGCTAATACACAACTCACAGCAAGGAGGCATGAGACAAGAGGGGCGGGAGTGGAAGGGACAAAACAGTGGGGAACAGACACATTAGGTGAACTGTGGAAGGGAGAGGGATGGGGATGGGATGGGGAACATGGCGAAGAGAAGATGGACATTTCAGGGACTTTCAGGAAGGAAAGCAGGAGAAATGAAGGAAGTGGGCTTGGGTGGATTATCGGGGGTAGAAAAGATCGAGGATTTGGATGGGAGAAGATAAGAGGTGGTGGTGAACAGCTGTTTTGAAAGCCTGGAGGGAAGAATGGGAAAGAATAGAGTGAGGAAGTTTATTCCAAAGGTGGGAAAAAAGAGGAATGAAAGAGTGAAGATGAGCAGTGATTCGTGATTTTGGTAGTTTTACCAGAAGGGGGTTGTTGGCGGACCTTGAGCGCCCTGTGGAAATGTGGTGGGGACAAATCGCAGAGAGAGCAGGGGGGGCAAGGCTGGAGAGGAGTCGGTAGAAGACAGAAAGATCACCGACCAACCTGCGGTGATTGAGTGAGAGGCCCAAAGACTCAGCTTCATTGCGGGAGATGCCGATGATCTTAAATGCCCTGGTTTCGACAGCGTGAAGCCGAAAAAGGTGGGAGGCAGGAGCACCAGCCCAGAGGGGAGAGCAGTACTCCATCAGGCTACGGACAAAAGCTTTGTAAGTGGTCAGGAGCTCAAGAGGGCTGAGGAAGGACTTAGCACGACGGAGGATTCCCAGTCGGCGACTGGCTTTTGAGGCGAGGTTGGAAATGTGACTTTCCCAGGAAAGGTCATGGCAGATAGTGAGACCCAGAAGCTTGAAAGAAAAGACTTCTTCCAGAGGATTGTTGAGAAAGTGGATGGGGGGTTTGTAAACGGTCCTTTCGAAGAGACATAGTGAGAGTGTGAGATTTGTCTGGATTGAAAGACATGTTCCACGTGTTGGACCAGTTTGTGATTTTATCCAGATCTGCAGTGAGCGAAGAAGCTGCTGCTTGCCGGTCTGAGGGATGACAGATGGTACGGCAGAGGGTGGAGTCGTCGGCAAAGAGAAATAGAGGATTTTCCAGAGAGTCCGAGAGATCATTGATGAAAACCAGAAAAAGAACAGGGCCCAGAACGCTACCTTGAGGAACTCCAGCCTGCACAGGAAGAGGGGATGAAAGAACTCCATTTAGGGCCACACGTTGACTGCGACAGGAGAGGAAGTCTGCGAGCCATGAGTGGAGATGGCCTTCAATACCATGGGAAGAGAGTTTGGTGAGTAGGGCAGGGTGCCAGACTGTGTCAAAAGCCTTGAATACCATGGGAAGATAGTTTGGTGAGTAGGGCAGGGTGCCAGACTGTGTCAAAAGCACGTGATATGTCCAGGGATACGGCTCGGATTTCCTGTCTGGCATTGAGGACCTCCATCCATTGATGGGAGAGCAGAAGCAGCATATCCAGGGTAGAGTGACCTGGTCTGAAACCAAATTGATGATTGGAAATCAAGCCATTGGAGAAGAGGAAGGATTTCATGTCTGAAGCGATGATGGATTCCATCACCTTGCTGATGATTGGGAGAAGGCTGATTGGTCTGTAGTTACAGGGATCTGTTTTTGCACCTTTTTATGCAGGGCAGTGATGTTAGCAGATTTCCAAGCAGATGGCAGATGACCTTGGGCAAATGAGAGGGTGAATAGAACAGAGAGAGGGTGAGCAAGAGCAGAAGAGCAGGCTTTGAGGACACGTGGGCTGATGCCGTCTGGACCGGTTGCAGAATCTGACTCGAGGTTTGAAAGCAAGCTCTCCACCTTGTCAGGAGAAAAGGATACAGAGTCCAGGGACAGTTGGGTGCGACTGGGTAAAGTGGGTAGAGATAGTGATGGGTTTAGGACACAAGATTTAGCTGCAAACACCGAGTTTAGACATTCAGCTTTATCACGTGTGGAATCAGCAGTGCGGCCATTTGAGGTAAGGGAGGGGATGGAGGGGGAACATACACCAGAAATAGATTTGATTAAACACCACCAGGATTTTGAGGAGGGAGAGAGGTTTGAGAGTTCAGACTTGAGATGAGAAAGATATTGTTTTCTGGCTCTCCTGAGGGTAGATACACACTTGTTCCGAGCTTTGTGGAAAGAACTGAGATTGCCCTCAGTTGGGTTTGCTTTCCATGAGGCAAAGGCAAGTTGTTTCAGGACAACTGCCTCGCCACATGTTTCAGTAAACCAAGGACGGGAGGAAGGGTAAGACAACTGAAAACGAGAGGGGATAAATCTGTGCATGAGGGAGAGCAAGTTTCTTTGAAAGAATTCCCAGGATGAGTTGATGTTCGAGAAAGTAGTGATAGGAGACCAGTCTGTAAGTTTGATGGCTGCTCGGAGACCCTGCCAGTCGGCTTGAGTGAAATGCCAGACTCGACGGCGGTGAGGTGGTTCTCTGATAACAGCCAGAGAGATGTCCACTTTGACAAGGACGTGGTCAGAAGAACCAATTGGAGCGAAGGAAGAGCAGCAGATATTGTCAGGGAAATTTGTCAAAATCAGATCCAGAAGAGATGGAGTACCATTGGTTGAGATCCGGGTCGGGAAGTTGACCGATTGAGTCAGTCCCAATGAGTCGCAGAAAGCTTTTGCTGAGGTGCCATTGCAGGTGAGAGAGGTACCCACACCTAGCCAACTGGCGTGATGACAATTGAAGTCACCACATAAGAGGAAGAGAGAGTTTGGATGAGAAAATAGAAGATGGTCCATGTTTTCGGATAGTGAGGTGTAGACGGAGTCATCACTGTTCGGTGGACGGTACAGTACACATATAAACATGAGGTGGGAGTGGAGGGGAAGCCGAAGCCAGAGGTATTCCTGGGGGTGTGGGGGAGTGAGAGCAGTGCATGGAGAGTGAGGAATAGAGTCTTTGATGAAGAGAGCAACACCTCCACCAGGACGAGGCTCAGGTCTGTCATACCGTAAGAGGGAGTAACCAGGGAGAGATACTTGGGAGTCAGACACGTCTTGGGAGAGGAAAGTTTCTGTTAGGCAGATAATGTCTTGTTTGTCAGTGGCAACCTGTATGGAAAGATCTGAAAGGTTTGAGCGAAGGCCCCGGATATTTGAGGTCCACACTTTTAATGAAGAGGAAGGGGAGGAGGCTTTGGGTGCAGGAGGTGGAGGGGAGGGGAGGGGGGGGGGGGGGGTAGGACAGGGGACGAGGGGGGGAGGCAGGGAGGGTTGCTGAAGGAGTGTGGGGTATTGCAGAATAGCGAGGGGAGGGGGCCGAATGAGGAGGAGAAAAGGCTCTGTGGTGCTGGGGGACAGGGGGACAAGAGATAAGGAAGAAGGCAGTTGAGGATTTGAGGAGGTGGAGTGAAGAGATGGAGGTGAGAGGGCAGTGGAGGGAGGCAGGTTGGTGGATGAGAGGGGGGCAACTTTGAGAAGGAAGAGTGAGGGGGATGAAAGGTGGGAGAAAGGTGAGGGGGAATTTTCGAGAGAGGTGAGAGGGAGGCTTGGAGGGAGAAGAGTGGGATGGTTGCTTTGAGAGTGAGAGTGAGGGGTGAGGGGGGTGAGTTGGCACTGAAGTTGGAAAAAAAGAATGGTTGATGGAAAGCGAGCATCCACGGCAAACTGTGGTTTTTAAAAGTTTTAGGTCAGAGATGCGATTTAACACAATTCTTGATGGATGCAATGAAGGCGAATTCAGAGCATGGAGAGAAGAAGCGCTGTAATAGTTGGATTTTTTAGGCAAGGAATGAAGGAGAGCTCGAAATAAGAGCAGTCTGTTAAAATAGCAGAAGAGTAGTGCATTGTGAAACAGTAAAGAGAACCACATGTGTGAGAGAGGAAGATGAAGCATTATAAGATCGTTTTTGTTGTTAAAAATAATGTATGAGAGAGTTCAACAGATTAGGTCATGGAAGTGTAAAAAAAAAAAAAATCGAGGAAGAAGACAAGGAGGAAGTTAAGAGGAAGAAGAAGAAGCAGAATCAGGAGAAGGTGAGCGTGTTGTTGTTGTTGTTGTTGGGTATATATATATGTATATGTATATGTATATATATATATATATATATATATATATATATATATATATTTTTTTTTTTGTTGTTGTTACTATTAATGTATGAGAGAGTTCAACAGATTAGGTCATGGAAGTGTAAAAAAAAAAATCGAGGAAGAAGACGAGGAGGAAGTTAAGAGGAAGAAGAAGAAGCAGAATCGGGAGAAGGTGGGCGTGTTGTTGTTGTTGTAGGTTTTTTTTTTTTTTTAGATAAGAAAGAGATTAGTTGGGAGAATGGTGGATGTTTGGAAAGTGGGGAGGATCAAAATTGAAGGTAATGGGGAGGATAGAAATTGAAGGCAATGGGGAGAAAAAACAAACAAACAAAAAAAAAAAACGATCGAACACCGAGTGGAACCGGTAGGCCTCAAGCCTAGGCCTAGGCCTCAAGCACCAGGTAAGAACGTCGACAAAAATACTCATAAAATAGCACGATTTTTGAAACAAAACCGAACTAGCAACACACAGTAACATGTAGGTGAGAAAATGAAACAGTTAAAACGGGACAAATAACAACCGGAAACTTAGCTTTGAGACGTCAGCAGGGAGCCCCGAAGGAGACCTCTCGCTGCTCCAAAACCGGAACCGGAAGTGATTGTACAAAGTTTACTCATCTCGGCCATACGAAATGGGTTTCTATCATACAAGATGTCGTCGATGCTTTCAATGACACAGATTACTCTTAAACAAAATTGAAACTCTCAGAAACATTTGCAAAATTATAACATGAACAATAAAGTAATCTGAAGAAACCAAAGTTTAGATTTGGCGATATCACGAATACACTGTTTGAAATCACATTTTGTGAAGGGGTATACTTAGAGATGGACTAATGAGTCATTTAAAATCATTGATGTGCTCGACACAGTACCCTGGAAGTATCCACCGTTGTGTGTGTGTGTGTGAGTGTGAGTGTGTGTGTGTGTGTGTGTGTGTGTGTGTGTGTGTGTGTGTGTGTGTGTGTGTGTGTGTGTGTGTGTGTGTGTGTGTGTGTGTGTGTGTTTTTGTTTGGTTGGTATCTCCAAATATGGGTTCCAGAAAGTGGAATGGAGCCCTCCCAGGTCTCAGTGTGTGTGTGTGTGTGTGTGTGTGTGTGTGTGTGTGTGTGTGTGTGTGTGTGTGTGTGTGTGTGTGTGTGTGTGTGTGTGTGGTGGTTGGGGGGGGGGGGGTATCTCCATATATAGGTTCCAGAAAGTGGAATGGAACCCTCCCAGATGTGCGTGCGTGCGTGCGTGCGCACGTGTTTTGATTCAGTTTTATTAATGAGCCTAATATGGTCACAAACAAACAATTAGCGGTATGTTGTCCTGATGAGCTCATAACAAGGGCGAAATCTCGATCGACATTTCTGCTTTCGTCTATTTGTGACCATAGGCTTTAATCTCAGTCTGCAAAGTCTTGAGGACCGTACTGATCCCTCCTAGTTTGGAGGTGAGTGATGTATTGGTGTAATTTATGCACATCACATCATAGTCGTGTCATAGTCAGCTTGCCGATTTTCTTTTTTCATTGAATATACCTATATATACACTACCGATCTAAAGTTTTAGAACACCCCCATTTTTCAGGTTTTTACTGATATCTAAGCAGTTCAAGTCCAGTGAATAACCTGAAATGGTACAAAGCTAAGCGGTAAACTGCCAGAGGTAAAAAAAAGTTTACGTAACCAAAAACTGAAAAATTATATAATTTTCAGAGTTGTTAAAAAAGGCCCTTTCCAGAAAACAAGTAATGGGTTAGCGACTTCAGCTGTTTTGCAGTAATGGAAGTAAATTAAGCCTTGAAAGTTGATGCAAACAATTCCTTCAGGTGTCCCAACTTTTGTTGATTAGTTACAAACCCTATCTGGATAAAAGCAGTGTTGGAACAGACTGTGTTGCTAACACCCTCTGAAGCATTATTTGGATAATATTGCACTGCAGGAAGTAGTATATTGCTCTCATAATGGTGAGAAAAAGACAATTAACAAAGGAAGACAGACAGGCTATTATAACCCTTAAAAGTGTTGGTCTTTCCTTTTGAGAAATTGCAAAGGCAGCCAAGGTGTCAGTAAGTACAGTTTCCTACACCATCAAAAGGCACTTGGAGACTGGAGGAAACTCTGACAGGAAGAGGTCTGGCAGACCCAAATCCACAACACAATCAGAAGACAAGTTTCTGAGAGTCAACAGCTTGCGTGATAGGCGGCTCACAGGACAGCAGCATCAAGCACAGTTTAACACTGGTCGAAGTAAGGAAGTCTCAGTTTCAACTGTGACAAGAAAACTTCGAGCTGCAGGTTTAACAGGTCGAGTGGCAGTAAGAAAGCCATTGCTAAGATGGCAAAATAAGAAAAAGCGGCTTGCCTGGGCCATGAAGCACCACCAGTGGACTACTGAAAACTGGAAGAAGGTCTTATGGACCGATGAATCAAAATTTGAAATCTTCGGTTCATCACGCAGGGTTTTTGGATGCCGTTGAGTAGCTGAAAGGATGGTTCCTCAGTGTGTGACACCAAATGTCAAACATGGGGGAGGAAGCGTGATGATCTGGGGGTTCTTTTGCTGGATCCAGAGTCAGAGACTTGCACAGAGTGACTGTCACCCTGAACAAAAAGGGCTACAACAGCATTTTGCAGCGTCATGCAATACCCTCTGGTCTGCGCCTAGTTGGTCAGGGGTTCATCGAACAGCAAGATAACAACCCAAAACATACCTCCAGGCTATGTCAGAACTACCTTAAAAGAAAAGAAGACAGGAGGCTTCAAATGGGGGTGTTCTAAAACTTTTGACCGGTCATATATATATATATATATATATATATATATATATATATATATATATATATATATATATATATATATATATATATATATATATATATATATACATATATATATATATATATATATATATATATATATATATATATATATATATATATATATATATATATATATATATATATATATATATATATATATATATATATATACATATATATATATATATATATATATATACATATACATATATATATATATATATATATATATACATATATATATATATATATATATATATATATATATATATACATATATATATATATATATACATATATATATATATACATATATATATATATACATATATATATATGGATATATATATATACATATATATACATATATATATACATATATATATATATATATATATATATATATATATACATATATATATACATATATATATATATATATATATATATATATATATATATATATATATATATATATATATATATATATATATATATATATATATACATATATATATACATATATATATATATATATATATATATATATATATATATATATATATATATATATATATATATATATATATATATATATATATATATATATATATATATATATATATATACATATATATATATATATATATATATATATATATATATATATATATACATATATATATATATATATATATATATATATATATATATATATATATATATATATATATATATATATATATATATATATATATATATATATATATATATATATATATATATATATATATATATATATATATATATATATATATATATATATATATATATATATATATATATATATATATATATATATATATACATATATATATATATATACATATATACATATATATATATATACAGTGGGGAGAACAAGTATTTGATACACTGCCGATTTTGCAGGTTTTCCCACTTACAAAGCACGTAGAGGCCTGTAATTTTTATCATAGGTACACTTCAAATGTGAAAGACAAAATCGAAAACAAAAATTCTGAAAATCACATTGTATGATTTTTAAATAATTAATTTGCATTTTATTGCATGAAATAAGTATTTGATACATCAGAAAAACAGAACTTAATATTTGGTACAGAAACCTTTGTTTGCAATTACAGAGTTCAGATGTTTCCTATATTTAGTTCTTAACCAGGTTTGCACAGACTGCAGCAGGGATTTTGGCCCACTCCTCCATACAGATCTTCTCCAGATCCTTCAGGTTTTGGGGCTGTCGCTGGCAACACAGACTTTCAGCTCGCTCCAAAGATTTTCTATTGGGTTCAGGTATGGAGACTGGCTAGGCCACTCCAGGACCTTGGGATGCCTCTTACGGAGCCACTCCTTAGTTGCCCTGGCTGTGTGTTTCGGGTCGTTGTCATGCTGGAAGACCCAGCCACGCCCCATATTCAATGCTCTTATTGAGGGAAGGAGGTTGTTGGCCAAGATCTCGCGATAAATGGCCCCATTCCATCCTCCCCTCAATTCGGTGCAGTCGTCCTGTCCCCTTTGCAGAAAAGCATCCCCAAAGAATAATGTTTCCACCTCCATGCTTCACGGTTGGGATGGTGTTGTTGGGGTTGTACTCAATCCTTCTTCTTCCTCCAAACACGGCGAGTGGAGTCTAAACCTAAAAGCTCTATTTTGGTCTCATCAGACCACATGACCTTCTCCCATTCCTCCTCTGGATCATCCAGATTGTCATTGGCAAACTTCAGACGGGCCTGGACATGCGCTGGCTTGAGCAGAGGGACCTTGCGTGCGCTGCAGGATTTTAATCCATGACGGCGTAGTGTGTTACTTGTGGTTTTCTTTGATACTGTGGTCCCAGCTCTCTTCAGGTCATTGGTCCTGCCTTCAGGTCCTGCCGTGTAGTTCTGGGCTGATCCCTCACCTTTCTCATGATCATTAAGGCTCCACAAGGTGAGATCTTGCATGGAGCCCCAGACTGAGGGAGATTGTTGTCTTGAACTTCTTCCATTTTCTAATAATTTCGCCAACAGTTGTTGCCTTCTCACCAAGCTGCTTGCCTATTGTCCTGTAGCCCATCCCAGCCTTGTGCAAGTCTACAATTTTGTCCCTGATGTCCTTAGACAGCTCTGTGGACTTGCCCATTGTGGAGAGGTTGGAGTCTGATTGATTGAGTGTGGACAGCTGCCTTTTATGCAGATAACGAGTTCAAACAGGTGCAGTTAATACAGGTAATGAGTGGATAATGGGAGGGCTTCTTCAAGACAAAACTAACAGGTCTGTGAGAGCCGGAATTCTTAGTGATTGGCAGGTGATCAAATACTTATTTCATGCAATAAAATGCAAATTAATTATTTTAAAATCATACAATGTGATTTTCAGGATTTTTGTTTGAGATTCCGTCTTTCACAGTTGAAGTGTACCGATGATAAAAATTAGACCTCTACGTGCTTTGTAAGTGGGAAAAGCTGCAAAATCGGCAGTGTATCAAATACTTGTTCTCCCCACTGTATATATACACACAGTATTTCTATATATATATATATATATATATATATATATATATATATATATATATATATATATATATATATATATAAATATTATATATATAAATTTATATATATATATATATATATATATATATATATATATATATATATATATATATATATATATATATATAATAATATAATATATACCAATGATACCTCCTGGCTGTAGTGGATTAGATCTCACATGGTTAAAAACAGCATAATCCCCAAAGAACAAAAACCTGTCTGCCACTCAGATGTTTGTTCCCATTAATGCAAACCAAAAATACAGAAGGCAAGTGCGATCGAGTTGAGATACTCCACATATTTTGATTTATGTCACGAAGCGCTCCCACCGAATCTCCATTTGACGTAAATCCTGCACATTCGCAGATCATAGCATCCCTTCCAACCTGGATTCATTACGGCATGTCATTGAAGTCATGGGTACTCACTATGGAGGTGGGGATCCAATTGTATGATCATGCATTCTGGCCTTTCAGGGTTAGGATGTGTGTGTGTGTTTGATTGAGCATGTGCTTCAGCCTTCGAGTTGGGGGCAGGTGTATGCTTGTGGGACAGTCTTGTTGGACTGTGTACTTTGGCCATAGGGTCAAGGTGCATTTCCCAAGCTGTTTAAATGTTTGATATTGTTATTTTTATCCTTTATTATAAGGAGAGGTGCCTTCAAAAGAGGGCAAATAAGTCCAAAATCTGGATAGGTGGCTCCGTTTGAAGTATGATATCTGGTCGCAATGCTTTGTTTTTGATGTTCACGCTTGATGGGATCATTATTTCGTAAGTGAGCAGTAGGTACTTCCATGTTTTCAGTGATTACTTTTGGTTCATGTTCCCACAAATTTTCTGGAACTGGAGCATCAAAGTTTTTGCAGTTGTGCATGATAAACATTATTAACACTTGTGTTACTGTGTGTACAGCTGTTCTGTTATGAGTTTGTTTTTGTGTGTGTGTTCAGTCATTAAGCATAACATATCATTCTCTCTACTAACCCTACCTTTACCCCTCGCCTTTCTCTCTTCTTTTTTTTCATACTTCTCTCTCATTCTCTCTCTCACCCCCTACTCGCATCCCTCCCTCCCTCCCACGGTATTGCAACGTTTGGTGAGGCATAGCTCTTCCCACCCCCCCTTCCTCGCTTTCCCCCTTTCCTAGCTTCCCTCCCTCCTGCCTCCTCTCCTCTCTTCCTCCCTCTCTTTTCCCACCCTCCTCTCTCAACCCCCTCCTTAATACC
>NC_140975.1:60414837-60419837 GCF_056783735.1 Eptatretus burgeri | reverse complement strand
CGAGAAAGAGGGAGGAGGAGAAAGAGAAGAAAGAGAGAAAGAGTGAGGAGGAGAAAGAAGGAGGAGGAGAATGAGGGAGGAGGAGAAAGAGAAGAAAGAAGGAGGAGGAGAATGAGGGAGGGGGAGAAAGAGAAGAAGGATGGAGGAGGATAAAGAGGAGAAAGAGAGAATGAGTAAGAGGAGAAAGAGTGAGGAGGAGAAAGAAGGAGGAGGATTTTGAAAGAGGAGAATGAGGGAGGAGGAGAAAGAGGGACTAGGAGAAAGAGGTAGGAGGAGGAAGAGGAGAAAGAGGAAAAAAGAGAGGATGAGGAGAAAGAGGTAGGAGGAGGAGAAAGAGGGAGTTGGACGAAGGAGGTAGAGCAGCATATATTGGTCGAAGAGATGGCCAACAAAGTCATATGATAAGATTGATACCATTCATAGAAAGACCACAACTCTTTCGAATAGAATACAACAAACAGAAGAAAATGCTAGTTATGACAGCAAACCGATGACTTGGTAAAATTACACCAAAATCATCCCCCTGAAAGGAAACCAATAGTGTTAGCTTTGCAGCAGCACAGCTCATTCAAGAAAAAGTAACAGGAAAACAATGCTGCAAAAATAGACCAGACCCCATCAACAAAACCAAACACCACCATGGAAAGATACGAGAGACAAAAAGAGAACAAATGAGAAAGGAAATGGGACAATTACAGCAATTAGTGAGAGAAAGAAACTGAAGTCCAAAGCTAAAGAAGAGAATACAAAAAAATGTACAATAAATATAAAATCGAAGACCTGAGCGATGATGCGTTAATGACGATATGGGTGCGTGAAGTTGGTGCTGATCACCAATAATTAGATAAATCTCATGAAATTCATGTTCTGCTCACACATCATGTGGCAACCCTAGTGTCGCTTAATTTAGCGTATGCAAGGTTTCCTTAGATGTCTCCAAGTTTCATCGCCGGCAGCTCACCTACGTCGATTTTATGAGGATGTGAAGTCCGTACTTGAACCATGATTTGGGTGAATATCGCGGAATCGACAAGGCTCCCATGAATCGCATAAGAATCATCGCATCATGAGCTTCTGCTTACACAGAGTCCCTATATACATCTGAGAGTAGCGAAACTCACAATGCCTGCAGTGTTTCCAACAAGTGACTGGTGTTCTAAGATATCTTTTGATACCAGATTACACTGCTTGTGAATGTAATAATGCATTCTAGAGTCCGTTTGCTGGGTGGGGAGCAGATCTTGCACTCGAAAGTAATTCACACACTCAGGTGTTCGACTGCCATATGCTAACAACCTTCTTCACCGACACGAAAGTCGACCATTTTCTTGAATACTCGTTTTAGGCAGCCATAAAAATAAAGGCTTTACAACACCTGCAGTGAATTGCAAATGCAACAAAGGTGTTTGCTGCCGAACTTCATTTTGAGATGTTTTTGGATTTATATGATTGGACTTCTCTTCTATCTACTAAATATCCAAGGTAGGTATGTCTTAATAGAGTCATTGGAAAAATCACGGTCTGTTATATCTGATGCTTGTGGTTGAAGCTTCAAGGGGGCAATCCATCCATCCATTGGGACCGTACTCTGCACAGAGCGTCGGTGCTGCCAAAGCAGTCTCCTGGGATATTGGGCACAATCTTGGATGAGTCGCCACTCCGACTTAGCATACTCGAATGGCCCAATCATCCATCCATCCATCCATCCATTGGGACCATACTCTGTGCAGAGCGTTGGTGCTGTCGAAGCAGACTCCTTGGCTAATGGACACAATCCTGGATGGGTCGACACTCCGACACAGTATACCAGCAAGCTAGTACTCACTTTGCTGACGTCAGAAGGATGACAGGCTGAGTCAACCCCACCTAGTATCAATTCAACTGCCAAGTGGGATTTGAACTCAGGATGCTAGGATCCCAAGCACACCCACCCTAACCATTAAGCCAACACCAGGCATAAGAGGGCAATCTCTGGGTGTAAATGCCCCAAGGATAGTAACGGCCCTCCTTTTATGTCTGAAATGGAAACACAATTGCACAAATGCTCCAATTGGACTAACTGGTGAACTGTAGGTTGGCAAAATAAGATATCCAATTTCCTTTGATCATCCTTGAGATGTCTCGCCAACTTGATTGGAGTCCACCTGTGGCCAAATCAATTGATTAGACTTGATTTCGAAAGAAACACACCTATATATATATATATATATATATATATATATATATATATATATATATATATATATATATATATATATATATATATATATATATAAGATTTCACAGCTGACAGTGCATGTCAGAGCAGAAACTCTACCAAGAAGTCCAAGAAACTGTCCGTAGAAATCCGAGATACAATTGTGAGGAGGCATAGATCTGGGGAAGAGTATAAAACAATTTCTGGAGAGTTGAAAGTTCCCAAGAGCACAGTGAGCTCAATCTTTAGGAAATGGAAAGAATATGGAACTACCCAGACTCTTCCTAGAGCTGGCCGTCCGATCAAACTGAGCAACTGGGAAAGAAGTACCTTGGTTAGGGAGATGGCCAAGAACCCAATGACCACTCTGACAGAATGACAGAGTTACTTGGCTGAGATGGGAGAACCTGCAAGAAGGACAACATTCTCCGCAGCACTTTACAAATCTGGGCTTTATGAGAGTGGCCAGATGGAAGCCACGCCTGAGAAAAAGGCACATGACAGCATGCCTGGAGTTGCAAAAAGGCACGTGAAAGACTCCGAGAGGATGAGGCAAACGATTGGATGGTTTGATGAGATGAAAATTGAACTCTTTGGCATGAATGAATAAAACGACATCTGGCAGAAACTGAGCACTGCTCATTATCCATCTAACACCATCCCTATCATGAAGCATGGAGGTGGCAGCATCATGCTATCAGGATGCTTTTCAGCAGCAGACTGCGAGACTTGTAAGGATAGAGGGAACAATGAATGGAGCTAAATATATGCAAATCCTTGAGGAGAACCTGCTTCAGAGTGCAAAAGATCTTAGACAGCAGCAAAGATTTACATTCCAACAGGCCAATAACCCCAAGCATACAGCCGAAGGAACACTGGAATGGCTTCAGAACAAGAATGTGAAAGCCCTTGATTGGCCCAGCCAAAGCCCAGACTTGAATCCCATTGAGAATCTGTGGAAAGACTTGAAGATTGCTGTTCACCGACGCTCCCCATCCAACTTGACAGAGCTTGAGCAAATCTGCAAGGACGAATGGGAGAAAATCCCCAAATCAAGAATGTGCAAAGCTGATCAGACTTACCCAAGAAGATTCGAAGTTGTGATCGCCGCCAAAGGCGCTTCTACAAAGTATTGTCAAAGAGGGCTGAATAGTTATGTAAATTTAATATTTCCGTACAGTATTTCATTTTCAATAAACTTGTAAAAATTTCTAAAAAATATGTTTTCACCTTGTCATTATGGGGGATTTTGTGCAGATAAGTGACAAAAAATTTAATTAGAATCTATTTTAAATTCAGGCTGTAACACAACAAAATGTGAAAAAAGTCAAGGAGTGAAATACTTTCTGAAGGTAATGTACATTACACAGAAATTGCACGGCAGCGTGTAAGGTGCTGCTTTTGTCATGCAGGTGACATCCAATCGAAAGGCAGAAAACGGTATTGAAAAATAACCATGATATGTTTTTCATGTGGTGTCACCTGGTCCAATAATGTGATGGTTGTAAAAACGAATCCTGTTGAACGATGTCCCGACCATAACACCGTGAGACAGCTTGGACCGTACGCATGATGCACGCCGAGTTACCCTGTCCTCATCGTTAATTTTTTTTTCAGTAAACACAGTGAAGTATGGTGTAATTCATTTGATCGCATTGAGTCTTTCATAGCTTCACGTTAAATTAATTTTCAGGAGATGACAGGTGCATGAAAAGGTGACCCACAAGTGAAGGTCACACCGCACAGCTGTCAGATGAGTTTTTTCTTTCTTTCTTATAAATCTCTACAGTGTTGATGCCTTCTATGACTTGCTATGCTGTTGCAGGTCTAATACTTGTCACAAACCGTTGGATCTTTCCGCAGGCTTGATCTGCCACTGCCTGTATAGCGACTGGAGTTGACCCATTTGACGGTTGTTTATTGCAAAGTTTTTCTTTATTATTCCAAAAATACCCATGAGGATTATTTTGAAAGATGTACTGTGGGTTATTTCACAGTTGTGTGTTGTATAACGAGATAGTTTTTTTTTTTTTAGAGACATCTGTCACCTGACACGAAGATGTCGAGATCTTCCTCCTGAAGTTGTTTAGATATTCTACCTGCCCGTGTGATTGCTAATGAATATAATTCCACCAACGATAACGGCACTCAGTCGAGCACAAACCGCCGCCACGCAGAACAGTTTACGTTTTGTGTCCCACTGATAGGCCAGATCTGCATCCAGACCTGAACCAAAACCTTTTCGCCTTGTTCTTATCAACTACCCAACTCATCCACCAAGTTTTGTCATCGTCTGTCCAAAACTTTTGAGATGTCATTCTTTATATAGTTTTTGGCCCCATCTTTCAATGGTGAAGAATCACTTCAAATATTCAATTCGTCCTTGTCACACATACATCCTGTCCACCAAGTTTTGTTTGAATCCGTCCATAACTTTTTTGAGATATCCTGCTCACAGACAGACAAACAGGGATGACAACATAACCACAGTTCACCTTCGGTGACGGAGGTAACAACTACTTGTGTGTAACCTTTATAAACACCCAGTGCCATCTTATTGTTGTGCTGCATAACGGTAATATGTCGAAATTGAAGTGACTGTTCTTTCTTTTATCTTTGTTGTTCTAGTACTTGTAACTCCCACAAATTGATGATGTGTATACAATGCATATGTTCATAACATTGTTCACTACCATTTGCTGGGGTTCTTTTAAATGACTGCTGTGATGAAAGTGATGTTTTGTGGGTTTTTTGTTGTTGTTGTTGTTGTTGTTGTTGCATTGTTTCCACTGGAAAGTCCTCA
>NC_140975.1:60324837-60407337 GCF_056783735.1 Eptatretus burgeri | reverse complement strand
TATATATATATATATATATATATATATATATATATATATATATATATATATATATATATATATATATATATATATATATATATATATATATATATATATATATATATATATATATATATATCATGCAACATTGGTTTCCGGTTCCGTGCTATCACGTGCTGAACCATGAGGCAGGCTACAGTGACGTGTGGATGATGCAACAGCCATTCTCAACTGCAATGACACTCAACCATCAACGCGCTTTATTGAAGGCCCACTATGTTGCAGCACCTGATAAGGGAGTGAATAAAAAGGGCAAATGTAAGAGATAAAAAAGGAAGAAAATTATTTTTGCCATCGATGTGGAGTTAACAAGCTCTTGCCCGAGGGTTACACTTGCCCTTCATTCGCGAGGCGGGAAAAGCCCAGCAGCGCGTGCGTAACGAGGCCCTCGCCGCAACGAGCGGTGGAGAATAATCATCGACACGTTTCATTTTTCTCACTGCACCCACGTGCCATATTACAACCTCTTCATCCTTCCCTCTGTGCTTCGTCGTTCCATATCTCTCTCTCTCTCTCCCTCTCTCCCACTTCCCCCTTCCCCCTCCCCCACTATCTCCGTGCTCCATGCCATCCCTATGCTCATCCTTCTCTCTCTCTCTCTCTGGTGCACTTCATGAATAATTCAGCAATTGGGTGTCTTTCACTTTCAGACATTTCGCGGTGAGACACTTGCACGGCCCCTGTACAATTGTGTACATGTGGTGGAGCAGAGGAGGTCTGGGATCGTGTGCACACACGCTCCCCATTTCCTCATGCCACTGCATCAAACCACTCCCCCGACTACCTCTTCTTTTTATCCTCTTTCTTATCAGAATCGTCTTGACCGAGACCGGACCCTAGACCATGAATGGCGAGGGGGAACGGGGACCTTACAGGGGGTTAGATGATTTCCACTCAAAAAGCCATCCTGGTTTCATCCTTGCCGAGCCTTTGCGGTGCGGGGCAGATGTATAAATATTTGCACACCCGCTTGCATGGATGAGTGTATTTTGAAAGGTGTGCTCGTGGAAGAGGCCCAGTGATGTGATACATAATTGCATGCATTAATACATGTAATTGAAATAATGAGGGGCGATTGCTGCAAGCTAATGGCATTGCGAATCACTACCTGGAAGAGCTTAATTTAGCGATCTGCTCCGAATTGAAACATATGCTCACCACGGCGGTTTACCGAATATTGCACGGACAATGGAAGAGAACAAAAGCAAAGGAAATGAAATCAAAGTCTGAGCTGTGGAGCTCGCGCCGCACGCATCCCGCTCGTTCACCCAATGGCGGCTTCTCGAGCATTGTTCCTAAGATACCTTTCGGCGAGACAAAGAGCCTGTAGTTAATTAGAGCCGTTCTGTTGTCACCGTGCGCGCTCAGCACAATTACGAGCAAAAAATGCCGTTGTGCAGTAATTAATGAGAAGCAGATAGTCGCTGGCAGGTGGGGATAAATATACACAGAAGCAAAACAAATAAATTATAAAGTCTGCCGGTTCAGAAGTAAACAGTGCTACCAATTAAATGTGTTGCATCCTGGTGTAAAAAGCTGCACAGCGTGTCACATTCAGCCGGTGTTGATTACACCAATAATTCCGTCTCGTCTCGTGATGTTGTGTTCATACCTGAGTGAGAAACGTAATTTCGTTTTTGGGGGAGCGTGCACAAGCGCACCTGGTGTTCGTTTTAAGCGGTGATCATTTGTGCATGAGTATCCGTTGTTTCACAGAATTTCTTCAAAGTCGATGTTCAAAACTTATTTTGAGTCGTTGTTGACATGCATTTGTTTTGTAACTTGGAAAAACAAAAAAGGCAGCAATATGAACCTTTTCGATCGTCAAAGCAATTCAGTAAGTGCCCCCCAAAATGTCCGACAACAATCGACTGTCAATGCAACGGAGCGAGAACTTTGTACTTGCATGAAAAGTACTTCTAAAAAAAAAAGAAAATCTTTTTGTGTTGACAAATATTCATTGCAGACAAAACAGAACATTATTGTTTCGAAAAATAAAAGAAAAAAAACGAGTGCAAACCATGACGCAACTTCAGCCTGGATCGGCGCTTTATATTATACTACATTGTACGAGCCCTGATCTGTAATTCTGTGGCATAACATGTAACTATAGAAGAAGAAAAAGAAAACGAGGATTATTATTTGGGTAAAGGTTAAATTACGTGAAGAAAGGTTTTGGATAAAGGTTAAATTGTTCTAAATGGACACCAGTGTGTAGAAACGTGACACAATTTTGTTTGCGGAGGAATTGACATTTTCTTTAAATGTCAGGATACAAACTTCTAAGGTCGTTCAAATTTCCTTGCGCACGAGGGACAGGGTATGCATTGGTACCTTAGAGCCACAGTTTTTTTACTCTTTATAAACTTCCATGAACGCTTATTTGCCATTCGTTTCATTGATCTGAAATTATTTGTCGTTGCAGAGTAAACGATCCTGAAGTTTGCTCCGTCATACATTTATGGATTTAACTGGAATTGAACAGCGAGGTGTAAAGTTGTTACGCAAAGAAGGTTTCAGCTGCAAGGAGATCCTTCATGTTCACCTGGTGGTGAAGGTGCACCCTTGTATTCTACACAAGCACAATGGGCGTTGACTCTAAAGAGTGGATGTAAATGCCCTTGAAGATGTCATGGCCAGCAAATGTGATCGGCACACCAACTGTCACCCTGGTTGATGCATTACTCGTCGGATCTCGCATTGAGGTGGCCAAGATGTCTACAGAACATGGAATTTCTTGAGGCAACGTTTTCACCCTTATCCATGAACACTTGTCCTCGGTCTCAACAATATGTGTTCCAATGAACCTCAACACTCGGCAATGGCACTCGCACGTATTACATTGTTATGATCATGTCACCATCGTATCTCCACTTTATTGAAACGACAATGCGGATCCACCCATCTTTATTTCTCATCTGGTAACTAATGAGGAAAAGTCGCCTCGACACTGGGATTTTGAAACCAAATTGGAATCCGTTCAAAGGAGGAACAAAGAATCGCCACCACCCAAGACAGTTCACATCCAATCCTCACCTGGCAAGACCATGCCCTAGGATTTCAGGAATGCCAAGGGAATCCTGTTGATTGAAAAAATGCCTCATAAAACTACAACCACAGGGGGATATTATGCCCCAAGACTAATGAAAAAGATTGTGGCACACCATTAAGGACAAATGCTGATGAATATTGCCCAAAGGTGTACTCCTCCTACATGTCAATGTGCCTGTGCACAAGACCCAGGTTATGTAGAGTGCCATTCATGACTAGCCTTGGGCACCTGGATCGCCCCCTTCCCCACCACTACCCCACAACCCCCATGCCTACTGTCGGAACTTGACCCTTCGTGAATATTATCTGTTTCGACGTTTGAAGTCCCTCCAGCTTGGCGGCAAATTGACTGACAAGAAGCAACTGAAACTGATCACTGAAGGAGAATGGGGAAAAAAAATATTACTGTGTGGCATAGACAGTTTGGAAAACGATTGGAGCAAATGCATTGACGTCAAGGGACACTGCTTTTGGAAGTAATTGTTTTTGCTTGGGGCTCTTGATCCCTCTTTCTTCTCTCTCTGTCTCTGTCTCTGTCTCTCTATCTCTCTTTCTCTCTTTCTCTCTTTCTCTCTTTTTCTCTTTCTCTCTCCCTCTCTTCCTCTCTCACTCTCATTTTGCAGAAGGACCAGAGCACACCTCTCTCATCATTCAGTTGAGAAAAGTCATTGTCCATATTTTCTCCGCCGACATAAAGCAGCTCTTTTTAGAAATTGTTTTTATTTTTTTCATTAATAATTTTTTTTTCCATTGTGTCTTCATTACATTAATAATTAATAATAACAACCCCAGCTGTTAAAGTGATGGATTTGTAAATATGCAAATGAATAAAGGTGATCTAAAAACATATCTATCCTTCAATTGTACACCTGTGAATCCACTCATCTCTTCTAAAGTGAAATTTTTTGCGAAAACCCACGATATAAGATATCGAGGGTTCCTGATTGTCATTACTCAATGTGCAAACAGCATCGGCGGTCATGTTGTATGACAAGCATTCTCACTGTTCACATGACTACAGAAAAAATAATGACAGCCATTCACCTGTCTGACTACACTAAATTATCAGAAGGGGATGCGATTCCAAAGTATCTTTAATAGATGGCATGAAAAAACACACTAGCTATGGCAAGAGCACCTGTGACAGGGAAAATAACCTCAACGGCTTCGGGCAACCGTGGCCCTGTGTGAGATCTGTCACCGTCAAAAGAGTCCAACAGGCTGTTCATTCACAAACTGCTTTTTCAGCACCTCGACCAGGAGATCTCAAACGATTTTAAGAGTGACCTCATGTGGTTGCACATTTCTTCTGTGATGGTGCTGCACGAGACCTCTCAGTGGTCTGCTTGAGGACACGAGCGTGTTGCAATTTACGCCGAACAGATCGCCGTCATGCCAAAGGACATCCAACTGGCATTTCTTATCCCTGATGAACACGTTTAAACTGCTCGCCTTGTTCCGTATGCATTGCTTTAAAGCAACCCTAGATAGGTTTCTAAACTTTATCTCTCATCTGGAAGTATGATTTCAGTGCATCTTTGAGGGGAAGGGGAGGTGGGCTATCTTCTCACAGGAGGAAAAGCATTCAATTTCACACACATCTCATACAGGACCAAAACGACAAAGTAAATTATTAATTACCTGGAGTTTCCATTACTCCTCGCGTTTAATCAACTACATACCGTTTGTAGTATTGATACATAAATTAAGAACGAAAATATAAGTTATTTTTAATTGTTGTTCATAAGTATTTTGAGATCGAATTGGAATGTTGTACAGTTTTCGGCTACCTTGAAAATAAACGTTTTTATTGTCACATTAGCTGGACCGACTCGCAACACACGCAACTCCACACGATTTACGTTACAGATCTTCTGTTTCAATGATTTATACTAATTATAATACAAACAATTTTTTGTACAAATTTATTTGTAATAGGGGTGATATTATATTTATTTGTAATATAAAAAGGTCCAAGAGGTCGATTCGAAAGCTTGGGTATTCAAAAGCTCTAAATAGTCAAGGGTCTAAGTCTAAGCTCTCGAACCTGTCTGAAGCCTGTAAGGGGTCTAAATTGTGTCAAGGTGTTAGGAGTCTCGACTCTGGAGGGACTTAAAGGGTGTAATTGTCGAAGGGTTCTAAGGATCAAAACGTTGTAAAGGTCTTAAGGTTCGAGTGATCAAAAGGTATTAAGCTCTAAAGGTTCTCAGGATCAAAAGGGTATGAAAGGTCTAAAAGTTCTAGGGATCAAGGGGTATAAAAGGTCAAAAGGATGAAGGGATCAAAAGGTGTCTGAAGTGTTTAAAAGGTCTTAAAGGTAAATCATCCTTCCGAGGTCAGCAAAATGAGTGCCGGCATGCTGGTATCCTGTGTTAGAGTGGCCACCCCTCTAGGAGTGTGTCCAATAGCCAAGGGCACCAATGCTCTGCAGAGAGTATGGTCCCAATGGATGGATGGATGGGTCGAAAGGGTCTACAAGGTAAAAAGGCTCTTCAGGGGTCTTCTCGGTCTTTTGTGTCTTTGGGGTCTTTTGGGTCCTTGATGACTTTTGGGTCATCAGAGTCTTTTGGGTCTTAGGCGTTTTTTGTGTCCTCAGGGTCTTTTGAGTCATCTGGTTCTTTTGGGTATTCTGGGTTTTCAGGGTCTTTTTAGGTCCTCAGGGACTTTGGGGTCATCTGTTTTTTTTTGGATATTCTGGGTCTTTTTGGTCCTCGGGGACTTTTGGGTCATCTGGGTCCTTGGGGTCTTTTGGGTCCTTGGGGTCTTTTGAGTCATCTCGTTCTTTTGAGTATTTTGGGTCCTCAGGGACTTTTGGGTCTGTGGGTTCTTTTGGGCCCTCGTGTCCTTTGGGGTCCTCTTGGTTTTATGGGTCCTTGGGGTCTTGGGGGTCTTAAAGTGTCTTCAACAGTCGATGGGGTGTCAGCAGTCCAAAAGGTCAAAAGGTACATTCCAATACTGTAGTACGTAATTTTGACATACGTGTAGTCTGCAACCAACGTTCAAACAATACGTAATTTATAGGCATTCAGTCATATGGCTTCACGGACCGTGATTTTCGTTTTTATAGATATAGATATGGATTGGCATATGTTGAAAAATGAAAGGTGTTTCAATGATCATGTTTTATGAAAGAAACAAAAATGAATTGGATGTGTTTTGCAGGGAGAGAAGTAGCAGCTGAAACCCAAATCCGATCCAGGTTCCTCCTGAAGACTCCATCTTTGCTCTTTTCTTCTTTGGGTTTTCTTCTGGACACACACACACACACACACACACACACACACACACACACACACACACACACACACACACACACACACACACACACACACACACACACACACACACACACACACACACACAGTTCTGATGATTCCAATGGAGTATGTGGTTTTTCATTTGATTGTATTTCACAAAACGAATTCATGAATTTTCAATATTTGGTGTGACTACCTTTTTCATGTCAAAACAGCAGATATCTCTTTTGGAATGCTTTCCTGCAATCTCTTGACAAACCAGCACATTATTTATTTATTTTTACATTTCTCACACAAAAAAATGCTTTTGGTCATTTTACACAAAAGAGAAAATTTATGGGAAGGACAGGACAATTGTAAATATGACATCCTTGACTTAGCATGGCAGGATTCACCAACACGGTGGCTGTCATATCGAAATTGTGGGTGGAGTCAGGCAAACTGTCCAATCAATGGGTGGAACTCGGACGCACAGAAGGATGCACACATGACTCCTTTTATAGTATAGATTCCATTGGGAGGTTGTTCCATGCATTCCGCAATGTTTCCCACAATTCATCTTTTCATTACCCTACGTAAGTGAAGTGAAAAGTGGGGTTAAGCAATCGGTTCACTTCTGTCTGTTGGGTAGTCAATCTATTGAGATTTTTTTGAAAATTTTTCTACCCTTATTACCAGTATTTCCGTCGATATCTTTGTTTGTCTGTCTGTCTGTTGGGTAGTCGATCGAGTCCAAAAAAAAATCTCAAAAAATAATTTTGAGATTTTTTTTTTCTACCCTTATCATCAGTTTTTCCGTCTATGTTTGTCTGTCTGTCTGTTGGGTAGTCGATGTAGTCGACAAAAATAATAATAAAAAAAAAAATTTGAGATTTTTTTCTACCTTATTATCAGTATGTCCGTCGATATGTTGGGTAGTCGATCTCGTCGAAAAAAAACAATTTTTTTTTTTTTTAGATTTGTGCTACCCTTATTATCAGTATTTAAAATGGCGATTTCAGTTAATACAATGGCAATTTCGATGAAACTTGGTTGGTAGGTTCATACCATGACCGAGTTGTGTGCAAATGAGAACCGTTGCTATGGACACCACCGTTGCCGAGCAAACGGACTTTGAAATTTTTGAAAAATCATAAAAAAATTATTTTTTCGAAAATCAAAAATCGGGCCACGAGCGACTGTGGGCAGTACATTCAGCCATATTGTCAAAAATTTCCAGCCGGATCCTATGAAAACTGTCAGAGAAGATAGACTTTGAATGAGCCCTGATCAAAAACAATACAAAAAAACACCAAGTTCGTTATATCTCAGAGACTGAGTCAGATATACATGAAACTGGTATGGTAGGTTCATGGTATGTCCTAGTTATGTGTGAGAAAAAACCGTTGCTATGGTCCCTCCGTTGCCAAGCAACGGCCAAAAAAACCTCTAAATGTGGGGGTATTTTAAGGAAAAAACAATCTGCAGCATTAACCCTTGAAGCTAGAATCATGAATTTTATTGTGCTTAATCCTCAGGTCATTCCCTCATCGCGTCAAGTTCTATTGGGTAGTCGACTACCCATGTCCGCCTACCGGCTTGTTGGGTAGTCGATCTCGTTGAAAAAAATAATTTTTCAAAAATGTTTTTTTTTTTTAATTTGTGCTCCCCTTATTGTCAGTATTTCCGTCAATATGTTTGTCTGTTAGGGAGTCGATCTTATCGAAAAAAAAAAAATCCCAATTTTTTTTTGAGATTTGTACTACCCTTATTATCAGTATTTAAAATGGCGATTTCAGTTAATACAATGGCGATTTCGATGAAACTTGGTTGGTAGGTTCATACCATAACCTAGTCGTGTGCAAATGAGAACCGTTGGTATGGACACCACCGTTGCCGAGCAACGGGACTTTGAAATTTTTGAAAAATCAGAAAAAAATTATTTTTTCGGAAATCAAAAATCGGGCCACGAGCAACTGTGGGCAGTACATTCAGCCATATTGCCACAAATTTCCAGTCGGATCCTATGAAAACTGTCGGAGAAGATAGACTTTGAATGAACCCTGGACGAAAACTAAAAAAACGAAGTTCGTTCTGTCTCAGAAACTGAGTTAGATATACATGAAACTGGTACGGTAGGTTCATGGTACGTCCGAGTTATGTGTGCGAAAGAACCGTTGCCATGGACCCCTCCGTTGCCTTGCAACGGCTGAAAAACCTCTAAATGTGGGGGTATTTTAACGAAAAAACAATCTGCAGCATTAACCCTTGAAGCAAGAATCATGAATTTTCTTGTGCTTAATCCTCAGGTCATTCCCCATCGAACGGGCCCATCGCATCAGGTTCTATTGGGTAGGCGACTACCCATGTCCGCCTACCGGCTTGTCTGTCTGTCTGTCCGTCTATTCGGTCCAGTGCTCCGTTAATACAATGGCTATTTCGATGAAACTTGGTTGGTAGGTTCATACCATGACCTAGTTGTGGACAAATGAGAACCGTTGCTATGGACACCACCGTTGCCGAGCAACGGGACTTTGAAATTTTTGAAAAATCATAAAAAAAATTATTTTTTCGAAAATCAAAAATTGGGCCATGAGCGACTGTGGGCAGTACATTCAACCATATTGTCAAAAATTTCCAGCCGGATCCTATGAAAACTGTCGGAGAAGATAGACTTTGAATGAACCCTGGTCAAAAACAATAAAAAAAAATGAAGTTCGTTATATCTCAGAGTCTATGAGTCAGATATACATGAAACTGGTACGGTAGGTTCATGGTATGTCCTAGTTATGTGTGAGAAAGAACCGTTGCTATGGACCCCTCCGTTGCCTAGCAACGGCCGAAAAACCTCTAAATGTGGGCGTATTTTAACGAAAAAAACAATCTGCAGCATTAACCCATGAAGCTAGAATCATGAATTTTCTTCTGCTTAATCCTCAGACCATTCCCCCATCGAACGGGCCCATCGCATCAGGTTATATTGGGTAGGCGACTACCTATGTCCACCTACCGGCTTGTCTGTCTGTCTGTCTGTCCCTCTGTTCGGAAAAGTGCTCCGTTAATGCAATGGCGATTTCAATGAAACTTGGTTGGTAGGTTCATACCATGACCGAGTTGTGTGCAAATGAGAACCGTTTCTCTGGACACCACCGTTGCCTAGCAACGGGACTTTGAAATTTTAATTTTTTTTTCAAAAATCATAAAAAATTATTTTTTCGAAAATTAAAAATCGGGCCACGAGCAACTGTGGCAGTACATTCAGCCATATTGTCAAAAATTTCCACCCGGATCCTATGAAAACTGTCGGAGAAGATAGACTTTGAATGAACCCTGGTCGAAAACAATAAAAAAACGAAGTTCGTTATGTCTCAGAGACTATGAGTCAGATATACATGAAACTGGTATGGTAGGTTCATGGTATGTCCTAGTTATGTGTGAGAAAGAACCGTTGCTATGGACCCCTCCGTTGCCTAGCAACGGCCGAAAAACCTCTAAATGTGGGGGTATTTTAACGAAAAAACAATCTGCAGCATTAACCCTTGAAGCTAGAATCATGAATTTTATTGTGCTTAATCCTCAGGTCATTCCCCATCGAACGGGCCCATCGCGTCAGGTTATATTGGGTAGTTGACTACCCATGTCCGCCTACCGGCTTGTTGGGTAGTCGATCTCGCTGAAAAAAATAATTTTTCAAAAATTTTTTTTTTAATTTGTGCTCCCCTTATTATCAGTATTTCCGTCAATATGTTTGTCTGTTGGGGAGTCGATCTTGTCGAAAAAAAAAAATCCAATTTTTTTTTTTGAGATTTGTACTACCCTTATTATCAGTATTTAAAATGGCGATTTCAGTTAATACAATGGCGATTTCGATGAAACTTGGTTGGTAGGTTCATACCATAACCTAGTCGTGTGCAAATGAGAACCGTTGCTATGGACACCACCGTTGCCGAGCAACGGGACTTTGAAATTTTTGAAAAATCAGAAAAAAATTATTTTTTTCGGAAATCAAAAATCGGGCCACGAGCAACTGTGGGCAGTACATTCAGCCATATTGCCACAAATTTCCAGTCGGATCCTATGAATACTGTCGGAGAAGATAGACTGAATGAACCCTGGTCGAAAACAATAAAAAAACGAAGTTCGTTATGTCTCAGAGACTATGAGTCAGATATACATGAAACTGGTATGGTAGGTTCATGGTATGTCCTAGTTATGTGTGAGAAAGAACCGTTGCTATGGACCCCTCCGTTGCCTAGCAAAGGCCGAAAAGCCTCTAAATGTGGGGGTATTTTAACGAAAAAACAATTTGCAGCATTAACCCTTGAAGCTAGAATCATGAATTTTATTGTGCTTAATCCTCAGGTCATTCCCCATCGAACGGGCCCATCGCATCAGGTTATATTGGGTAGTCGACTACCCATGTCTGCCTACCGGCTTGTCTGTCTAGTCGATCTCGCTGAAAAAAAATAATTTTTCAAAAATGTTTTTTTTTTAATTTGTGCTCCCCTTATTATCAGTATTTCCGTCAATATGTTTGTCTGTTGGGGAGTCGATCTTGTCGAAAAAAAAAAATCCAATTTTTTTTTTGAGATTTGTACTACCCTTATTATCAGTATTAAAAATGGTGATTTCAGTTAATACAATGGTGATTTCGATGAAACTTGGTTGGTAGGTTCATACCATAACCTAGTCGTGTGCAAATGAGAACCGTTGCTATGGACACCACCGTTGCTGAGCAACGGGACTTTGAAATTTTTGAAAAATCAGAAAAAAAATTTTTTTTCGGAAATCAAAAATCGGGCCACGAGCAACTGTGGGCAGTACATTCAGCCATATTGCCACAAATTTCCAGTCGGATCCTATGAAAACTGTCGGAGAAGATAGACTTTGAATGAACCCTGGACGAAAACAATAAAAAACGAAGTTCGTTCTGTCTCAGAGACTGAGTTAGATATACATGAAACTGGTACGGTTGGTTCATGGTACGTCTGAGTTATGTGTGCAAAAGAACCGTTGCCATGGACCCCTCCGTTGCCTTGCAATGGCCGAAAAACCTCTAAATGTGGGGGTATTTTAACGAAAAAACAATCTGCAGCATTAACCCTTGAAGCAAGAATCATGAATTTTCTTGTGCTTAATCCTCAGGTCATTCCCCATCGAACCGGCCCATCGCATCAGGTTCTATTGGGTAGGCGACTACCCATGTCCGCCTACCGGCTTGTCTGTCTGTCTGTCTGTCTGTCCCTCTGTTCGCTAAAGTGCTCCGTTAATGCAATGGCGATTTCAATGAAACTTGGTTGGTAGGTTCATACCATGACCGAGTTGTGTGCAAATGAGAACCGTTCCTCTGGACACCACCGTTGCCGAGCAACGGGACTTTGAAATTTTAAATTTTTTTTCAAAAATCATAAAAAATTATTTTTTCGAAAATTAAAAATCGGGCCACGAGCAACTGTGGGCAGTACATTCAGCCATATTGTCAAAAATTTCCACCCGGATCCTATGAAAAATGTCGGAGAAGATAGACTTTGAATGAACCCTGGTCGAAAACAATAAAAAAACGAAGTTCGTTATGTCTCAGAGACTATGAGTCAGATATACATGAAACTGGTATGGTAGGTTCATGGTATGTCCGAGTTATGTGTGAGAAAGAACCGTTGCTATGGACCCCTCCGTTGTCTAGCAACGGCCGAAAAACCTCTAAATGTGGGGGTATTTTAACGAAAAAACAATCTGCAGCATTAACCCTTGAAGCTAGAATCATGAATTTCATTGTGCTTAATCCTCAGGTCATTCCCCATCGAACGGGCCCATCGCATCAGGTTATATTGGGTAGTCGACTACCCATGTCCGCCTACCGGCTTGTTGGGTAGTCGATCTCGCTGAAAAAAATAATTTTTCAAAAATTTTTTTTTTTAATTTGTGCTCCCCTTATTATCAGTATTTCCGTCAATATGTTTGTCTGTTGGGGAGTCGATCTTGTCGAAAAAAAAAATCCAAATTTTTTTTTTTAGATTTGTACTACCCTTATTATCAGTATTTAAAATGGCGATTTCAGTTAATACAATGGCGATTTCGATGAAACTTGGTTGGTAGGTTCATACCATAACCTAGTCGTGTGCAAATGAGAACCGTTGCTATGGACACCACCGTTGCCGAGCAACGGGACTTTTAAATTTTTGGAAAATCATAAAAAATTAATTTTTTCGAAAATCAAAAATCGGGCCACGAGTGACTGTTGGCTGTACATTCAGCCATATTGTCAAAAATTTCCAGCCAGATCCTATGAAAACTGTCGGAGAAGATAGACTTTGAATGAACCCTGGTCGAAAACAATAAAAACAACAAAGTTCGTTATGTCTCAGAGACTATGAGTCAGATATACATGAAACTGGTATGGTAGGTTCATGGTATGTCCTAGTTATGTGTGAGAAAGAACCGTTGCTATGGACCCCTCCGTTGCCCAGCAAAGGCCAAAAAACCTCTAAATGTGAGGGTATTTTAACGAAAAAACAATCTGCAGCATTAACCCTTGAAGCTAGAATCATGAATTTTATTGTGCTTAATCCTCAGGTCATTCCCCATCGAACGGGCCCATCGCATCAGGTTATATTGGGTAGTCGACTACCCATGTCCGCCTACCGACTTGTCTGTCTAGTCGATCTCGCAGAAAAAAAAATTTCAAAAATGTTTTTTTTTTAATTTGTGCTCTTAATGTGGGGGTATTTTAACGAAAAAACAATCTGCAGCATTAATAATCTGACTCATAGTCTCTGAGATATAACGAACTTCGTTTTTTTTAGTTTTCGACCAGGGTTCATTCAAAGTCTATCTTCTCCGACAGTTTTCATAGGATCTGGCTGGAAATTTTTGACAATATGGCTGAATGTACTGCCCACAGTCACTCGTGGCCCGATTTTTGATTTTCGAAAAAATAAATTTTTTATGATTTTCCAAAAATTTAAAAGTCCCGTTGCTTGGCAACGGTGGTGTCCAGAGCAACGGTTCTCATTTGCACACAACTTGGTCATGGTTATGAGCCTTTCAACCAAGTTTCATCGAAATCGCCATTGTATTAACTGAAATCGCCATTTTAAATACTGATAATAAGGGGAGAACAAATCTCAAAAAAAACATTTTTGGAATTTTTTTGTTTTTGACGAGATCGACTACCCAACAGACAGACAGACAAACATCGACGGAAAAACTGATAATAAGGGTAGAACAAATTTCAAAAATTAAAAAAAAAATTTCGACTATATGGACTACCCAACAGACAGACAGACAGACAAACATATCGACGGAATTACTGATTATAAGAAAAGAACAAATTTCAAATTTTTTTTTTGAAAGATTTTTTTTTTTCGAAGAGATCGACTACCCAACAGACATTCAGACACACAACAATAACGAATATAGTGGTCACTTATTTTTTTCGTGAAAATATTTTTTCGTGAACCAAGAATGAGGGAAGAAGAAATCGCAAAAAAAAAAAAAATTATTTCTTTTTTTTGACTGGATCGACTACCCAACAAACATATCAATGGAAATACTGATAAGGTTGAACAAATTTCAAAAAAATGTAAAAAATAAAAAAATAATTTTTTCGACTGGATCGACTATCCAACACACATATCAACGGAAAAACAGATAAGGGGAGAACAAATTTCAAAAATAATAATAAAAAAATTTCGAGTGGATCGACTTCCCAACAGACAGACAGACAGACATATCAACCGAAATTCTGATAATAAGGGGAGAACAAATTTCAAAAAAATTTAACAAAATTTTTTTTTTCGCCTGGATCGACTACCCAACAAACATATCGACGGAAAAACAGATAAGGGGAGAACAAATTTCAAAAGTAATAAAAAAAAAATTTCGACTGGATCGACTTCCCAACAGATAGACAGACAGACAGACAGACAAAAATATCAACCGAAATTCTGATAATAAGGGGAGAACAAATATCCAAAAAATTTGAAAATTTTTCTTTTTTCGACTGGATCGACTACCCAACAAACATATCGACGGAAAAACTGATAAGGGTCGAATAGATTTCAAAAAATTTAAAAATATATATTTGACTCCATCGACTACCCAACAGACAGACAGAAAGACAAACATATCGACGGAAATACTGATCATAACGTTAGAACAAATCTCAAAAAAAACATTTTTGGAATTTTTTTGTTTTCGACTGGATCGACTCCCCAACAGACAGACAGACAAACATATCGTCGGAAAAACTGATAATAAGGGTTGAACAAATTTCAAAAATTAAAAAAAAAATTTCGACTAGATCGACTACCAAACAGACAGACAGACAGACAAACATATCGACGGAATTTCTGATTATAAGGAAAGAACAAATTTTAAATTTTTTTTTGAAAGATTTTTTTTTTTCGACGAGATCGACTACCCAACAGACAGACAGACACACAACAATAACGAATATAGTGTTCACTTATTGTTTTCGTGAAAATATTTTTTTCGTGAACCAAGAATGAGGGAAGAACAAATCACAAAAAAAAAAATTATTTCTTTTTTTCGACTGGATCGTCTACCCAACAAACATATCGATGGAAAAACTGATAATAAAGTTGAACAAATTTCAAAAAAAATAAAAAAATAAAAAAATAATTTTTTCGACTGGATCGACTATCCAACACACGTATAGACGGAAAAACAGATAAGGGGAGAACAAATTTCAAAAATAATAAAAAAAAAAATTTCGACTGGATCGACTTCCCAACAGACAGACAGACAAACATATCGACCGAAATTCTGATAATAAGGGGAGAACAAATATCAAAACAAATTTCAAAAATTTTTTTATTTCGACTGGATCGACTACCCAACAAACATATTGATGGAAAAACTGATAAGGGTAGAATAGATTTCAAAAAATAAAAAAATATATTTTCGACTCCATCGACTACCCAACTGACAGACAGACAGACAAACATATCGACGGAAATACTGATCATAACGTTAGAACAAATCTCAAAAAAAACATTTTTGGAATTTTTTTGTTTTCGACTGGATCGACTCCCCAACAGACAGACAGACAAACATATCGTCGGAAAAACTGATAATAAGGGTTGAACAAATTTCAAAAATTAAAAAAAAAAAATTCGACTAGATCGACTACCAAACAGACAGACAGACAGACAGACAAACATATCGACGGAATTTCTGATTATAAGGAAAGAACAAATTTCAATTTTTTTTTTGAAAGATTTTTTTTTTCGATGAGATCGACTACCCAACAGACAGACAGACACACAACAATAACGAATATAGTGGTCACTTATTGTTTTCGTGAAAATATTTTTTTGTGAAATATCACAAAAAAAAATTTATTTCTTTTTTTCGACTGGATCGTCTACCCAACAAACATATCGATGGAAAAACTGATAATAAGGTTAGTAGGGTGAATATACTGATTCTGGCTCACTTTTCCCTATGTAAATGAATGGGGGATTTTCAGCGATTCATATTTTTTTCCCCTAAAAATAAACCCCCTTTTTATCCCAAGGTATATTTATTTGTCTCCCCTTTTAACCTGGGGACACTTTTTTTTTTCAAATAATCTATGCAATAAGATAAAGATTTGTTCAAGTACTAAAGTGGTAATGTGATTTGTTAAAGGTGATTCGAAAGAAATATCTGAAACGTCTAAGCCTCGGGACACTCTTTATCAAATAACCGATGCATATTGTTTAGCTCACTCATTATCCCTGTGTCATAAGAGGCGACTAGGGTTGCGTCAGGAAGGGCATCCGGCGTAAAAACTAAGCCAAATCACTATGCGGATCATACGGATGATCCGCTGTGGCGACCCCTAACAGGAGCAGCCGAAAGAAGAAGAAGATTGTTTAGCTCACTCATTGAACCTATAAAGATTTGGTCATTCTCAAATTCCTTCAATAGTTTAATATTCTTTGCACAATAATCCCCATCTAAAATATTGAAAAACAAAACATTTGAATCTTTATATTTTTTAAGATACCCCTTTTGTGCCATTACGAAATGATAAACTTCTCTTAATGCTCTTGTTTGACCACCTCCTGAGCCACATATCATTTTGAGATAATAGTAAATTATTTTTTCATTGTTCAATTGATAACCATCAAAGTTTTCAGTCCATTCAAGGATATTCATTTTTTTCTTTACATCCTCTAACTTACTACTTTTTAAATTGATTCGCTTATTTGTTTTATTTACCTTTGTTTTAGTTATTTTTTCAATAAGACTTATTTGATATTTTTCACATTCATTATGTATAGCAATTATATACCAAGACTGAGATTTTCTCCACTCTTTAGTTTGATTAATACTTGGTTTGACGATTTATATATTGCAAAAAAATACGGAGGTAGCCCTCCTAAAAAAAAAACCCTAACCCATCTTCCCATCATTAAAACACAATCTATTCTATTCACTCTATCATACAATATCCATATGGAACACAATCTATTCCGTTATCTAAAATAAATCTCTTATCATCAAAGGCTCCTCATGCCTTTTTATTTACTTCTTCACTATATATGTTATGTTTATAACTTCTTATTGTATTCATTTTCCTATATTCTTCTTTCTTATTCATCAAACAAATATAATAATTTCAAAAAGTTATTGATTTCTTTATTACATATTTCTTTATTCCCTTTAACCTCTTATCAATCTGATCACCATACTTATAAGCATATGCCTTTGCTCTCAATCCAATAAACTCACTCATTACTTTTCCACCCAACTCATCCTTAAACTTACCAATAACCTTTTCATGCTGTTTGGAAAATAACTCACTCTTCTTGCTGAAATTACTTGTATCATATACTCCAATATTTTTCTTCATATCTTTATAAACATCATCAGTTTTTATATCTCGGATAAAACTATCAGTGTCCATATACAACAATGAAACATTTTCACCATACTCTTTCTTTAAGTCATTATACAAATAATCATACATCAATATCTTTGATAAATCAAGAACTGCTGTTCCAATATAAATTGGTTTATCCATTACAATACTTTCCTTTTTCATATGGAATGCAGAAAAGTTCTCTGAAAAAACCTCTTCTCTCTCAAAACTTGGTTTATTTATCAATCTCGAAGCTTCTTTCCAAGATGTTGCGAATCTAATGCTTTGCCTGTTTCTAACATTTTCCATAGTCTTTCCAAATACAGCATTATTCATTAATTTATAAAAGTCCCCTTCAAATTTTACTTTTGTATTTGCTCTCATATCTGTATTGAATTGAATATACTTTTTCACCCAAGGACTTTGTTTAAATTTTAAAACTCTATGAATTTTAGCTACTCTCAATCCTTCTCTCAAAAACTGTTTTAAGCTTCTCTGATGCAAAACATATCCCTCTTTATCATAGAAAGTTGTTAATAACTTTTCTGTTGATTTGCCTTTGATATTAAAACTTTTATGATAATCACTGAACCATTCTTTCTTTGGGGTTTCTTTCTCACATGCAAAAGGAAGGTCTTTATGCTTATTATGAAGATCACTCGGGTACCTCAAATCAACTTCAAAATAATAACCTTCTTCTTCGTCATTCAATTCCTCTTGAGAAGAAATAACAATATTCATCAAAGCCTTTTCATAATCCTTTTCTTCCACCCACTCTAATTTACCATAAGGCAGAGATTGAGACATTGCCCATCCATACAAATTATTAGCATCAAAATACATCAAATAATTACTATCTTTTTCACTATCATAATTTGGAAGATATTTATTATTTGCTTTCGCATATCTTTTTGAACATACTTGTGATATTCCACCTCTCTTGGACTTCTCAATCATCAAAAGCAAATCAACATCACTGATTAAATCTATATCTTGTTTTGTCATTTTCAACATTGCACTCCAAGCTAAACCAGGAGCTGTGAAATAGTGGGCAGGATCTAATCCATAATTTTTATTATGACAGAGTGATCTAAAAGCTTCAAACACATCAGCTAACATTAAAAGATCTGTTTTTAGATATAAATCATGATATTCTCCAAGGTTCTTTATCTTAAATATTTTCCATATTTCTTGTGCGTGTTTATATTCCTTATCACTTATCTCTTCTTCATAAAGGTTATTATAGAAACTTTCTTTTGAAGGAAGTTGTGTTTCTTTAAATCTCATAAATGAATCCATATAATCATAAGGATAAATTCCCTTACTTGTAAGAATTTTCTCTTTACTTTGAATTTCATTCCTTGTTGAATTTCCTCTCTCGTGAGAATTCCTTCTTTAATCAGAATTTCATCTTTAATCAGAATTTCCTCTTTAGTTAGAATTTCATTAATTGTTCAAATTTTCTTTATAATTAGAATTTCATCTTCAGTTAGAATTTCTTCATTAATTTCCTCATTAATTCGAATTTCCTCTTTACTTTGAATTCTGTCATTAATCTGAATTTCCTCTTTAGTGAGAATTTCTTCTTTTGGAAAGAATGAATTAAGATTTGGAAAAGAGTCCGTGGAGCTTAGATTTGATGCGAGGTAGGCCAGTGGTGTTCCCATAAACTTGTAAGAATCTAGAAACCTAATACGAGTAAAAGGTTTTGTGAATATCATTTTTGTAAATGAAATATACTTTTGACTTGTATTTGTTATGGCAGAAATACTCCCTGGTGTTTTTGAAAGTTCATTTATAAATAGATGTGTATCATAGTTGGCGCTGTTGTGAAGAAAGACTGGAATAAAAGAAGGTAATTTATAATTAAGTTTACAACAGGAATGAGCGGGACCTCTATATATACCAGTAAGATGACAATGATCCCTAACTTTAGACTCCTTAATTTCCCCCTCACAAATATGACAGATATTGTTCTTTCTAAATTCTAATTTTTCTTCTTTGGTTAATTTCATCAGTTCATTTGTTTCTTTCATTAATTTAGTGAATCTTATACAATCCTTTTCTAATCGTTTTACAAACTCTTGTGAAGCTTTTTTCCACTATAATGTTCAAGTTTGTTATACTTTTCTCCAACAGATGATTTGATATAATAACAGAAACCACAAGGAATATGTTTTTGATATTTATTTGTATATGATTCTTTTGGATTAGGTGAAGCAGTATTTATCTTTTTAAGGATACACTCAAAATCAGCGTATATCACAAATGGGTGCATGATAGATTTATTATAATCTTCAAAAGAAATCTTTTCACCAGGTTTAGGCATTGTAATTACAGCTGATTTATGATTACTACAATATTTTGAATGTTGTTCTAATCGTTCTTTTGTATGAAATGAATTAAGACATCGCTTACAAGGATATATTTTGTTTGCTGTTCTGAATACCTGAGAAGAGATTAATCTTGATAAATTATTGATGTATGTGTAATGTGAATTATTTCCAACACTAAAATATAAAAGATCAATGTGTGTTTCTTCATTTTTATAGTTGTTTGAAATTTTTAACATTTGAACTTTGTTTGTATCCGTTAATCCATATACATTAATAGAAAGATTATTCTTTTTCTCAAATTTAGGAATATCTGTTAGTGGCATTGGGATTTTAAAATCTTTAATGTCCAAGGTATTCTCATATTTCCTATGTTGTTTTACTCTTTCTGAATTACATTTTGGTGGATGAAAGTGAGCAAGAACAGACCAGAGAAAACATTTATTATCATTGTTCTTAATATTAACAACTGCCTTCTTTAGTTTTATTTCTTTTGGTAATTCAATATAAGAAGAAGCTTTAAGAGGGTTTGATTTTAGAATGTGTATATCTAAAAAGATGATTTTTTTAATATTGAATCCACTTCCTACCCCTGTATTATCAACATCCTCCTCTTGTTTTGATAGTTCTTCATAAACCCCACTATTCAAAAAATCTTGAAATGATGTTATAAAATGAAGATCTGTTCTCATATAAGGAGTTTGTTCTTCATCTTGTCTTTTCATATTCATTTTCACTCCCATATAAAACTTTAAAGTTTTCATTTCTTTCAATGTCTTTTTAATAACTTTTTCAACATCAGGTTTCACTATTTCAATTGATTCAGCTATTGATGATGGACCGGGTTCTCCAAATTGAAAAATCCTTATTTTTATATGCCCTTTAAATGCCCCATCAGTGTTTTCAATATATTAGTCTCCCTTGACTTTAAACTCATTTTTCTTGTGTTTTTGTGATTGAAGATGTTTATTATAACTTCTCTTCAAAACATCCTTTGAACAGATATCACAATGTTTTCTTTCCAACTCAAGAGGAGATATTTTATGAAATAGATTAAATGTGTGTTTGTTGGTTCGGAGGTGTTTTCTATAATGTTTATATTTGTGATTACAAACATCGCAGTATGTTGTATTCACCATATTTATATAATAAATCTTTGCTTAAACTAAAATTTTCTTGATGAAAATTTCGTTTATTTTACAGGTGAATCTGTGCTTAAAACCATTTTATCCTCCAACTTTTTCACTTAATAAATACAATGTTTCAAGACACAAAAGACAAGTTTCAATCAATCTCTTCATTTGTTAAAGATACTGAGAAATATGTCAAGGATGTAAAATTGAACAAAGATCAATATAACAACTATTGGATAAAAACAATTATGGTAAATAATATGAGTTCTTCAATTTCCTTCAGTGGAAGGGCTTTTGGTATACCTGGTAGAACATCAATTAAGGTATCTCTAACAAAAGTTTCTCCTCTCCTTCTGGTAATATATTCAAAACTAGAAAAAGCAATGAAACAAGAAAAAGTATCAAAAAACAAAAACCTTATGGATGAAGCTTTAGAAAGAAGAGATAAGACCATCTGTAATATGCAAGGAGAAATTTGTATTTTTTTCCACAACCCTAAAGATGTAAATCCTGATGAAATAAAGGATGAAAATATATCAGGTGAAATGACATTTCGTTCAATAGTAGTTAAAGATCATTTTAAAATCACCTTTAATATAAAAAATGTTGTCGTTGAATCTGGTAATGAAAAAAAGTGTATCGATATCGATGGTAATATTATTAAATATGAGTCAATATACAACTGAAAGTATAGATGAATTTCAGTTTAAGTAAAGTTTTACTTTATAAATATGCTAGACTTTCCTGATTCTCCATATGACAAATTTGAGAATTGTCCTGCTTGTGAAAGACGGGGATTAAACACAGAGTCAAAAGCCTATAAACAATGTATATTCTGTGATTATCTTCTAATTAATGACAATAAAAAATATAAAAAGGAAAATAATTCTTTTAGATTTACACCAACAATGAATTACTTTAAAAGATTGATTAGAGAAATGAATGTAAAGTATGAGGGTGATAACACACCCTTCCTTACAAGGGAAGAAACTGAACGTATGAGAGAAATGTTCAAAGGATTGTTGTTATATATTATTCATGGATGTGATTTTCAGGGAAATATCAACACAAGATATTGTAGAAATAAAATAATGGATTATCTTGAAATTAAACCTGAACTTAGGATAAAATATAGAGTTTCTAAAAAAGCTAATAATAAATTAAATAACCTGTTTTCCAAATATATAAATGAATGATTTTTTACCCATTTGGGATAATAAGATAAAATTTAACAACCATAAAAATCTCCCAAATTCATTAAGATGTCTCATAGTTGGTTCAAGTGGATGTGGAAAAACCTGCTTACTTTTAAAGATGCTCCTCGCTCCCAACTTTTTAGATTATGGTAACTTAATAATTTTCACGAAGTCGAGTTTTCAACCAGAGTATCAACTACTCTCACAAGGTATTAATGCTGGTCTTCAAAAAGAAGATATAATTGGTTTATTTAAACGTCAAAAAAACCTAAATGATTATAACTTTGAAGATATAATTCAACTATTTTGTGATACACAGAGATGTAAAAAGAAATCAAATCCGATAACTTGTATTCTTAGTGATAATACGGATGATATACCGTCTCCCCAAGATTTGGATAAATCAAAAAAGAACCTCGTTATCTTTGATGATTGTGTTAATGAGAGAAACCAAACGGTAATGGACAGCTACTACACAAGAGGGAGACATTCTTCTTGTAATTGTATTTATCTTAGTCAATCGTACTTTCAACTTCCTCGTCGTTCCATCAGAAACAATGCTAATACTTTTATTTTATTCAAGTTAATTTCAATAGATATCAATAATTTTTGGAGAGATAATTGTTCTACATTATGTAGTAAAAAGAAATTTGAGGATTACATGAAGCACATGACTGAAAAATATAAATATATTGTTGTGAAACAAGATGAGATATTAAGGGATATATTTTTTGTTTTATAAACAATTACATATATAAATGACAACTATTATTGTAAATCTTGTGGGTAAATCTGCTTCTGGAAAAAACTTTCATAAATCAAGGTTCTTGTGGAGTACAAATGAGAATATTGTAAATTTACTTAAAAAACACCCCGTGATACGCATTGTATCAACAACAACTAGAGCAATAAGACCTGGAGAAGTAAAAGGTGAAGATTATCACGATATTTCAGTGGAGGAACATATGCGATTGAGGAATGAAGGTCAAATATTTGAGGAGGTTTCTCTTGGTACAACAAAATATTCACATTGGAAGAGTGAGTTAAGGAAACTAAAATCTGGTGGTCTTGGGATATTAGAAACTAATCCAGAAGGAACGAGACAAATTATTAAACATCTGAGCAGAGTGAAGATTTTATCATTCGGTTTTGATGTTGATGAAGAAACTCAACGCAAACGTATGAAAAGCAGAGATGCAAGTATTAGTGAAGAAGAAATTACAACTCGCATTAATGTTAATAAAGAATTTGATGAAATATTTAAAGAAAAGGATTTATTTGAACACATCTACTTGAATGATTAAGAAAAGGAAAATTTCCCTGTTGATCTTTACAATTCATTAAATGATATTTTACAATAAATAAATGGATGCAAAAGAAAGAGCAAGAAGATTTAAGGAACATCAAGAGTTGGTTTCAAAAGTTGTAAAACATCAGGAAGACATAAAGAAGAAATGCAGACAGAAACTAACGGGCGAAGAAGCATTTGAAAGAAAGCAAGAGAAATTTTTTAAACCACTTTTAAAAACTTCCCAAGAAAAAATGAAAGATATTTCCACAGTTCCCACAGTAGAATATACTCCTCAAAAACTTCAAATGTTAAAAGATTTTGATCAAATGACGGAGGAAGAATTAGAGCATTTAGGAGAATTAGAATATGATGATGAAGGTTTATTTCAACAACTGGAAGAGATTAATCGACCCCCTGATTATATTGTGAATGCTCTTCAAAACAATGAATATTCAGCGGATTCAAAAACCAAAGCAGGACTCATTCCAACAGAACAACCAGCAATATTTCATCTTGTTCAAGAAAAGGTATTGATATTTAATGATGAATTAAAGTTCTTGGGTTCTGCTCAACCCCCTGTTAAACAAACTCCGAGATTAATGTTTCTTCTCACAAAAGATGGAAGACAAGGTTCAACTGTGAGGGATGAATCAAAGTATATTGATAAACCATTGGATATGAAAAATAATGATGATAGAGTATATATTGATCTGCTGAACACTCTAAATTATAGGGTTAGTATTTCTAGTAAAAGTAGGAAAAATGAGAAGGAGAAACACATTATTCAGGCTTTAAGTATCCTTGGTTCAGGTATTAGTTTTCTTCCAAATGAACAAATCGCAATTAGTTAATAGACTATTATTGTTGTTAGGTAGTAAGAAGGCTGGAAATAACAATTGTTTTAATGAAGCATCAGCCATTTTAGATCAGTTGATGAACATGAAAATAATTAATAAATCTCAATATAAAGACATTTTATCTCATATTAAATAAGATGAGAAGCACAATCCTGAGTTTTAATTTCACAACAAGCGACCACACATCTTCATTCCCATACCCACTACAACTTGACCCAACAAAAGAATATGAGGCATCTTTATTGTCCATGGAAACTTATAATACCTTATTTAATATAACTGATAAAAATGACAAGTTTAGTTATAATCCCGGAAGTGGATACAAAACGATAACAGTCTCACCTGGAGCATATGAGATTTCTCAAATATCTTCCGAAATTGCTCGTCTTATGAAAGAACAGGGTGATGAACCAAGAAATATTGTTATACACATTCAAAAACATACTTCAAAATCAACGATTAAAGTTAAAAATAACTACAAGGTTGATTTCACAATTGATAATTCATTTAGAGAGTTATTGGGTTTCTCCTCAAAAAAGATTGAAACTAATGGGACGTTTTACAGTGATAATGTCATTCAAATATTCTCAGGAATAAAGTCGGTGTTAATTCACTGTGATTTGATTGATGGTGCTTATAATGATGGAAAAAAAACAAATACAATATTTTCATTCAGCGCATACTCAACCCCAATTGGTTATAAATTCAATATGGAACCCAAAAATTTGGTTTATCTCCCTGTGTCAGGAAAAACCATACACAGAGTAAATTTTAGGATAACCGACCAAGATAATCGTATGATTTCTTTTAATGGAGAAGTTATATCCATCAGAATTCACCTACGTGAAGTTTTCCAATAAATAAATACGATGGTTATTGTGAGGAAACACGAGTTGGGAAAATATAAAATAATTACAGGGGATGGGATGTTCCTTTCCCCATACTACAAGGGTGAAGGTATGTATCTTGGTAGAGGATTCTATAAACCTAAGAGACAAAGGGGTGTTGGACATCAATTTAGAGGAGATGGGATAATTGATACTCTCATGGGTATTGGTTCAACTATTCTAAAACATAAAGATCTAATTGGTTCAACTGCTTCTGCTGTGGGAAATGTAGCAGGTGCTGTAAAGAGCATAAAAGATGCCCAGAAGGAATCTCATAAATTACAAGCAATAAAAGAAATTAAGAAAGGCAAAACTCAGTTGTCCCCCCAAGAACGACAGAAAATAATTCGAATACTTGGATCAGGGTTTCAAAAGTTTTAACATCTTTTTTTCCTAAATTAATACAAGTATGGAAGCAATTGATAGTATCTATGATTTGGATGATACTATTATTATCTCAAACTCCACTAAAAAAGAAGATTACTTCAAGGTAAATGCAATAACTGGAACAGACTGGAATACGAATGGTACAAAAAGTTTTGAAATAAATAATCAACAAACCTATTTGAATCTCTCCGAAAGTTTCTTGTTGTGTAAATTTAAATTCACTAAAGCTGGGAATAACACAAACGCTACACTTGTAAATGATTTCTTCTGGAAAATGTTTGATAGTGTGCGTTTGTATATTGGAACACAAGAAGTTGAAGCGGTTGATTATGTCTCTGCTGTATCTGAAATGATGAAATTTACACTCTATACATTGAGTGATAGAATTGGAAAGGGGTCTGTCGAAGGTTTTATTCCTGATATGTCAACGGGAACAAACACAGACCCTGGATATACTCAAAGGAAAGGAATGTATAATGATGATACAAAAGCAGAAAATAGTTTTACTGTGGCAGTTCCTCTTCAAGGTATATTTGGATTTTGTGATCATGATAAAGTTCTGTATGGTCTTAAAATTAGATTTCAACTACAAAGGAATGATAATGAAAATAGATTGCTTTTTGGTGTTGGTAGTGCTTTTGGTGAACAGAATAAATTTGTAATTGAGGAAATGAGTTGGTCTATCAGTGAATATACTCCTAATCTTAAAACAGAATAGATGTTGAATAGAAGATTTAACTCAAAGAAACCACTCAGTGTATCATATCTCAAAAGAAGATGTCAACACGTTAAACTCAACCAAACTACTTTCACATGGAATTTGGGTGTTCTGGAAGGAAAGCCACGATATCTGTGGATCATTTTTAAAAAGCCAGATGGTGATACTGCGACTGATAAGAATAATGCATTGAGTGATAATGCTAAGGTGAAACAACTTCGCGTTTCTCTAGATGGAACATTTTATCCACGAGATAGATTGGAAATTAATTGGGAAAAAAATGATTTTGCTGAAGCATACAAATCTTACCAAAAGGTGTGTGAAAGTAATGGAAATAAAGAACCTATTTTGGATATGACAGCATTTAAAAGTTTGAATACAATCTATGCGCTTGACCTGAGCACTCAAAAGGAAACTATAAAGTCTAATCGAGTGGATACTTCCCTATACATTGAAAGAGGAGAGAGTGAAGAAGTTGATACATATTGTTTGCTTTTGGAAGAAACAGAATTACAGATTAATACAGATAATGGTGTGATGATTAGTCTCACATAATTTTTTGTTAAATAAATGAGTGGCAAAGTACCAACTGGGGTATATGTTAATCAAATCAATCTTCATAAACTATCATCTGGTGTTCAAAATCAAAAGCCTTGTACGATTAATGTTAATACAATTCAGAGAAAAGGAGCAGGAAGAATTGATGTTTTGCTCAAAAGAGAACAGGTTAAAATCTTGAATGACACTGGCTCACTTAAAATTAAAATGACAAAACCAATGTTGAAAAAATATTCAATAAGAGAGACGAGTGGAGGATTTCTCCCATTTCTAATTCCTTTATTTGCTGGTTTAAGTGCGGTTGGTGCATTGACGGGTGGTATTTCAACAGCGGTGAAAACTGCCAACGAAAGGAAGGCTCAACTCCAGGCTCAAATATAATTTGAAGGACATAACAAAGAGTTGGAGAAACAAATTAGTGGAAGTGGTGTAATTGTAGATTTTGCTGAAAAACTTGAAGGTCTGCCTGATAAAGCGAGATTGTTAGTTGGAGATATGCTTTCTGTAATACCACCAATCCTTTTTTGATTTGTTAGAAACGAAAAGAGGTAATGGATTATATCTTTCTAATAAATAAATGAGCATTGATGAGTGGTTTAAAGAATTTGGAAAGAATACAACATCAAATTTACAACTTGTCAAATATTGTAAGAAATTAAAAATTCATCATGTGGTTATTTGTATGAGAGATGAATTAACAAATGTGCCGAAACATACAAAGAATATTATTATGAACTTAGAAGATAATAATGGGAACGGTTCTCATTGGGTTTGTATTTTTAATAGTCAAGACAAATATTATTTTGATAGTTTTGGTCTTCCACCACCTGTTGAAGTCATAAAATTCTTACAGAATGGTGTTTATCAAACATTTCAAGTCCAAGAATTAAATTCCAAGTGTTGTGGTCAATTATGTCTATATGTGTTATTTCAACTCAACAAAAATAAAAAATTCTATGATATTATTTTTAATCTAATATAAATGACTTATGTTGGTAAAGATGGTTCTATCTTTGGTGAATCTCAAGAACTGGATATTGATTTATCAAATTATTACACAAAAGCACAGGCTGAACGACATAAATATAATATAACCAAAAATATTAACATGAAAAATGCTTATAAATTAAAAAATTATCCAAGCCCGGCTGATGCGAATGACTTGGTGAGATTAAGCGATTTATCACAATATATATCCTTAAATAAAACGGCCGTGTATTCCAAAGATACAGAAGTGTTGATATTATCTCCAGGTCATACAGAATTCACAGTTCGAATGAAAATAACTTTTTATAAAGAAGGGCGTATCGTTTGTATGAGAATAGAACAATGGGGGTATGATATGAATGATTTAGGGTATAATTGGTCATTTAAAATTAACCTCAAAGACCTGGAACAATTAAATCAGTCTCGTAAGGAAGAATATTATCCACTTGGTATTGAGAATGAGTTTTGTGGGGCCACGATTAGTAAACAACAAATAAAATAATTTAATAAGGGTAAATATAATAATGGTTTTGCCCTTGTTTATATCATGAAAACAGAAAAAAACAGGATTATATATAATAAGTAAGGAAATACAAAATGATTTAACTATGGGAAGATGGGGAGGTGTTTCGTGCCATAATATTATTCTAACATATATTTCTAATACATAAATGACAGCAAGAAGGCTTCAAGAAAATTATCATTTCTGTGTCCAAGCATACCTTCAAAAAAAGGGTATTCAGTATTTTAATAAATATGTTCTACAACATAAGAATGAGGGATTTTCAATAAAAGATTGGCATTATGCTGATGTTGATAAACCGACAACTTTAGATTTAATTAGAATGTTAAATAATGAAAAAATTATAAAGTTAAGAAAAGGTAAGGCTCTTTTAGAAATTCAAAAGAAATTTTATTGGTTTCCTGTTGTAAAAAAAATTATTTTGGATACAGGAATAACAAGAAATCCTAATGAATATATGTATGATATTCTATGGGGTGTAAGCGATTCAAGGAGAATAAGGGATGAGGAAGGAGTTGAAGAAGAGAGGGAAGAGGAGGAAAAGGAGAAGAGAGAGAAGGAGGAGAGGGAGAAGAAAGAGAAGGAGGAAAAGGAGAAGAGAGAGAAGGAGGAGCGGGAGAAAAAAGAGAAGGAGGAAAAAGAGAAGAGAGAGAAGGAGGAGAGGGAGAAGAGAGAGAAGGAGAGGGAGGAAAGAGTGAGACAAAATAAATATCAAAATATGGAAACCAGTGAGATTAAAAAAGGATTGGTGGTATTACAGAAAATAACTCAACCCACCGAGGAGGAAAACAAAGAATTGACAAGTCTATTTGCAATACTTTTGACAAGAATATTGACATCGACATGATATTCATTTTAATTCAAGTTTTTCATTTTTATTTTTTTTCTTAAATAAATGGAGGAGAGAGTAAAGGCATTTCTTCGGATTCTTTATGTTTTAAAAATTAAGATTCAAATGTGCATGTTGGAAACTAAAAAGGTTTTTGCACTCTGCAGGAATTTTTCACATAAATAAATGAGTTATTGTCTCAAATGTAAAAAGAAAACTAATACTAAAAATATTTCCTATATTAAAAGTAAAAATAACAGGGTTATACAAAAAGGTATATGTTCGGTGTGTGGTTTAAAAAAAAATCAATTTATCTCCAAACACAAACTCGGAGGAGATATACAAAAGTTTTTATCAGGAAGTAAATTTACAACTACTGGAATACCAGGGGAATTACATCTTCCAGGGTATTCTTTCTGTGGTCCAGGCACAAACTTGGATAAAAGATTAGATGAGGCAGACAATACTAAATCATGGAGTAAACCCATCAATAGAGTTGATGAAGTGTGCATGAGACACGATATTGATTATGGGAATACCACAACGTTGGAAGAAAAGCATGAAGCCGATAGAGAAATGTTGTATAATTTGTCTCTGATACAAAATCCAACCTTGAGAGAAAAAGTTGATCGGTTCATTGTGAAGAAGATGATCAGTGCTGAATTGAAACTTGGACTTGGAAATTCAAAAAACTTATAGGTTCTAATGATGTCATTAAGACTGAAGAGCAATTCGCTGATGAATTACATAAACCAATATTCACAAAGTTTCAGAGAAGGAAAGTTTATTCCAAGGAAGTAGATTATATCTGGTCTGCTGATTTGATTGAACTCAATAATGATAAGGGGTACAAGTATGCTTTAACCGTTATTGATTTGAGGAGTACATACGCATGGGTTGTACCATTAAAAAACAAAACAGGTAATACTCTTATGTGAGCCTTTCAACAGATATTTAATAAAAGTCAGAGAAAACCTAAAAAATTGTGGATTGATGAGGGTAGAGAGTTTTATAACAAGACATTTATTAATTTTCTAAAAAAATAACAGTATTACATTATATAGTACCTTTAATGAAGGGAAGGCAGTTGTTGTTGAACGTTTTAATCGTACCTTAAAAGAGAGATTATATAAAAAATTCACACAACTCGGTTCACAACAATGGTCATCTTTTATTCAGGATATTGTGGATAATTATAATGACACGGTTCACACGTCAACAAATATGAAACCATCAGAAACATTTACAAAATTAAAATATGAAAAAGAGATTAATGTCAGAAAACCTAAGTTCAAAGTTGGTGATATCGTAAGAATATACAGGTGGAAATCTCATTTTGAAAAGGGTTATATTAAACGATGGACGAACGAACTTTCTAAAATTGTTGATGTAATAGATACGGTTCCTTGGACTTATAAGATATATGATTTGGAAGGGGAAGAGATTTTAGGTTCATTTTATTCACAGGAATTACAAAAGACAAAGATAAATTGAAATTTTTTGACTCCGCCCCTTTTTGACTCCGCCCACTCAAAACCCACCCACATAAACCCCACCGAAGCCCCGCCCACACAAGCTCCACACAAACCCCACACAAACCCCACCACACATAAACCCCCCACAAGCTCCACACAAGCTCCACACACACAAACCCCACACAAGCTCCACCCATATTCATCATATTCACATAATTAGTGATTAGTTAATTAGTTCCCCACACACAACATGTTTATTTAATTAAAAAATTATCCACCCATCCACACAAGCTCCACTCATCCACCCATCCACCCATCTCTCCACCCATCCATTTATCCACACAAACCTCATCCACATAAGCCTCATCCACATTCACCCCTCCCACATAAACCCCGCCCACACAAGCCCCACCCACATAAACCCTGCCCACATAAACCCTGCCCACATAAACCCCTCCCACACAAGCTCCACCCACATAAACTCTGCCCACACAAACCCCACCGAAGCCCACCCACATAAACCCCACCGAAGCCCCGCCCACACAAGCCCCACCCACATAAACGCCCTCCCACAAGCCCCGCCCACACATGCCCCGCCCACACAAGCCCCCACCGAAGCCCCGCCCACATAAACCCCACCGAAGCCCCGCCCACACAAGCCCCACCCATACAAGCCCCGCCCACACACGCCCCGCCCACACAAGCCCCGCCCACATAAACCCAACCCACACAAGCCCCACCCCCTCATCCCCCCTGTGCGCCCCCACCTTTGACCCACCACCTCCCTCATCCCACTCCCACCCTTCCCCACACACACACATGGGGAGGGGAGGGGTGGGATGAGGGGGTGATGGGTCATTGGGGGAGCGCACCTACCCCCCTCCCCCACCCCCTCCCTCCCCCTCCTTTATGTCTTGATCCTTTTTTTGAAATTCAAAATCAAGTAATTGTAAACAAAACAAATATTATTAATCAAAATTGAAAATATTAAATATTCATTTGCGAGAATGTATAATCTCTCCCAGCAATCTTCTTCAGATGTCTTGTGATTTCGAAACTCAGACACCATATTCTGTTTTGAAACAAAAAGTGGATAATAATTAGGTTTTATAAAGATAATTACATGGTAATATGAGTAAGCCTGGTGTTGGTTCTAAGTTCAAGCCTCGTTGACCACTGAATTAACACACCAGGAGGCCGACTCAGCCTGTCATCCTTCCAAGGCCAATAAAATGAATTCCAGTGTACTGGTAAAACCGCGTCCAAACTAATGATGCAACCAACATAAGGCGACATTCCAACGAGAGAGTGATATTAATAAAAGAATAAATAAACAAATAACTAAATAATAATTCAGAAACATTTACCTCCAGAAAATCATGTGTTGTACCAGATTGCTTCAACAGCTTATGTTGTGTGATCGAGCTGAAAAAAAAATAATTAGTCAAGCGTATAGATGGAGAGACAGACAGAGAGAGGTAGGTAGAAAGACAGACAGAGAGAGATACAAAGAGACAGACAGGGAGAGATAGAGAGAGACAAACAGACAGGGAAAGAGACACACACACACACACACACACACACACACACGCACACACGCACGCACGCACGCACGCACGCACGCACGCACGCACGCACACACACACACACACGTGTCTCACCATTGGTTTAATTCATTCGAGATCAGAGGCCGTGATAAGACTTCGTACCAGTCATTATAAATGTTTTTCAATTCTCTTCTAAAATCATTGACCTCTTCAATAAGAGCATTCATTTGATGCACCTCATCATGATATGTAAACTCCACTTCTTCCAAGGACCTGCCAGGAAAAAAATATATTTTCGCATTATCACAATTTAATTTATAATCAATTGCTTCATTGTTCAAAGAGGAAACCATACACAAACTTACCAACTTTGTAGTGAGCTGTTATCTTCATCGGAAGAGAGTGAGTCCATGTCTCAGTTTTTTTTACCATTGGTACAAGATGGTAAAAAGATCAGAGGCCGTGATAAGACGTCGTGTCAGTCATTAAAAATGTTTTTCAATTCTCTTCTAAGATGATTGACCTCTTCAATAAGAGCATTAATTTCATGCACCTCGTCGTGATATGTAAACTGCTCTTCTTCCAAGGACCTGCCAAGAAAAAAAAATATATATATATATATATATATATATATATATATATATATATATATATATATATCAGAATTATCACGATTTAATTTATAATCAATTGCTTCATCGTTCAAAGAGGAACCTATACACAGGCTTACCAACTTTGTGTTGAGCTGTTTTGTTCGCAGAAGAAAGATCGCTCATGTCTCAGTTGTAAAAATGAAAATCCCGTCTGGCAGAAACTTTGTCTGGCGAATCACTTATAAGGCAACGATGAGGAGATTGCTTAATCATTGGGTGTGGCCACAGGAAATGACGCTTCGGGTGAGACAGCTTGAAAAATAACTGGGCGATATATTCTTAAATTGTATGAATCATTTTTAAAACATACTTAAAATACCCTAAAATGGTTTTGATTAAACATGTTTAAAAGCCTGTTCGTGTTCTGAGATAAAATAGAAACACGAGGCCTTGTCTCACAGAATAGTTCCGATTTTTTCACAGCATGACTGTCTAAAAACACTTCCTCATTTTCACAGCACGACCATGTCAAAAAAAACACTTCCTCATTTTCATGGCACGAACTGAAAACATTTGAAACAAAACTTTTTTTATGGCGTGGTTTATGCACAAAAATGATTTGCAACTCGGGCGGTGGCCAGATGAGATCATTAAGAGAAGTTTATCATTTCATAAAGGATAGAACAAATTTCAAAAATTAAAAAAAAATTTAGACTCAATCGACTACCCAACAGACAGACAGACAGACAGACAAACATATCGACGGAAAGACTGAAAATCAGGGAAGAACAAATTTCAAAAAAAATTAAAAAAAAAATTAAAATAAAATTTCGACTGGATCGACGATCCAACACACATATCGACGGAAAAACTGAAAAGGGTAGAACAAATTTCAAAAATTAAAAAAAAAATTTCTACTGGATTGACTTCCCAACAGACAGACAGACAAACATATCGACGGAAAAACTGGTAATTCGGGGAGAACAAATTTCAAAAAATATTTTTAAAAAAACTTTTTTTTTTTGACTAGATCGACTACACAACAAACATATCGATGGAAAAACTGATAAGGGTAGAATAAATTTCAAAAAAAATTAAAAAAAAAATTTCGACTGGATCGACTACCCAACTAACATCTCGATGGAAAAACTGATAATAAGGCTAGAACAAGTTTCAAAAAAATTCAAAAAAATTAATTTTCGACTGGATCGACGACCCAACACAGAGACAGACAGACAAACATATCGACCGACATTCTGATAAGAAGGGGAGAACAAATTTCAAAAAAATTAAAAAAAAAAAAAATTTCGACTGGATCGACGACCCAACAAACATATCGACGGAAAAACTGATCAGGGAAGAATAAATTTCAAAAAAATTTAAAAAAAAATTTCGACTCCATCGACTGCCCAACAGACAGACAGACAGACAAACATATCGACGGAAATACTGATAATAAAGGTAGAACAAATCTCAAAAAAAAACATTTTTGGAATTTTTTTGTTTTCGACTGGATCGACTCCCCAGCAGACAGACAGACAAACATATCGACGGAAAAACTGATAATAAGGGTAGAACAAATTTCAAAAACTAAAAACCAAAATTTCGACTAGATCGACTATCCAACAGACAGACAGACAAACATATCGACGGAATTTCTGATTATAAGGAAAGAACAAATTTCAAATTTTTTTTTTGAAAGATTTTTTTTTCGACGAGATCGACTTCCCAACAGACAGACAGACACACAACAATAACGAATATAGTGGTCACTTATTTTTTTCATGAAAATATTTTTTCCTGAACCAAGAATGAGGGAAGAACAAATCTCAAAAAAAATATTTTTATTTCTTTTTTTCGACTGGATCGACTACCCAACAAACACATCGATGGAAAAACTGATAATAAGGCTGTACAAATTTCAAAAAAATTTAAAAAATAAAAAAATAATTTTTTCGACTGGATCGACAATCCAACACACATATCGATGGAAAAACTGATAAGGGGAGAAGAAATTTCAAAAATAATAAAAATAAATTTCGACTGGATCGACTTCCCAACAGACAGACAGACAGACAGACAAACATATCGACTGAAATTCTGATAATAAGGGGAGAACAAATATCAAAAAAATTAAATAAAAAAATTTCGACTGGATCGACTGCCCAACAAACATATCGAAGGAAAAACTGATAAGGGTAGAATAAATTTCAAAAAAATTAAAAATATATATATTTTCGACTCCATCGACTTCCCAACAGACAGATAGACAGACACACATATCGACGGAAATACTGATAATAAGGGTAGAACAAATCTCAAAAAAAACATTTTTGGAATTTTTTTGTTTACGACTGGATCGACTACCCAACAGACAGACAGACAAACATATCGACGGAAAAACTGATAATAAGGTTAGAACAAATTTCAAAAATTAAAAAAATAAATTCGACTCAATCGACTACCCAACAGACAGACAGACAGACAAACATATCGACGGAAAGACTGAAAATCAGGGAAGAACAAATTTCAAAAAAATTAAAAAAAAAAAAAATTTCGACTGGATCGACGATCCAACACACATATCGACGGAAAAACTGAAAAGGGTAGAACAAATTTCAAAAATTAAAAAAAAAAATTTCGACTGGATCGACTTCCCAACAGACAGACAGACAAACATATCGACGGAAAAACTGGTAATTCGGGGAGAACAAATTTCAAAAAATATTTTTAAAAAAACTTTTTTTTTTGAGTGGATCGACTACACAACAAACATATCGACGGAAAAACTGATAAGGGTAGAATAAATTTCAAAAAAAAAAAAAAAAAATTTCGACTGGATCGACTACCCAACTAACATCTCGATGGAAAAACTGATAATAAGGCTAAAACAAGTTTCAAAAAAATTCAAAAAAATTAATTTTCGACTGGATCGACGACCCAAAACAGAGACAGACAGACAGACAAACATATCGACCGACATTCTGATAAGAAGGGGAGAACAAATTTCAAAAAAAATTAAAAAAAAAAATTTTCGACTGGATCGACGACCCAAGAAACATATCGACGGAAAAACTGATCAGGGAAGAATAAATTTCAAAAAAATTTAAAAAAACATTTCGACTCCATCGACTGCTCAACAGACAGACAGACAGACAAACAAATCGACGGAAATACTGAGAATCAGGGAAGAACAAATTTCAAAATTAAAAAAAAAAAAATAAATTTCGACTGGATCGACCACCCAACAGTCAGACAGACAGACAGACAAACATATCAACGGAAATACTGAGAATCAGGGAAGAACAAATTTCAAAAAAAATTTTTTGAAAATTATTTTTCGACGAGATCGACCATCCAACAGGCAGACAGACACACAACAATAACGAATACAGTGGTCACTTATTTTTTTCGTGAAAATATTTCTTCGTGAACCAATCATGACGGAAGAACAAATCTCAAAAAAAAAAAACATTTATTTATTTTTTTGGACTGGATCGACTAACCAACAAACTTATCGATGGAAAAACTGATAATAAGGTTGAACAAATTTCAAAAAAATTTAAAAAATAAAAAATAATTTTTTCGACTGGATCGATGATCCAACACACATATCGACGCAAAAACTGATAATGGGAGAACAAATTTCAAAAAAAAAAAATATATATTTCGACTGGATCGACTTCCCAACAGACAGACAGACAGACAAAAATATCGACCAAAATTCTGATAATAAGGGGAGATAATAATTCTGATAAGATAATAATTCTGATAACAAATATCAAAAAAATTAAAAAAAAAATTTCGACTGGATCGACTACCCAACAAAAATATCGACGGAAAAACTGAAAAGGGAAGAATAAATTTCAAAAAAATTTTAAAATATATATATTTTCGACTCCATCGACTACCCAACAGACAGACAGACAGACAAACATATCGACGGAAATACTGATAATAAGGGGAGAACAAATCTCAAAAAAAAACATTTTTGGAATTTTTTTGTTTTCGACTGGATCGACTCCCCAGCAGACAGACAGACAAACATATCGACGGAAAAACTGATAATAAGGGTAGAACAAATTTCAAAAATAAAAAAAAAATTTCGACTAGAACGACTACCCAACAGACAGACAGACAGACAAACATATCGACGGAATTTCTGATTATAAGGAAAGAACAAATTTCAAATTTTTTTTTTTTGAAAGATTTTTTTTTCGACGAGATCGACTTCCCAACAGACAGACAGACACACAACAATAACGAATATAGTGGTCACTCTTTTTTTCATGAAAATATTTTTTCCTGAACCAAGAATGAGGGAAGAATAAATCTCAAAAAAAAAAAAATTATTTCTTTTTTTCGACTGGATCGACTAACCAACACACATATCGACGGAAAAACTGACAATAAGGGAAGAACAAATATCAAATATTAAAAAAAAATTCCACTGGAACGACTACCCAACAGTCAGACAGACAGACATACAAACATATCAACGGAAATACTGAGAATCAGGGAAGAACAAATTTCAAAAAAAAAAATTTTGAAAATTTTTTTTTCGACGAGATCGACCATCTAAAAGACAGACAGACACACATTAACGAATACAGTGGTCACTTATTTTTTTCGTGAAAATATTTCTTCCTGAACCAATCATGATGGAAGAACAAATCTCAAAAAAAAAAAATTATTTCTTTTTTTTGACTGGATCGACTACCCAACAAACATATCGATGGAAACACTGATAATAAGGGTAGAACAAATTTCACAAAATTTTAAAAATAAATTTTCGACTGGATCGACAACCCAACACACAGACAGACAGACAAACATATTGTTACGTTTGACTGGGGGGGGGGGTATGCATTCAAAGGGTAATTAGGATGTTTAATTAGGTATGCCATGCTGTTCGAGTTTACCAGGATCTCGATGTAATAAGTAGCAATTCAGTGGTGATAAGTTGTCTAGTAAATGTTCATTTCTTCAAGGGGGGAAATGATAATTGTCACGTAATTAGATAGGGACACGGGATAGGGTAAGTGTGTCTGCGTAAACCCCTTTTGGTATTCTCTGGAGACTGGCCGTGACGTCACAGGACAGTGCAGCGGATGGCTCCGCCCCGTGATCACGATTGGCAGAAGGCGACGGCGGTGGGCCAATAAACGGCTCGATTGGAAGTGACGAGTACAGGAGGATAAAAAGGTTCTGTTCGGGGTCGAAAAAGAAGAGGAAGAAGATCTGGACAAAAAGATCGTGTTTTTTTGGTGTGGAGGCTGTTGCGCGGAGAGCGTCCTTGTTGTTGTGCTGGTTCGATCGTGTTCTTCATCGTGTCTTGTAGCCTTGCTGAGCCTCGTTCCTCACCTTGGTTGGCTCTGGGGTTCTGCTGATTTGGAGTACGGGGTCGAACGGCGGGCGAACCTGCCTCCCTCTCCTGCTCGCAACTTGGCGCCAGAACTGGTTCCCTGGCGGCTGTGAGCGGACTTGGGCCAAGACCAGGAGGTCGACAGCACCACGGTTTCTCCTGCCCCCCTGACAAGAGCAAGGCCAGCTCGTCCGACGCCGATCCAGGGACAGTTGCGTCCACACCACGGTCCAGCCTGACCACCAGAAATAGCTACGTTTTGTGTGTGTGTGTGTGTGTGTGTGTGTGTGTGTGTGTGTGTGTGTGTGTGTGTGTGTGTGTGTGTGTGTGTGTGTGTGTGTGTGTGTGTGTGTGTGTGTGTGTGTGTGCGCGTGCGTGTGCGCGTGCGTGCGTGCGTGCGTGCGTGCGTGCTTGGCGCCTTAGAGGGTTTGAGATCTCCATATTCATTGGAATTGTCTGTGTTTTTCCCCACGCCCGATCCCACACCATCCCGTCGAATCGCCCCGGATCCCTCTTCTTGCCGAGTCTTGTTATTTCTGGGTAATAATAAAAACAAATAAACATCATCAACTCAGTGAAAAGTGACTCGTGCCACCTTCCTCGTCCCGTTTGCGGTAGAGCGATTAGAACCGCCATGTTTGGGTTATAAATAAATAAACGCCTCCATCGTTTCGGCTCATTCTCCGTTGGCGGGATTGTTCAAGTCCCGTGGACGTCACATTGGTGTCAGGGTGTTGGATGTTCGAACCCCTCTAAATTATATTTGGTATCGGGAGAATATACCAAGATTAAAATCTCGCCACGAATTGGAATATAAAATTACTACAGAAAAGCGCGCGAGCGCGGGAAAGTTTTGGCGGGATTTTTCAAATTTAAATTAATTGGCGACAAACGGGACTTCTGCACCATGGTGGATGTGCAGATGTTTGAGGAGGAAGGCCACGTGTCTGGCAGCGAGTCGGGGGAAGAAGGGAGAGACGGGGGTAGGGTTGGAACCTCCCCCATTCCGAGCGTGGACCGTGCTTCATCACCCGTAACGGAGCCGGCAGCGCTGGAAACCAGCACGATGACGATCTGGACAATGTTGGAACGTTTAATGAGTGCAATTACAGCACAGGAGGCAAAAATGACGGCACAGGGGGCACAAATGGCAGAAATGACGGCACAAATGGAAAATCAATTAGTGACACAGAGGGCAGACATGACGGCACAGGGGGCAGAAATGACGGCACAAATGGAAAATCAATTCGTGACACAGAGGGCAAAAATGACGGCACAGGGGGCAGAGATGGCGGATCGATTGGGGGTAATGGGGGAACAGTTGGGTGCACGGATTGATTTACTGAGGGATGAATCGGGGGAAAAGATGGAGAAAATGAAAACTGAGATGCAGGAGTGTGTGGATGTTAAATTGGGAGAAATACAAAGCAAATTCGAGGATAGATTGGAGGAAACAAAGGTAGAAATTACATTGGAGGGGGAAAATATACGAAAAAAATTGGTAGATAAAATTTATGCAACGAACATTCGGGTTGATAAAGTGGATGAAGGCCTGGAACGTCATCGTGCCTGTGTGGATGCTCGTATGCAGCTGCAAGTAGAAGAGTGGGGAGAGCTGAGGAAGCAAGGGATGAATTTGGCGGAGGAGGTAAAAGGATTGGAGGCTCGTTTGGACGAACAAGATAAAATTATGAGCCAAGATGAAGTCTTGGATAAAGGCCTGGTAGAGCCGTCTTTTGTAAGTAGAGTGTCCGGGTTGGTTGAGGAGCAGCTACAAACTCGCGACGGAGCCTTGGAGGAGGTTGTGCGGGCCCAGAAGATCCTGGGGGAAGAGGTTAATCGGTCCATTCAACGTTTGGAACAGGAGGCAAAATTGACCCATGAGACCTTCACCACAAAACATCTTTGGCCACAGTGGGCTCCGAAATTGGATACGCAGCCACAAGGGTGTTTGATCCCTGGGCTGGATTCGGACAAGGGAGAAACTGAGAAGCGGGCCACCGTAAAAGTGATCCCCCTGGTAAATTTTGACGGGTCAGGGAGCCTTGAAGCTTTTCTGACGCAATTTGAGTGTATTTCCCGACTAAACGGGTGAAATGAGCGGAAAAGTACAGGGAATTTGGTGGCAACGTTGCGGGGACCAGCCGCAGATGTGTTAAACGTGATCGCGGAGGGGATGTTGACTAGCTCCCACATTTGCGAGGCGTTGAGCCGTCGGTTTGGGTTTGCAGCGAACTGTGATCTGGTGCGGGCCCAGCTCCAACACCGCAGATTAAAGCCGGGTGAGACAGTGCAGAAGCTGGCACAGGACATTTACCAATCAGTCAGGATCGCGTATCGGGACCTTACAGTGGAGGCATGGGACAGACTGGCACTAGAGAAATTTTTAGCTGCTCTTCCTGACCCTGAGGTCCGAGCGCTAGTGGAGCTACAGGATCCACCCACCGTGCACCGAGCGGCCGAGTGCGCGGCCAGGCTGGCCTCGTGGAGTCAGCCGGGTCGGGTGCCCGAGAGGCCATCGGTGACGATCCGACAGGCAGAGATTCAGGATCAGGGAGGGGGCTGGGAGAAATTGGCATTACCCAAATGTTTCAGGAAATTTGCCAGAAACTGTTAAGTTTGATTAGGGGTAATTCGGCAGTTGGTGTGCCAAAGCGGCGGGGTCCAGCCCAGCCAATAGAGCAATTTGATTATGGCCGAGGGGGTCCGGAACCGGAAGAGACATTTCACCGATACTCACGGGGGCCTTTTATGGGGAGTTGTTTCCGGTGCGGGCGAAGAGGACACATGCAACGATATTGCCGGTACCCGGCGATGGAGGGACCCTCCAATAGACTTTTAGACTCGGAGAGGGTGAATCCTCCTGCTGAACCGCCAGCTCTATCCGAGATGCCCTTTCATAGGTCGGGTCCGGAGATCACTGTCGGGGGTCGGGGAGACTAGATTGGGCTGAGCATATACGGCCATGCTCGGCTGCTGAGATTGTGGTGAAGTGCCCTCCTTTCGTGGAAAAAAAATGAATTGTGGGAAAATTGGCATGGGTTTGTGAGTTCTGCTGGGTTTTAGAGTGACAATCGGGACAGTGGGTAATTGGAAACAAAGCGGGCACGAGTGGCTGTCCAATGGCTGGTGCGTGGATCGGGTGAGAAGTGCTGTGTGAGTTGTTTTAAGTGAAGAAGTGAAATGTATGGTGCACACATTGATTTTTTATTGGACATGGTGTGGTAACAGGGAAGGTCATGGTCGGCGAAGTGTTAGAAATGCAGGTGTCACATGTAAGGCCGATGGGGTGGGGGAGTCATGTGGGTTTTTTGGGTGGGGATGATGTGCTTGTCCACAGGGATTGCTGAAGCTCACGGTGAGCGTGAATTGCGACCCCCTTCAAGGAGATTCACCACCTGGTGGCCAATGGTGACAGTGTCTGGAGGCAACTGGGAGAGCGTCTGGTTGGGCGACCAAGGCGGGTAGGACCTTGGCGACCCAGGAAGGCCAGAGGAGCCAGTGAGACCCCTTCCAGTGTGTTGTACGGGATTAGAGCTGATGGCTACCAGGGGGGAGGGAATCAAAGGGAGCGGGGCGGAGAAACGTCCGGGTTGGACTAAAGCTTACCTGTGGGCATGGTTGCACCTGAGATGCCCCCATCATCTTGTGGTAACCCACCCCACGGCCACGACGGGATTCAGCCTGCATGATTAAAATGAGGACCATGACCGAGAAATGTGATGATGACCATGGTGTGAGTGTTGTGAAGATGTGTGAGTCCCACTCGATCCCGCACAACTTGACATGTGCAGCAAGAGCATGATGTCCGCATAATTTTGGGGTCAAACAAATTTGAAAATTGGCTCCCCAGGTAACGCTGGGTCTATTAGCATCCACTGGGGGAGGCGGTCAAGTGTAAATATCCTGTGAATAGTGTCGTTAAGGTTTAGAGTAGGAATGTAAAGTATAAGTGTTGTGTTTTTGTGGAACCTTTTGTTTCCCCTCCCCAGATCACTGGAAGAATGCTGGGCAAGAGCGATGACCCAGAGGATGGAGTGCAACTTCGCTCAGTGCTCTCATGTGATAAAAAAAAAACAAAAAAAAAAACGAATGATTGTTTAGGCGAGGATAAGGCCATAAGGGGTAGTACATTAAGCAGGATAGGTAAGTTAGCTGCGACTCGCTGCCCATTGCCCCTCCTACTTTATTTTGTTAGGTTAATTAGGTGTGAGTCAGTAAGTGTTAAGGCTGGTACGGTAGCGCCTGTGATATACCTTGCAGGAGCTGCGGTACCAGAGGAGGGGGCAGTGTTACGTTTGAGGGGGGGGTATGCATTCAAAGGGTAATTAGGATGTTTAATTAGGTATGCCATGCTGTTCGAGTTTACCAGGATCTCGATGTAATAAGTAGCAATTCAGTGGTGATAAGTTGTCTAGTAAATGTTCATTTCTTCAAGGGGGGAAATGATAATTGTCACGTAATTAGATAGGGACACGGGATAGGGTAAGTGTGTCTGCGTAAACCCCTTTTGGTATTCTCTGGAGACTGGCAGTGACGTCACAGGACAGTGCAGCGGATGGCTCCGCCCCGTGATCACAATTGGCAGAAGGCGACGGCGGTGGGCCAATAAACGGCTCGATTGGAAGTGACGAGGACAGGGAGATAAAAAGGTTCTGTTTGGGGTCGAAAAAGAAGAGGAAGAAGATCTGGACAAAAAGATCGTGTTTTTTTGGTGTGGAGGCTGTTGCGCGGAGAGCGTCCTTGTTGTTGTGCTGGTTCGATCGTGTTCTTCATCGTGTCTTGTAGCCTTGCTGAGCCTCGTGCCTCACCTTGGTTGGCTCTGGGGTTCTGCTGACTCGGAGTACGGGGTCGAACAGCGGGCGAACCTGTCTCCCTCTCCTGCTCGCAACTTGGCGCCAGAACTGGTTCCCTGGCGGCTGTGAGCGGACTTGGGCCAAGACCAGGAGGTCGACAGCACCACAGTTTCTCCTGCCCCCCTGACGAGAGCAAGGCCAGCTCGTCCGACGCCGATCCAGGGACAGTTGCGTCCACACCACGGTCCAGCCTGACCACCAGAAATAGCTACTGTGTGTGTGTGTGTGTGTGTGTGTGTGTGTGTGTGTGTGTGTGTGTGTGTGTGTGTGTGTGTGTGTGTGTGTGTGTGTGCTTGGCGCCTTAGAGGGTTTGAGATCTCTATATTCATTGGAATTGTCTGTGTTTTTCCCCACGCCCGATCCCACACCATCCCGTAGAATCGCCCCGGATCCCTCTTCTTGCCGAGTCTTGTTATTTCTGGGTAATAATAAAAACAAATAAACATCATCAACTCGGTGAAAAGTGACTCGTGCCACCTTCCTCGTCCCGTTTGCGGTAGAGCGAATAGAACCGCCATGTTTGGGTTATAAATAAATAAACCGCCTCCATCGGTTCGGCTCATTCTACGTTGGCGGGACTGTTCAAGTCCCGTGGACGTCACAATATCGACCGACATTCTGATAATAGGGGTAGAACAAATTTCAAAAAAATTAAAAAAAAAAAAATTTTTTATTCGACTGGATCGACTACCCAACAGACAGACACACCAACAAGCCGGTAGTCGGACATGGGTAGTTGACTACCCAATAGAACCTGACGTGATGGGCCCGTTCGATGGGGAATGACCTGAGGATGAAGCACAAGAAAATTCCTGATTCCAGCTTCATGGGTTAATGCTGCAGTTTGTTTTTTCGTTAAAATACCCCCACATTTAGAGGTTTTTCGGCCATTGCTGGGCAACGGAGGTGCCCATAGCAAAGGTTCTTTCTCACACATTACTTGGACATACCAGGAACCTTCCATACCAGTTTCATGTAAATCTGACTGCGTTTCATGTAAATGTGTACTGCCCACAGTCGCTCGTGGCCCGATTTTTGATTTTCGAAAAAATTAATTTTTTATGATTTTCCAGAAATTTAAAAGTCCCGTTGCTTGGGAACGGTGGTGTCCAGAGCAACGGTTCTCATTTGCACACAACTTGGTCATGGTATGAGCCTACCAACCAAGTTTCATCGAAATCGCCGTTGTATTAACTGAAATCGCCATTTTAAATACTGATAATAAGCGGAGAACAAATCTCAAAAATTTTTGGAATTTTTTTTTTTTGACGAGATCGACTTCCCAACAGACAGACAGACACACAACAATAACGAATATAGTGGTCACTTATTTTTTTCATGAAAATATTTTTTCCTGAACCAAGAATGAGGGAAGAACAAATCTCAAAAAAATAAAAAATTATTTCTTTTTTTCGACTGGATCGACTAACTAACAAACATATCGATCGAAAAACTGATAATAAGGCTGTACAAATTTCAAAAAAATTTCAAAAATAAAAAAATAATTTTTTCGACTGGATCGACTATCCAACACACATATCGATGGAAAAACTGATAAGGGGAGAACAAATATCAAAAAAATTAAAAAAAAAAATTTCGACTGGATCGACTACCCAACAGACATATCGACGGAAAAACTGAAAAGGGAAGAATAAATTTCAAAAAAATTAAAAAATATATATTTTCGACCCCATCGACTACCCAACAGACAGACAGACAGACAGACAAACATATCGACGGAAATACTGATAATAAGGGGAGAACAAATCTCAAAAAAAAAGATTTTTGGAATTTTTTTGTTTTCGACTGGATCGACTCCCCAGCAGACAGAGGTCAGGTCAGGTATGGGAGCATGTGCCAGAACAGCGCGTCGCTGCGTCCACTTTCTGCCGGTACTCCAGGGGCCTCCGTCTGGCCATCCCCCAGGCAGATGACAGGCCCATCCCATCTCCTTGAGATGATGGTCAACCTGCTGCAACCATGAGGCATGTGGTCAGCCCACTGGCCTCCTCCACTCATGAGACTCCCTCGCTGAGAGAATCTGGTAAGCAGGATCAGCGTCAGAAAAACGAGCCACATGTCCATACAGCCGCAACTGACGCTCACGGACTATGCAGGTAACAAATCTCATCCGAGTCTCTCTCAGCAACCGCTCGTTGGATACAAAATCCGACCAGCGATAGCCAAGGATTCTCCGAAGAGACCTGGTACCAAAGGAATTAAGTCTCCGTCTCAGATCCTTGGTCAGAGTCCAAGTCTCGCACCCATAGAGCAAGACTGGAAGTACCAAGGACCTGAAGACTCGGACTTTCGTCCTCCCGCACAGGTACCGGCAGCACCACACCCCATGATCCAGTGAATCCATGACTCCCCAGGCCCGACCCAGACGTCTATTGACCTCTGACTCGCAGCCAGCAGAGACATGAATATCACTGCCAAGGTAAGTGAATCTCTCCACGACCTCAACATCCTCACCACAAACAGACACAGACAGGACAGCAGCATCCAAGATGTCACCGAAAGCCTGGATCTTAGTTTTGACCCAAGAAACCCATAATCCCAGCGGCTCCGACTCCTCATTCAGCACCTCGAGGGCCCCCAAAAGGATGTCTAAAGTCTCCGCAAAGATGACTGCATCGTCTGCAAAATCAAGGTCCGAGATCTTGACATTCCCAAACGATGCACCGCAACTTGATCTCTCCGACATCCTCCCTAAAATCCAGTCCATACAAGTTCTGAAAAGTGTGGGGGCAAGTACACATCCCTGACGAACTCCAGTAACAACTGGAAATAAGTCAGAGGTGGTACCGCCACACTTCACAGCACTCTCAGTACCAGAGTAGAGTTCAGACATCAGATCGATCAGTTTTGGTGGCACCCTACGAAGACCAAGAATCCTCCAGAGGACATCCCGATTCACTGAATCGAACGCTTTACAGAGATCAACATAGGCTGCAAGCAGCCCCTGCCGAAACTCTCGACTGCGTTCGGTGAGGACACGAAGTGCAAGGATACGGTCAATCGTTGACCTCTTTGGTGTAAAGCCTGACTGCTCTGGACGCTGGTGCTCAAGCAGATGATGGCGAACCCTATCAAGAATTATCCGAGCAAAGACCTTGCCCGGCACTGAGAGCAGCGTCACCCCTCGGTAGTTGTTGCAGTCTTGGTGATCACCCTTCCCTTTCCAGAGAGGGACAACAAGGCCCCTCTTCCAGTCAGTTGGGATGATGCCTGTGTTCCAGGCAGAGCACAAAACTGCATGCAACGACACGAGTGCAGCATTTCCACCAGCCTTGAGAAGTTCGGCATGGATGCCACAGATCCCTGGAGCTTAGCCCCGTTTCAACTGGTTCACCGCAGCCCGTGTTTCCACAAGCGAAGGTGGACCACAGTTGATTTGAGGGTCAGCAACAGGGATTGTAACACCCTTGACGTCCAACTCGACAGCTGGGGGATCAGCCTGGTACAACCGCTCAAAGTAACCGGCCCAGCGGGCCTTCACTTCAGACTCCTCTGTCAAGAGCCTACCACTCTCTGCTCGAACTGCAGTGCTCCGAGGGATGGGCTTGGATGAACGTAATGCGCGAATTCCCCTGTAAGCGGGACGAGAATCACCTGTCCACAGGTGATGCTCTACCCCCTCACAGATTCCTCGCACATAGGCCTCCTTGTCCGCCCTCAGTGCACGTACAGTTTTACGCCTCAGCTCCCTGAACAGCTCAGCTCTGCCATTCAGCCTGGCCCTGCGACTCTGGTCAATGGTATCCAGTGTCCCTCGAGAGACAAAATTCTTCTTTGCCCTGCGGTGAGTTCCAAGACATCCACCGGCAACATCAAGGACGGTGGTCTTGAAGGCGCTCCACAACTCTTCAGCCCCCCCGAAAGCGCCCAGGCCCTCCCAAGTGTCCACTCAGCCTGTTCGCAAACTCCTCAGCTACTCTCTCATCCCTGAGCTTGGCAACATCCAGCCTAGGCTGGGATGGTACCATTCTCCAGGATTTAAGGTGCAGCTTTAGAGTTGCTACAACAAGCCTGTGGTCAGTATTGAGGAACTGAGCACTCCGGTAGACCCTGCAGTTCTGGATCAGCCTCCAACGACCGTCAATGAGGACATGGTCAATCTCCTTTGCCACACCGCCAGCGTTGGAATACCAAGTCCAGCGATGAGCTTGTGGGCGCTGAAACCATGAACCAGCCACCCTAAGTCCATGACTTCTTGCAAAGTCAAGGAACTTAGTGCTATTCTGGTTCATAGTTCCTGACCCATGGGGACCAACACACACCTCATAACCATCCCTATCAGTTCCAGTCGATGCATTGAAATCCCCCAAGACTAGAAGTGTATCTCGTCTGGGGCACTGATCAACCACAGACTCGAGTGTGGCGTAGAATGCATCCTTCACGGTGAGATCACTCGCCTCAGTCGGAGCATAAACAGAGACCAGGGAAATGACACCTAAGGAGTGACGAATCCTTAATCTCATAATACGCTCGTTGACCGGTGTTACCTCAATTATCATTGGGGTCAGCTTATTGGACACAGCTACAGCAACTCCTTGGGTATGGTAACCATCAGAGCGACCAGACCAATAGTAGGTGTAACCACCCACCATTATCTCGCCGCAATCCGGTCTCCGGACCTCAGAGAGAGCTGCAACCCCGATGTCCAAACGCTTGAGCTCAGATGATTACAGAGACAGGTGATCATCCTCTCTTAGGGATAGGACATTCCAGGCACCCACCCGAAGGGACCGCCTCAGGTTAACCCAAGGAAACCGCCGTCTGGTGGACGACACCTCAGCACCACTCCGACACACTCTCCTGCCATCTGACCCAGGGATGTTACCCCGTGGTTTCCCTCCGATCAAAGATTGGGGGTCCGGAAGGCTTTGCCCCAATCCCGTCATCCGGTGAGCTGCCCTGCGAAGGGAAGCTGCACAGGAGGTACTCCCACGGAGTGGGTTTTCAGATTTTTTTGCGTTTTTACGTTTTGCGGAATGAAGGGTTTTACGGTGGCTGGAGTGCAAATCCTGCCACCAACCTCCTAATAAGAAGTAACCCAACTGCAGGAGGACGTCTGCAGACACAGTTGGGCACTAGATATGGATGGCCGTTGGCTCACAAGGAGCTCCTCCGCCCTTTGACAGGTTTTATTTTTAATCCTGCTGCATGTCCATATCCAAACACCCCCCCTCACCACAAAACCTGGTGGGGGAGACGGTTTAGTCGCCGACAACCCGACCATGGAACAGGTTAGTACAGGTTTACATGGTACCTGTAGCAGGTCACAGATCGAACCTGACCTGACTTTAAACAGACAAGCAGACAGACAGACAAACATATCGACGGAAAAACTGATAATAAGGGTAGAACAAATTTCAAAAATTAAAAAAAAAAATTCGACTAGATCGACTACCCAACAGACAGACAGACAGACAAACATATCGACGGAATTTCTGATTATAAGGAAAGAACAAATTTCAATTTTTTTTTTTGAAAGTTTTTTTTTTTTCGACGAGATCGACTTCCCAACAGACAGACAGACGCACAACAATAACGAATATAGTGCTCACTTTTTTTCATGAAAATATTTTTTCCTGAACCAAGAATGAGGGAAGAATAAATCTCAAAAAAAAAAAAATTCTTTCTTTTTTTCGACTGGATCGACTACCCAACACACATATCGACGGAAAAACTGATAAGGGTAGAATAAATTTCAAAAAAATTAAAAATATATATTTTCGACTCCATCGACTTCCCAACAGACAGACAGACAAACATATCGACGGAAATTCTGATAATAAGGGTAGAAAAAATTACAAAAATTAAAAAAAAAATTTGTCTGGATCGACTACCCAACAGACAGACAGACAGACAGACAAACATATCGACGGAAATACTGATAATAAGGGAAGAACAAATTTCGAAAAAAAAAATTTTAATTCTTTTTTTTTCGACAAGATTGACGACCCAACAGACAGACAGACACACAACAATAACGAATATAGTGGTCACTTATTTTTTTCGTGAAAATATTTTTTCGTGAACCAATAATAAGGGTAGAACAAATCTCAAAAAAAAAAATTTTTTTCGACTACATCCACTTCCCAACATATCGACGGAAATACTGATAAGAAGGGAAGAACAAATTTCAAAAAAATTTAAATTTTTTTTTCTTTTTTTTCGACTCGATTGACTACCCAACAGACAGACAGGCAGACACATATCGACGGAAATACTGATACTAAGGGGAGACAAAAAAAATTATTGAGATTTTTTTTGATGAGATCGACTCCCGAACAGACACACACCAACAAGCCGGTAGGCAGACATGGGAAGTCGACTACCCGATAGAACGTGACGCGATGGGCCCGTTCGATGGGGACTGACCTGAGGATTAAGCACAAGAAAATTCATGATTCCAGCTTCAAGGGTTAATGCTTCAGATTGTTTTTTCGTTAAAATACCCCCACATTTAGAGGTTTTTCGGCCGTTGCTGGGCAACGGAGATGCCAATAGCAAAGGTTCTTTCTCACACATTACTTGGACATACCAGGAACCTTCCATACCAGTTTCATGTATATGTGACTCATAGTCTCTGATATATAACGAACTTCGTTTTTTTAGTTTTCGACCGGGGTTCATTCAAAGTCTATCTTCTCCGACAGTTTTCATAGGATCTGGCTGGAAATTTGACAATATGGCTGAATGTACTGCCCACAGTCGCTCGTGGCCCGATTTTTGATTTTCGAAAAAATAATTTTTTTATGATTTTTCAAAAATTTAAAAGTCCCGTTGCTTGGCAATGGTGGTGTCCAGAGCAACGGTTCTCATTTGCACACAACTTGGTCATGGTATGAGCCTTCCAACTAAGTTTCATCGAAATCGCCATTTTATTAACGGAAATCGCCATTTTAAATACTGATAATAAGGGGAGAACAAATCTCAAAAAAAACATCTTTGGAATTTTTTTGTTTTTTCCGAGATCGACTACCCAACAGACAGACAGACAAACATCGACGGAAAAACTGATAATAAGGGTAGAACAAATTTCAAAGATTAAAAAATAAAATTTCGACCAGATCGACTACCCAACAGACATATCGACGGAAAAAATAATAAGGGTAGAATAAATTTCAAAAAAATTAAAATATATATATATATATATATTATCGACTACCCAACAGACAGACAAACATATCGACCGAAATTCTGATAATAAGGGGAGAACAAATTTCAAAAAAATTAAAAAAAAAAAAAAATTTCGACCGGATCGACTACCCAACAAACATATCCTCGGAAAAACTGATAAGGGTAGAATAAATTTCAAAAAAAAAAAAATAAAAAATTTCGACTCCATCGACGACCCAACAGACAGACAGACAGACAAACATATCAACGGAAATACTGATAAGGGGAGAACAAATTTCAAAAAAAACTTTTTAATTATTTTTTTTCGACGAGATCGACGACGCAACAGACAGACAGACACACAACAATAACGAATATAGTAGTCACTCATTTTTTTCGTGAAAATATTTTTTTAATGAACCAATAATAAGGGTAGAACAAATCTCAAAAAAAAAAAAATTTCGACTACATCGGCGACCCAACATATCGACGGAAATACTGATAAGATGGGAAGAACAAATTTCAAAAAAAATTTCAAAAATTTCGACTCCATCGACTACCCAACAGACAGACAGACAGACAAACATATCGATGGAAATACTGATAATCAGGGTAGAACAAATTTCAAAATTAAAAAAAAAAAAAACATTTTTTTCGACTGGATCGACCACCCAACAAACATATCGACGGAAAAACTGATAATAAAGGAAGAACAAATATCAAAAATTAAAAGTATATATATTTTCGACTGGAACGACTACCCAACAGACAGACAGACAGACAGACAGACAGACAGACAAACATATCGACGGAAATACTGATAATAAAGGAGGAACAAATTTCAAAAAAAAAATTTTTGAAATTTTTTTTTTCGACGAGATCGACTACCCAACAGACAGACAGACAAAGAACAATAACGAATATAGTAGTCACTTATTTTTTTCGTGAAAATATTTATTCGTGAACCAATAATGAGGGAAAAACAATTCTCAAAAAAATTTTTTTTTATTTCTATTTTCCGACTGGATCGACTACCCAACAAACATATCGATGGAAAAACTGATAATAAGGGGAGAACAAATTTCAAAAAAATTTAAAAAATAAATTTTCGACTGGATCGACAACCCAACACACAGACAGACAGACAAACATATCGACTGACATTCTGATAATCAGGATAGAACAAGTTTCAAAAAATTAAAAAAAATAATTTCGACTGGAACTACTTCCCAACAGTCAGACAGACAGACAAGCATATCGACGGAAATACTGATAATAAGGGTAGACAAAAAAATTTTTGACATTTTTTTTTCGACTACATCGACTACCCAACAGACGGTCCACCAACAAGCCGGTAGGCGGACATGGGTAGTCGACTACCCAATAGAACCTGACGCGATGAGCCCGTTCGACTGGGAATGACCTGAGGATTAAGCACAAGAAAATTCATGATTCCAGCTTCAAGGGTTAATGCTGCAGATTGTTTTTTCGTGAAAATACCCCCACATTTAGAGGTTTTTCGGCCGATGAAAGGCAACGGAGGGGTCCAGAGCAACGGTTCTTTCTCACACATAACTTTGACATACCATGAACCTTCCATACCAGTTTCATCGAAATCGCCATTGTATTCACTGAATTCGCCATTTTAAATCCTGATAATCAGGGGAGAACAAATCTCAAAAAAACATTTTGGGAATTTTTTTGTTTTCTACGAGGTCGACTCCCCAACAGACAGACAGACAGACAGACAAACATATCAACGGAAATACTGATAAAGGGAGAACAAATTTCAAAAAAAAAAAATTTAATTAATTTTTTTCGACTGGATCGACGACCTAACAGACAGACAGACAGACAAACATATCGACGGAAATTCTGATAATAAAGGTAGACAAAAAAAAAATTTTTGAGATTTTTTTTCGACTCGATCGACTTCGCAACAGACAGACACACACCAACAAGCCGGTGGGCGGACATGGGTAGTCGACTACCCAATAGAACCTGACGCGATGGGCCCGTTCGATGGGGAATGACCTGAGGATTAAGCACAATAAAATTCATGATTCTCGCGTCAAGGGTTAATGCTGCAGATTGTTTTTTCGTTAAAATACCCCTACACTTGGAGGTTTTTCGGCCGTTGCTAGGCAACGGAGGTGTCCATAGCAACGATTCTTTGTCACACATAACTAGGACATACCAGGAACCTACCATACCAGTTTCATATATATCTGACTCATCGTCTCTGAGATATGACGAACTTCGTTTTTTTCGTTTTCGACCAGGGTTCATTCAAAGTCTATCTTCTCCCACAGTTTTCATAGGATCTGGCTGGAAATTTTTGACAATATGGCTGAATGCACTGCCCACAGTCGCTCGTGGCCCGATTTTTGATTTTCGAAAAAATAAATTTTTTATGATATTTCAAAAATTTCAAAGTCCCGTTGCTTGGCAACGGTGGTGTCCATATCAACGGTTCTCATTTGCACACAACTCGGTCATGGTATGAACCTACGAACCAAGTTTCATCGAAATCGCCATTGTATTAAGTGAAATCGCCATTTTAACTTCTGATAATAAGGGAAGAACAAATCTCAAAAAAACATTTTTGGATTTTTTTTTTCGACTACATCGACTACCCAACAGACAGACAGACAAATATATCGACGGTAAAACTGATAATAAGGGTAGAACAAATTTCCTAAAAAAAAAAAAAATATATTTCTTTTTTCGACTGGATCGACTACCCAACAAACATATCGACGGAAAAACTGATAAGGGTAGAACAAATTTCAAAAATTAAAAAAAAAATTTCGACTGGATCAACTCCCCAACAAACATATCGACGGAAAAACTAATAAGGGTTGCACAAATTTCAAAAAAAAATTTTTGAAAAATTTTTTTTTCGACGAGATCGACTACCCAACAGACAGACAGACACACGACAATAACGAATCTTGTGGTCACTTCTTTTTTTCTTGAAAATATTTTTTCGTGAACCAATAATAAAGGTAGAACAATTCTCAATTTTTTTTCGACTATTTCGACTTCCCAATAACGAATATCGTGGTCACTTTCTTTTTCGTGAACCAACAAGATGAAATATGAAATTCCAAGAGTATTGAAAGATAATTATAATCAGAACAGTCTAATCTAATGTTAATCAATTTTTAACCACAAACTATTTTTCTTTCTTTCACTGCAGATATGTGACACCTCTGCAAGATCATGGATGCGTTCGTTAACTTGAAAAGATCCACCCCAGTTTCCCTCAATCTGTGCATAATATGTCAAGAAGAGAGACGAGACATCCTGTACGATGCGTCAGAAAAAGGCCTGGGCACATTGTGGAAGATTACGCACGAACGACAAAAGTTACAAGATGTCAAGTACAAGGATACGGTTCATAGACTCTTGAAGGTCCTGAATGAAGACTCCAAAAAGGAGATCCATTGGCACAAAACGTGCTATGCTACATACACAAGCAAAGGAACACTCAGTAGACTTAAGAATGCATCCTTGAAAGAGAGTGGTCCCTATTCTTCTTCTGACTCTCCATCAACATCAAGACCAGGAGAATCCCAGCCTTCCTGCCCAAATCGACGTAATAGCGTGCAGCCCACCAATTAGGAATTATGCTTGATCTGCCAACAGAAAAAGACCAAGTAGAAGTTTCCATAACAACCTTTAACAAAGCCAAAAAATATTGGAAGCTGTAAAGTTTGACCAAGAAATGAGTGTTCGTGTTGCAGCTGTTCAGTGACCTTACTGCAGCAGAAGGAAAGTATCATCTCTTCTGCTATGTTCAGTTTATCAGAAGGACATCCCAAACCAAAGAGAACTCTCAGCATACAGATATTGCGATGATTTGGGTATGCAATGAGCTGCATTACTCTGCTGACCATGGCCATATATATTAGAGCAAAGGGAAGTGTGGAACCGGTATTGTACCATTGTCAAAAAATCCAATTTGGATATTCCATCCTCATTTACCAGTCGAATGGGCACATTCAAGGATAAGTTGGCTCCTCAGATTTCAGAATTCTGCGAGGTAATTGTACTCCATGACAATGCACCAAGTGAGCGACATTCTGTTCTGGTTCTGCTGAAGTTTGGCCACATACCTGTAAATGGCACAAACTGATGAAGAAGCAGCAGCTACACTCACCATTCCTACCTTCCAACCACAAGAAGAAGATGAGTTCCTATCCATGATCCACGTTGCCCTCAACCTTATAAGTGACATCCTTTCACACCCAGCTTACGAAGGAGTTAATGTCAGTGAAGAGGAAGCTATTAAATGTGTACCAGATAGTTTGTACATGTTTCTTAACCCAATGATAGGTGTCATCATTTTAAACATGTGTTATTTATGCCTATGGGCTGATTAATGCATTCGGTGAATAATGGTGGCCATCTTGGAATTCAAGATGGCAGATAAACCAAACGAGATACAACTTAGGTGACAACATATTTGGAATCCTTTGTATCACAAACATCGGTAATGCCACCATTTTAAAACTTCAATAATGCTTAGAAGCCGAATTATCAGGCAAAAAAGATGAAAAATGGTGGCCATTTTGTTTTTTTTCAAATTTGAGGGTCAAATCTCAAAATTCAGCCTGGCAAACAATTTTTTTGAATTCAACAACCTCAAATTATCCTAAAACAACTTGTTTTCCCACTTGTAACATGAAATGCCGAGAACATTCAATTTTTATCAAATCTGGACATATATATATGTATATATATGTATATATATATATATATATATATATATATGTATATATATATATATATATATATGTATATATATATATATATATATATATATATATATATATATATATATATATATATATATGTATATATATATATATATATATATGTATATATATATATATATATATACATGTAGGGTGAAGTAATGTGATTTGTTAAAGGTGATTCTCAAGAAATATCTGAAACATCTAAGCCTAGGGACACTCTTTCAAATAACCAATGCAGATTGTTTTGCTCACTCATTGAACCTACAAAGATTTGTTCATTCTCAAATTCCTTCAATAGTTTAATTTTCTTTGCACAATAATCCCCATCTAAAATATTTAAATCTTTATATTTTTTAAGATACCCCTTTTGTGCCATTACGAAATGATAAACTTCTCTTAATGCTCTTGCTTGACCACCTCCTGAGCCACATATCATTTTGAGTTTATAGTAAATCGATTTTTCATTGTTCAATTGATGACCATCAAAGTTTTCAGTCCATTCAAGGATATTCTTTTTTTTTCTTTACATCCTCTAACTTACTAGTTTTTAAATTGATTCGCTTATTTGTTTTATTTACCTTTGTTTTAGTTATTTTTTCAATAAGACTTATTTGATATTTTTCACATTCATTATGTTTTCCATTTATATACCAAGACTGAGATTTTCTCCACTCTTTAGTTTAATTAATACTTGGTTTGACGATTTATATATTGCAAAAAAACACGGAGGTAGCCCTTAAAAAACCCTAACCGATCTTCTCATCGTTAAAACACAATCTATTCTATCATACAATATCCATATGGAACACAATCTATTCCATTATCTAAAATAAATCTCTTATCATCAAAGGCTCCTCATGCCTTTTTATTTACTTCTTCACTATATATGTTATGTTTATAACTTCTTATTGTATTCATTTTCCTATATTCTTCTTTCTTATTCATCAAACAAATATAATAATTTCAAAAAGTTCTTGATTTCTTTATTACATATTTCTTTATTCCCTTTAACCTCTTATCAATCTGATCACCATACTTATAAGCATATGCCTTTGCTTTCAATCCAATAAACTCACTCATTACTTTTCCACCCAAATCATCCTCAAACTTACCAATAACTTTTTCATTCTTTTTGGAAAATAACTAACTCTTCTTACTAAAATTACTTGTATCATATACTCCAATATTTTTCTTCATATCTTTCTAAACATCATCAGTTTTCATAAACTCAGATAAAACTATCAGTGTCCATATACAACAATGAAACATTTTCACCATACTCTTTCTTTAAACCATTATACAAATAATCATACATCAATATCTTTGATAAATCAAGAACTGCTGTTCCAATATAAATTGGTTTATCCATTACAATACTTTCCTTTTCTGTATGAATAGCAGAAAAGTTCTCTGAAAAAATCTCTTCTCTCTTAAAACTTGGTTTATTTATCAATCTTGAACCTTCTTTCCAAGATGTTGCAAATCTAATGTTTTGCCTGTTTCTAACATTCTCCATTGTCTTTCCAAAGACAGCATTATTCATCAGTTTATAGAAATCCCCTTCAAATTTTACTTTTGTATTTGTTCTCATTTCTGTATTGAATTTAAGATACTTTTTCATCCAAGGACTTTGTTTAAATTTTAAAACTCTATGAATTTTAGCTACTCTCAATCCTTCTCTCAAAAACTGTTTTAAGCTTCTCTGATGCAAAACATATCCCTCTTTATCATAGAACGTTGATAATAACTTTTCTGTTGATTTGCCTTTAATATTAAAACTTTTATGATAATCACTTAATCATTCTTTCTTTGGGGTATCTTTCTCACATTCAAAAGGAAGGTCTTTATGCTTATTTTGAAGATCACTTGGGTACCTCAAATCAACTTCAAAATAATAACCTTCTTCTTCCTCATTCAATTACTCTTGAGAAGAAATGCAATATTCATCAAAGCCTTTTCATAATCCTTTTCTTCCACCCACTCTAATTTACCATAAGGCAGAGATTGAGACATTGCCCATCCATACAAATTATTAGCATCAAAATACATCAAATAATTACTATCTTTTTCACTCTCATAATTTGGAAGATATTTATTATTTGCTATAGCATATCTTTTTGAACATACTTGTGATATTCCACCTCTCTTAGACTTCTCAATCATCAAAAGCATATCTACATCACTGATTAAATCCATATCTTGTTTTGTCATTTTCAACATTGCACTCCAAGCTAAACCAGGAGCTGTGAAATAGTGGGCAGGATCTAATCCATAACAATTTTTATGATGACAGAGTGATCTAAAAGATTCAATCACATCAGCTAACAATAAAACATGTTTTTAGATACAAATCATGATATTCTCCAAGGTTCTTTATCTTAAATATTTTCCAAATTTCTTGTGCGTGTTTATATTCCTTATCACTTATCTCTTCTTCATAAAGGTTATTATAAAAACTTTCTTTTGAAGGAAGTTATGTTTATTTAAATCTCATAAATGAATCCATATAATCATAAGGATAAGTTCCCTTACTTGTAAGAATTTTCTCTTTACTTTGAATTTCATTCCTTGTTTGAATTTCCTCTCTAGTGAGAATTCCCTCTTTAATCAGAATTTCATCATTAATCAGAATTTCCTCTTTAGTGAGAATTTCATTCATTGTTTGAATTTTCTTTATCATTAGAATTTCCTCTTCAGTTAGAATTTCATCATTAATTTCCTCATTAATTACAATTTCCTCTTTACTTTGAATTCTCTCTTTAATTTGAATTTCCTCTTTAGTTAGAATTTCCTCTTTTGGAAATAATGAATTAAGATTTGGAAAAGACCCTGTGGAGCTTAGATTTGATGCGAGGTGGGCTCGTGGTGTTCCCATAAACTTGTAAGAATCTAGAAACCTAATACGAGTTAAAGGTTTTGTGAATATCATTTTTGTAAATGAAATATACTTTTGACTTGTGTTTGTTGTGGCAGAAATATTCCCTGGTGCTTTTGAAAGTTCATTAATAAATAAATGTGTATCATAGTTGGCGATGTTGTGAAGAAAGACTGGAATAAAAGAAGGAAATTTATAATTAAGATAACAACAGGAATGAGCGGGACCTCTATATTTACCAGTAAGATGACAATGATCCCTAACTTTAGACTCCTCAATTTCCCCCTCACAAATATGACAGATATTGTTCTTTCTAAATTCCAATTTTTCTTCTTCGGTTAATTTCATCGGTCATTTGTTTCTTTCATTAATTTAGTTAGTCTTATACAATCCTTTTCTAATCGTTTCACAAACTCTTGTGAAGCTTTTTTCCACTATAATGTTCAAGTTTATTTTACTTTTCTCCAACAGATGATTTGATATAATAACAGAAACCACAAGGAATATGTTTTTGATATTTATTTGTACATGATTCTTTTGGATTAGGAGAAGCAGTATTTATCTTTTTTAGGATACATTCAAAATCGGCATATATCACAAATGGGTGCATGATAGATTTATTATAATCTTCAAAAGAAATCTTTTCACCAGGTTTTGGCATTGTAATTACAGCTGATTTATGATTACTACAATATTTTGAATGTTGTTCTAATCGTTGTTTTGTATGAAATGAATTAAGACATCGCTTGCAAGGATATATTTTGTTTGCTGTTCTGAATACCTGAGAAGAGATTAATCTTGATAAATTAAAAATTATTGATGGATGTATAATGTGAATTCTTTCCAACTCTAAAATATAAAAGATCAATGTGTGTTTCTTCATTTTTATAGTTGTTTGAAATTTTTAAGATTTGAACTTTAATATTTGAACTTTGGCATTGGGAATTTAAAATCTTTAATGTCCAAGGTATTCTCATATTTCAGATATTGTTTTACTCTTTCTGAATTACAATTTGGTAGATATAAGTGAGCAAGAACAGACCAGAGAAAACATTTATTATAATTGTTCTTAATATTAATAACTGCCTTCTTTAGTTTTATTTCTTTTGGTAATTCAAAATAAGAAGAAGCTTTAAGAGGGTTTGATTTTAGAATGTGTATATCTAAAAAGATGATTTTTTAAATATGAAATCCACTTCCGACCACTGTATTATCAACATCCTCCTCTTGTCTTGATAGTTCTTCATAAACCCCACTATTCAAAAAATCTTGAAATGATGTTATAAAATGAAGATCTGTTCTCATATCAGGAGTTTGTTCTTCATCTTGTCTTTTCATATTCATTTTCACTCCCATATAAAACATTAAAGTTTTCATTTCTTTTAATGTCTTTCTAATAACTTTTTCAACATCAGGTTTCACTATTTCAATTGATTCAGCTATTGATGATGGACCGGTTTCTCCAAATTGAAAAATCCTTATTTTTATATGCCCTTTAAGTGCCCCATCAGTGTTTTCAATATAATAGTCTCCTTTACTTTAAACTCATTTTTCTTGTGTTTTTGTGATTGAAGATGTCTATTATAACTACTCTTCAAAACATCCTTTGAGCAGATATCACAATGTTTTCTTTCAAACTCAAGAGGAGATATTTGATGAAATAGATTAAATGTGTGTTTGTTGGTTCGAAGGTGTTTTTTATGATGTTTATATTCGTGATTAAAAACATCGCAGTCCGTTGTATTCACCATATTTATATAATAAAACTTTGCTTAAACTAAAATTTTCTTGATGAAAATTTCGTTTAATTTATAGGTGAATCTGTGCTTAAAACCATTTTATCCTCCAACTTTTTTCACTTAATAAATACATGTTTCAAGACACAAAAGACAAGTTTCAATCAATCTCTTCATTTGTAAAATATACTGAGAAATATGTCAAGGATGTAAAATTGAACAAAGATTAATATCACAACTCTTGGATAAAAACAATTATGGTGGATATGATGAGTTCTTCAATTTCCTTCAGTGGAAGGGCTTTTAGTATACCTGGTAGAACATCAATTAAAGTTTCTCTAACAAAAGTTTCTCCTCTCCTTCTGGTAATATATTCAAAACTAGAAAAAGCAATGAAACAAGAAAAGTATCAAAAAACAAAAACTTTATGGATGAAGCTTTAGAAAGAAAAGATAAGACCATCTGTAATATGCAAGGAGAAATTTGTAATTTTTTTCAACAACCCGAAAGATGTAAATCCTGATGAAATAAAGGATGTTAATATATCAGGTGAAATGACATTTCGTTCAATCGTAGTTAAGGATCATTTTAAAATTACCTTTCATATAAAAAATGTTGTCGTTGAATCTGGTAATGAAAAAAAGTATATCGATGGTAATATTATTAAATATGAGTCAACATGCAACTGAAAGTATAGATGAATTTCAGTTTAAGTAAAGTTTTACTTTATAAATATGCGAGACTTCCCTGATTCTCCATATGACAAATTTGAGAATTGTCCTGCGTGTGAAAGACAGGGATTAAACACAGAGTCAAAAGCCTATAAACAATGTATATTCTGTGATTATCTTCTAATTAATGACAATAAAAAAAATTAAAAAGGAAAATAATTCTTTCAGATTTACACCAAAAATGAATTGCTTTACAAGTTTGATTAGAGAAATGAATGTTAAGTATGAGGGTGATAACACACCTTTCCTTACAAGGGAAGAAACTGAACGTATTAGCGAAATGTTCAAAGGATTGTTGTTATATATTATTCATGGATGTGATTTTCAGGGAAATATCAACACAAGATATTGCATAAATAAAATAATGGATTATCTTGAAATTAAACCTGAACTCAGGATAAAATATAGAGTTTCTAAAAAAGGCAATAATAAATTAAATAACCTGTTTTCCAAATATATAAATGAATGATTTTTTACCCATTTGGGAAAATAAGATAAAATTTAACAATCATAAAAATCTTCCAAATTCATTAAGATGTCTCATAGTTGGTTCAAGCGGATGTGGAAAAACCTGCTTACTTTTGAAGATGCTCCTGACTCCCAACTTTTTAGATTATGATAATTTAATAATTTTCACAAAGTCGAGTTTTCAAGCAGAGTATCAACTACTCTCACAAGGTTTTAATGCTGGTCTTCAAAAAGAAGATATAATCGATTTATTTAAACTTCAAAAAAACCTAAATGATTATTACATTGAAGATATAATTCAACTATTTTGTGATACACAGAGATGTAAAAAGAAATCAAAACCGATAACTTGTATTCTTAGTGATAATACGGATGATATACCGTCTCCCCAAGATTTGGATAAATCAAAAAAGAACCTCGTTATCTTTGATGATTGTATTAATGAGAGAAACCAAACGGTAATGGACAGCTACGACACAAGAGGGAGACATTCTTCTTGTAATTGTATTTATCTTCGTCAATCGTACTTTCAACTTCCTCGTCGTTCCATCAGAAACAATGCTAATACTTTTATTTTATTCAAGTTAAATTCAATAGATATAAATAATTTTTGGAAAGATAATTGTTCTACATTATATAGTGAAAAGGAATTTGGGGATTACATGAAGCACACAACTGAACAATATAAATATATTGTTGTGAAACAAGATGAGATATTAAGGGATATATTTTTTGTTTACTAAACAATTACAGATATAAATGACAACTATTATTATAAATCTTGTGGGTAAATCTGCTTCCGGAAAAAAAACTTTCATAAATCAAGGTTCTTGTGTAGTACAAATGAGAATATTGTAAATTTACTTAAAAAACACCCCGTGATACGCATTGTATCAACAACAATGAGAGCAATAAGACCTGGAGAAGAAAAGGTGAAGATTGTCACTATATTTCAGTGGAGGAACATATGCGATTGAGGAATGAAGGTCAAATATTTGAGGAGGTTTCTCTTGGTACAACAAAATATTCACATTGTAAGAGTGAGTTTAGGAAACGAAAATCTGGTGGTCTTGGGATATTAGAAACTAATCCAGAAGGAACGAGACAAATTATTAAACAGCTGAGCGGAGTGAAGATTTTATCATTCGGTTTTGATGTTGATGAAGAAACTCAACGCAAACATATGAAAAGCAGATATGCAAGTATTAGTGAAGAAGAAATTACAACTCGTATTAATATTAATAAAGAATTTGATGAAATATTTGAAGAAAAGGATTTATTTGAACACATCTACTTGGATGATGAAGAAAAGGAAAATTTCCCTGTTGATCTTTACAATTAATTAAATGATATTTTCCAATAAATAAATGGATGCGAAAGAAAGAGCAAGAAGATTTAAGGAACATCAAGAGTTGGTTTCAAAAGTTGTAAAACAACAGGAAGACATAAAGAAGAAACACAGACAGAAACTAATGGGCGAAGAAGCATTTGAAAGAAAACAAGAGAAATTTTTTAAACCATTTTTAAAAACTTCCCAAGAAAAAATGAAAGATGTTTCCACAATTCCCACAGTAGAATATACTCCTAAAAAACTTCAAATGTTAAAAGATTTTGATCAAATGACGGAGGAAGAATTAGAGCATTTAGGAGAATTAGAATATGATGATGAAGGTTTATTTAAACAACTGGAAGAGATTAATCGACCCCCTGATTATATTGTGAATGCTCTTCAAAAAAATGAATATTCAGCGGATTCAAAAACCAAAGCAGGACTCATTCCAACAGAACAACCAGCAATATTTCATCTTGTTCAAGAAAAGGTATTGATATTTAATGATGAATTAAGGTTCTTGGGTTCTGCTCAACCCCCTGTTAAACTAACTCCGAGATTAATGTTTCTTCTCACAAAAGATGGAAGACAAGGTTCAACTGTGAGGGATGAATCAAACTATATTGATAAACCATTGGAGATGAAAAATAATGATGATAGAGTATATATTGATCTGCTGAACACTCTTAATTATAGGGTTAGTATTTCTGGTAAAAGTAGAAAAAATGAGAAGGAGAAACACATTGTTCAGGCTTTAAGTATCCTTGGTTCAGGTAATAGTTTTCTTCCAAATGACCCATTGCAATTAGTTAATAGACTGTTATTGTTGTTAGGTAGTAAGAAGGCTTGTAATAACAATTGTTTTAATGACGCATCAGCCATTTTAGACCAGTTGATGAACATGAAAATAATTAATAAATCTCAGTATAAAGACATTTTATGTCATATTAAATAAGATGAGAAGCAAAATCCTGAGTTTTAATTTCACAACAAGCGAGCACACATCTTCATTCCCATACCCACTACAACTTGACACAACAAAAGAATATGAGGCATCTTTATTGTCCATGGAAACTTATAATACCTTATTTAATATAACTGATAAAAATAAGAAGTTTAGTTATAATCCCGGAAGTGGATACAAAACTATAACAGTCTCACCCGGAGCATATGAGATTTCTCAAATATCTTCCGACATTGCTCGTCTTATGAAAGAACAGGGTGATGAACCAAAAAATATTGTTATAGACATTCAAAAACATACTTTAAAATCAACGATTAAAGTTAAAAATAACTACAAGGTTGATTTCACAATTGATAATTCATTTCGAGTTATTGGGTTTCTCCTCAAAAAAGATTGAAACTAATGGGACGTTTTACAGTGATAATGTCATTCAAATATCCTCAGGAATAAATTCGGTGTTAATTCACTGTGATTTGATTGATGGTGCTTATAACGATGGAATAAAAACAAATACAATATTTTCATTCAGCGCAGACTCAACCCCAATTGGTTATAAATTCAATATGGAACCCAAAAATTTGGTTTATCTCTCTGTGTCAGGAAAAACCATACACAGAGTAAATTTTAGGATAACCGACCAAGATAATCGTATGATTTCTTGAAATGGAGAATTTATATCCATCAGAATTCACCTATGTGAAGTTTTCAAATAAATAAATACGATGGTTATTGTGAGGAAACACGAGTTGGGAAAATATAAAATAATTACAGGGGATGGGATGTTCCTTTCCCCATACTACAAGGGTGAAGGTATGTATCTTGGTAGAGGATACTATAAACCTAAGAGACAAAGTTTTGTTGGACATAAATTTAGAGGAGATGGGATAATTGGTACTCTCATGGGTATTGGTTCAACTATTCTTAAACATAAAGACCTAATTGGTTCAACTGGTTCTGCTGTGGGAAATGTAGCAGATGCTGTAAAGAGCATAAAAGATGCCCAGAAGGAATTTCATAAATTACAAGCAATAAAAGAAATTAAGAAAGGCAAAACTCAGTTGTCCCCCCCAAGAACGACAGAAAATAATTTCAATACTTGGATCAGGGTTTCAAAAGTTTTAACATCTTTTTTCCGAAATAAATACAAGTATGGAAGCAATTGATAGTATCTATGATTTGGATGATACTATTATTATCTCAAACTCCACTAAAAAAGAAGATTACTTCAAGGTAAATGCAATAACTGGAACAGACTGGAATACGAATGGTACAAAAAGTTTTGAAATAAAGAATCAACAAACCTATTTGAATCTATCCGAAAGTTTCTTGATGTGTAAATTTACATTCACTAAGGCTGGGAATAACACAAACGCTACACTCGTAAATGATTTCTTCTGGAAAATGTTTGATAGTGTTCGTTTGTATATTGGAACACAAGAAGTTGAAGCGGTTGATTTTGTCTCTGCTGTATCTGAAATGATGAAATTTACACGATATTCATTCGGTGATAGAATGGGAAAGGGGGTTGTCGAAGGTTTTATTCCTGATATGTCAACGGGAACAAACACAGACCCTGGATATAATCAAAGGAAAGGAATGTATAATGATTATACAAAAGCAGGTAATAGTTTTACTGTGGCAGTTCCTCTTAAAGGTATATTTGGATTTTGTGATCATGATAAAGTTCTGTATGGTCTTAAAATTAGATTTAAGCTCCAAAGGAATGATAATGAAAATAGATTGCTTTTTGGTGTTGGTAGTGCTTTTGGTGAGCAGAATAAATTTGTAATTGATCAAATGAGTTGGTATATGAGTGAATATACTCCTAATCTTAAAACAGAAGAGATGTTGAATAGAAGACTTAACTCAAAGAAACCACTCAGTGTATCATACCTCAAAAGAAGATGTCAACACGTTAAACTCAACCAAACCACTTGCACGTGGAATTTGGGTGTTCTGGAAGGAAAGCCACGATATCTGTGGATCGTTTTTAAAAAGCCAGATGGTGATACTGCGACTGATAAGAATAATGCATTGAGTGATAATGCTAAGGTGAAACAACTTCTCGTTTCTCATGATGGAACATTTTATCCACGAGATAGATTGGAAATTAATGGGGAAAAAAATGATTTTTCTGAAGCATACAAGTCTTACCAAAAGGTGTGTGAAAATAATGGAAATAAAGAACCTATTTTGGATATGACAGCATTTAAAAGTTTGTATACAATCTATGCGTTTGACCTGAGCGCTCAAAAGGAAACTATAAAGTCTAATCGAGTGGATACTTCCCTATACATTGAAAGAGGAGAGAGTGAAGATGTTGATACATATTGTTTGCATAAGAAACAGAATTGCAGATTAATACAGATAATGGTGTTATGATTAGTCTCACATAATTTTTTGTGAAATAAATGAGTGGCAAAGTACCAACTGGGGTATATGTTAATCAAATCAATCTTCATAAACCATCATCTTGTGTTCAAAATCAAAAGCCTTGTACGATTAACGTTAATACAATTCAGAGAAAAGGAGCAGTAAGAATTGATGTTTTGCTCACAAGAGAACAGGTTAAAATCTTGAATGACACTAGCTTACTTAAAATTAAAATGACAAAACCAATGTTGAAAAAATATTCAATAAGAGAGACGAGTGGAGGATTTCTCCCATTTCTAATTCCTTTATTTGATGGTTTAAGTGCGGTTGGAGCATTGACGGGTGGTATTTCAACAGTGGTGAAAACTGCCAACGAAAGGAAGGCTCAACTCCAGGCTCAAAAAGAATTGGAAAGACATAACAAAGAGTTGGAGAAACAAATTAGTGGAAGTGGTGTAATTGTAGATTTTGCTGAAAAACTTGAAGGTCTGCCTGACAAAGCGAGATTGTTAGTTGGAGATATGCTTTCTTCTATAGCACAAGCAGGTGTAAAATTAACTAAAAGAGGTAATGGATTATATCTTTCTCATAAATAAATGAGCATTGATGAGTGGTTTAAAGAATTTGGAAAGAATACAGCATCAAATTTACAACTTGTCAAATATTGTAAGAAATTAAAAATTCATAATGTGGTTATTTGTATGAGAGATGAATTAACAAATGTGCCTAAACATACAATGAATATTATTATGAACTTCAAAGATAATAATGGGAACGGTTCTCATTGGGTTTGTATTTTTAATAGTCAAGACAAATATTATTTTGATAGTTTTGGTCTTCCACCACCTTTTGAAGTCATAACATTCTTACAGAATCGTGTTTATCAAACATTTCAAGTCCAAGAATTAAATTCCAAGTGTTGTGGTCAATTATGTCTGTATGTGTTATTTCAACTCAACAAAAATAAAAAATCTTATGACATTTTTAATCTAATATAAATAACTTATGTTGGGAAAGATGGTTCTATCTTTGGTGTATCCCAAGAACTGGATATTGATTTAACAAATTATTACACAAAGGCACAGGCTGAACGACATAAATATAATATACCGAAAAATATTAATATGAAAAATGCTTATAAATTAAAAAATTATCCAAGCCCGACTGACGCGAATGACTTGGTGAGATTAAGCGATTTATCACAATATATATCCTGAAATAAAACGGCCGTGTATTCCAAAGATCCAGAAGTGTTGATTTTATCTCCAGGTCATACAGAATTCACAGTTCGCATTAAAATAAATTTTTATAAAGAAGGGCATATCGTTTGTATGAGAATAGAACAATGGGGGTATGATATGAATGATTGAGGGTATAATTGGTCATTTAAAATTGACCTCGAAGACCTGGAACAATTAAATCAGTCTCGTAAGGAAGAATATTATCCACTTGGTATAGAGAATGAGTTTTGTGGAGCCACGATTCGGAAACAACAAATAAAAAAATTCAATAAGGGTAAATATAATAATGGTTTTGCCCTAGTTTATATGATGAAAACAGAAAAAAACAGGATTATATATTATAAGTAAGGAAATACAAAATGATTTAACTATGGGAAGATGGGGAGGTGTTTCGTGCCATAATATTATTCTAACATATATTTCTAATACATAATTGACAGCAAGAAGGCTTCAAGAAAATTATCATTTCTGTGTCCAAGCATACCTTCAAGAAAAGGGTATTCGGTATTTTAATAAATATGTTCTACAACATAAAAATGAGGTATTTTCAATAAAAGATTGGCATTATGCTGATGTTGATAAACCGACAACTTTATCAACTGATGTTGATAAACCGACAATTTAATTAGAATGTTAAATAATGAAAAAATTATAAACTTAAGAAAAGGTAAGGCTCTTTTAGAAATTCAAAATAAATTTTATTGGTTTCCTTTTGTAAAAAAAATTATTTTGGATACAGGAATAACAAGAAATCCATATGAATATATGTATGATATTCTATGGGGTGTAAGCGATTCAAGGATAGTAAGGGACGAGGACGGAGTTGAAGAGAGAGAAGAGGAGGAAAAGGAGAAGAGAGAGAAGGAGGAGAGGGAGAAGAAAGAGAAGGAGGAAAAGGAGAAGAGAGAAGGAGGAGCGGGAGAAAAAAGAGAAGGAGGAAAAAGAGAAGAGAGAGAAGGAGGAGAGGGAGAAGAGAGAGAAGGAGAGGGAGGAAAGAGCGAGACAAAATAAATATCACAGAATATAAAAATTCACAGAACTCGGTTCACAACAATGGTCATCTTTTATTCAGGATATTGTGGATAAGTATAATGACACGATTCACACGTCAATGAATATGAAACCATCAGAAACATTTACAAAATTAAAATATGAAAAAGAGATTAATATCAGAAAAGCTAAGTTCAAAGTTGGTGATATCGTAATAATATATCGGTGGAAATCTCATTTTGAAAAAGGTTTTGTGAAACGATGGACGAACGAACTTTTTCAAATTGTTTATGTAATAGATACGGTTCCTTGGACTTATAAGATATATGATTTAGAAGGGGAAGAGATTTTAGGTTCATTTTATTCACAGGAATTACAAAAGACAAAACTAAGCAGATAATACCCATGGGAGTAATGGGTTGGTCCTTCTCTCCCTCCTACTATACACCGTTGTGGACACTCGAGGGCCAAGTCCGAGGTGTATAACAGTATATAATGTGTGTGAAGGGGGACGTTCTTAGATCTGTGAACCCCAAACACAGAATCCTCAACTGAATAGTCAAGGCTTAACTTTTGTTTGTTGATGTGTGTGTGTGCAATGGGAGCAATGGGTTGGCGCTTCACTCCCTCCTACTATACACCGTTGTGGACACTCGAGGGCCAAGTCCGAGGTGTATAACAGTATATAATGTGTGTCAAGGGGGACGTTCTTTGATCTGTGAACCCCAAACACAGAATCCTCAACTGAATAGTCAAGGCTTAACTTTTGTTTGTTGTGTGTGTGTGTGTGTGTGTGTGTGTGTGTGTGTGTGTGTGTGTGTGTGTGTGTGTGTGTGTGTGTGTGTGTGTGTGTCCCAACTCTCACATTCAAAATCTCAACCCCAATCCCCCAACACAATGTCTTTTTCAAAATGAGATTTCTACCTATATATATTTTTTCGTTTTTTTTCTCTTCTTCCAATTCTGTCTTTTAAGGCTTTCAGGTTTGATGATGTAGAAAGGGGGAGTAAGCCTGCACTTTCTTCCCAGAACTAACAATATGTATTTTTTTATGTTTTTTCTCTTCTTCCAATTCTGTCTTTTAAGGCTTTCAGGTTTGATGACATAGAAAGGGGGAGTAAGAACTTTCTTGATCGGTTTAGATCCCAAAGAGTGGTAGCATTTCAAGTCTCCAAAATAAACCCAACTTTCCAAGTCTCCAAGGTATAACCACATTCCTGTTGAGTTTCCAAGATACGTATCACATTGTGAGTTATCAAGCCAGAACCGACATTTCAAGTATCCAAAAATATAACCATCTATCCAAGACTCCAAGGTAGAATCACAATTTCAAGAAATATAGTGGGTTTCGGTGATAGATCTCACATAGTATAACTGTGGATCATCAAGGAAATATCCATTTTTCCAATTTTGATGGATTTCAGTGATAGATCTCACATAGTATAACTGTGGATCATCAAGGAAAACTCCATTTTTCCAATTTTGATGGGTTTCAGTGATAGATCTCACATAGCATAACTGTGGATCATCAAGGAAATCTCCATTTTTCCAATTTTGATGGGTTTCAGTGATAGATCTCACATAGCATAACTGTGGATCATCAAGGAAATCTCCATTTTTCCAATTTTGATGGGTTTCAGTGATAGATCTCACATAGTATAACTGTGGATCATCAAGAAAATCTCCATTTTTCCAATTTTGATGGGTTTCAGTGATATATCTCACATAGTATAACTGTGGATCATCAAGGAAAACTCCATTTTCCAAAATGTCTGAAATTTGTGAGTCTCCAAGGTAAAACTTGTATTCTGGCTCATCAAGGTATAACTTGTTCAGACGGTATTGTCTTGATAACTCACAATGAGTACTATTGTTGCAAAACTCTTTTTCAGGACTTTGCTGGTATCCAAGGTTTAACTCTTTGGTTGGATCATCAAGGCCGAACTCGTTCTGTGGGTCTTGGTCGCTCATAAGGTCTTCAACCAAGCCAACAATTTCGCCCCAAGTTGTAGCAAAAGCAGTATTTTCATTTTGTATTTCAGATACAATTTTCTGTGAGAGAAAATAATAATGTATTAATTAAGTGATTTAATTATTAAATGAGTATGCTTCAATCAAAGTTTGAAAATAGGAAAATAAAATCTTACCTCAACAGATAATAGGTTTGAATCCAGTTCATCAACTTGAAGGTTTCGTTCCATAAAAGTCGTCGATCTCCAAGGAACCCCAAAATCATCCCACTCAAGGTCTCGCTCGTTCTGTGGGTCTTGGTCGCTCACAAGGTCTTCAACCAAGCCAACAATTTCGCCCAAAGTTGTGGAAAAATCGGTATTTTCAGATACAATTTCCTGTGAGAGAAAATAATAATGTATTAATTAAGTTATTTAATTATTAAATGAGTCGATGCTTAAATCAAACTGAAAAAAGGGAAATAAAATTTTACCTCAATGGATAAGAGGTTTGAATCCAGTTCATCAACTTGAAGGTTTAGTTCCATACAAGTCGGAGAGTTCCAGCCAAGCACACAGCACACCATTGCCAGCAAAAAAAATGTTTAAAATGGAGCCTGGGCTTGAGGCTTTTATAGGGAAAGACTGGTGGGTGTGGTTTCCTTTGGAAATTCCCTGGGCAAGCCCAGGCAAGCCTTCGTTGGGAAATTTTTCAAAACCATAACATTCCAGAATTTTCTTGTGATTTCTTTGTGAGTCAGAGATGAACTGGAAATGATGTAAGAGTAGGTGGGGCTTAGCAAAAGTGGGCGGGCTTAGGAAAAGTGGGCGTGGCTTACAAAAATACCTCATTGAAAGTGGGCGGGGCCTGGAGGAAGTGGGCGGGGCTTAAGGAAAGTGGTCGTGGCTTGTGAAAATTCTTCATGGTAAGTGGGCGGGGCTTAGCAAAAGTGGGCGCGGCTTATGAAAATACCTCATGAAAAGTTGGCGGGGCTTAGCAAGGGTGGGCGGGGCTTATAAAAATTTCATTTAAAAGTGGGCGTGGCTTAACAAAAAATAACCTGTGGCTCAGGAGGTGGTCAAACAAGAGCATTAAGAGAAGTTTATCATTTCGTAATGGCACAAAAGGGGTATCTTAAAAAATATAAAGATTCAAATGTTTTGTTTTTAAATATTTTAGATGGGGATTATTTTGCAAAGAAAATTAAACTATTGAAGGAATTTGAGAATGAACAAATCTTTATAGGTTCAATGAGTGAGCTAAACAATATGCATTGGTTATTTGAAAAAGAGTGTCCCGAGGCTTCGATGTTTCAGATATTTCTTTAGAATCACCTTTAACAAATCACATTACTACTTTACTACTTGATCAAATCTTTATCTTATTGCGTTGGTTATTTGAAAAAAAGTGTCCCGAGGTTAAAAGGGGAGACAAATAAATATACCTTGGGATAAAAAGGGGGTTTACTTTTTAAGGGGAAAAAATGAATCGCTGAAAATCCCCCATTCAGTTACATGGGGAAAAGTGAGCCAGAATCAGTATATTCACCCTACATATATATATATATATATATATATATATATATATATATATATATATATATATATATGTATATATATATATATATATATATATATATATATATATATATATATATATATACTAGTAGTAATGCCCGGCGTTGCTCGGGCTAGCAATAAAGCCTGGCGTTGCCTGGCTTTCCTGGCTTTCCAAATTCTTGCAAATTTCCTGAATAGCGGTTAGCGGTTAGGGGTTATCGGTTAGGGGTTAGTGGTTAGGGTTAGGGTTAGCGGTTAGGGTTAGGGTTGCAGTTAGGGTTAGCAGTTAGGGTTAGCGGTTAGGGTTAGCCGTTAGGTTTAGGGTTAGCTGTTAGGGTTAGGGTTAGTTGTTAGTGTTAGGGTAGCTAACCCTAACCCTAACCCTAACAACTTGGCGTAGCGGAGGTAAACAGCGCCCGGGGCAAAGTGGAAATTTGCGTCCCCCGTAGGCCTTAAACTTGAGTGGATTTGAATGGAAAATCCCATAAGGGATATCGATTTATCGATTTTTTCGAATATCGGAAGTGTTATGGAAAAAATTTATAGCCAATGACCTAAGTTGGACCAAAAGCCATAATCGTACCGAATTTGAATGGAATCCATTGGAGTTTGTGAAAATGCATCAAAACGAATTTTGAGGGGCCTCTTACGGAAGACAATAATATCATTAGTATATGTGCCAAATCTTGTTTCATTTCCTGCAGTAACAAAAATCTGATGGTGGAACAAAGAAAGGGGCATGCCAAAATATTAATATATATATATATATATATATATATATATATATATATATATATATATATATATATATATATATATATATATATATGGCTAGAGGTTCCAAAATGGTCTAAAGGGGTCTAAAATATATTTTCCAATAGTCCGTAATTCATAGACTTCGTCAAGGTCCAATAATAAATAATTAATATACATACTCACTGTCCAACTCGTGTTCAAACAGTACATAATTAACAGACATACATAGGTCGACAGGGGCTTCACCTCGACGAGGGTTCACTGTCCACCCATGTTTTTCGGTTTTATATCGAGTACCTTGTACTTTAGTACTGAGTTGGGGCATTCTCACGTGATTTTGTGGAGGTAATCAGGGCATCTTAACCTTTACAACCACTTACATCGCCGGTGTCATGTACGCTGATGACAAAATTTTGAAACTGTGCATGATACCATTTACAAAACAATCTGACATGAAATGACAATTGTAATCACTTGCTTCAGTTCTCTTCTGAGTAGACCACCCTTGTTTTAAGGTAAACATGTACCAGATGTCACGGTTCACATCATAACTTTATGTTGAATTCCCGTTACTACAAATACACACTCCAAAAATTGCTCATTGTGGGGCAACTTAGCATAATAATTGTGCCTTTTGTGAGGAAAGCAACAAATTTGGCACACTATTCGCCTATCATATTATGAACAGATTTGGATATTGGGCCATCTCAAATTCAGCCGCTGATGGCTGTGGCAGCCATTTTCCACTGCCATCAAAAATTTTGAGATGGCCCAATATCCAAATCTGTTCATAATATGATAGGCTATTGGTGTGCCAAATTTGGTGCTTTCCTCACAAAATGCACAATTGTTATGCTATATTTAGCTAAGTTTCCCCACTATCATTTGAGGTGAGACATCTATGAACCAGTCGAGGATGGGCACCTAGCTAGTAGCCTTGTATACATATACATCAAGTCAATCCAATGAAAATTAACGATGTACGTGATATTTTAACTTTTGACCCATTGACCTCAAAAACAATTGGCTTCCAGCTTGTCACTACCTGAATCAGGTGGTTAAGTTTCGTGAAGATCGGAGTAAAAATGTGATCTGTAGGCAATTGACATACAAACAGACAGATAGACGAACAGACAGACAAACAGAACGAAAAATTCAATCAAAAAGTGATACTTGGCGATACAGAACGGCACTCGGTAGAGCGCATACATCCACCAGGCTGAACAGTTTACATTTTGTATCCTACTAAGAAGTCGGATTCGAAACCAAAGTCAAATCGGGTTGTTCTTATCACCTAACCAACTCATCTACCTAGTTTTGTCATAATTCGTCGACAACTTTTTGAGATATCATTACTCTACATTGCTTTTGACCCCATCTCTCAATGGTGAAGAATCACTTAAAAATCAAATAATTCTCGTATCCTGATGTGGATCTTCACCAAAATTGAATCATTTCTTCCTCATGGCACTCCCAACCTGTCCACCGACTTTCGTCGGAATCCAAAGATAATCTTTTGAGAGATTGTGCTATGTATCGTTTTTAGCCCTATCTCTAAATGGTGAAGAATCACTTGAAAAATTCTAGTATCCAGATCTGGATTTGGATCTTCTCCAAAATGATGTGTTGCTGTGCTTGGCGGGTCACCTACATACACAAAAAATTTCAGAACGATTGCTTGAAAACTTTGGTCAAAAATCATGTGACAAAGAAACAGACAGGCAAACATACCGACAAACGCGACATACCAACATATTGGCGAATTTTTTTTCGCCAAGTACTAATAGATCAGGTCAATCTGAATCGTTGATTTCGCAAGTAACAAACATACAAATAGGGGTGAAAACACAACCTCTGTCCATCTTCAGTGGCAGTGGTGATAAACAACAACAACGATAATAGCATAATAATAATAATGGGGTGGCCTTTTTACCCCATGCCATACCTCCACATGGAGTACTCTGGTACTCCATGATATTAACAATCATAATCGTAATAATAGTTGGTAATAGCAATAAGGATAATAACATGATGCCCCCTGGCTGCCTCCGTATGGACCAGGTGTTTCTTTCTTGTACATTAAAAGTATGCACCTTCAGATCACATGTACGTTACCCAACATGTGCATTTTCTGACCACGACTGTTATTCAGTAACTGTTATTCACTGTTATTGTATAACAGTAACTGTAATACTGTTATTCACTAAATCGAACTGTTATTCAAATACAAAAACACTCTCTCTTTATATGGTATATCTCTATCTCTTATCTCCAGCTCTGCAGATTTATTTTTCAAACGTGAGAAATTTGTAGTCTTAAATAGTGAGGTGAGGCTCATAGTTGATTTTGAATGCAAGTCACATGCAGGAAAAACACATGAGTATACCTCCACATCAATTGGAAGGACATTTGTAAACAAAACACACAAATTAACTTACTAGCATACTGGACTTGAACATGACATCTCGGTATCAGGAGACACGGGGCTCAAGCGGGAATGTAACACTGGGAATATTTCAAAATCCCATCTCAAAATACTTTATATATACAACAATCAGATGTGCTACTGTTGGACCTCATGCTCAAGGCATGTTGTCAATACACCATTTTGGGTATCATGAGCTTGTGGAGAACAAAGGCAAAGGAGAAAGTGGCAGCTAAGCATTTTGCTACAACTGAGACAGTGTTGGCAATCTCATCCAATGAGGTCGTGCCGAGTGGCGTGACTATCAATGCAAACAGAGTGCATGTGCTTTCTAGTGGAGTGCAGAAACACAGGTAAGCAACAGATACAAACAGGTGAGTCTTTGTTGAGCATCAGGGGAAGATCGTATCATCGGCTGGGGTGGGGGACAAGGTTTCACCCTCCTGGATACACCTCCCAAGTACACAGCGTCCTGATCTCAAAATGAGCTATCCTTCCCACCCCCTCCACGCAGAGTTGGCCCTTGAGTTGCTCCTGCACGGATCGCCTTACACTCCACAGATAATCCCACCATGAACCATCTTTAGAAAATCCAGCCAATCACGGACTTCAAATCTTTCCCAAAAGGACTGGGTTGTGAAATGTAGTTGCAAGTCAGCAATTGCGCCGCTTATTGTAACCATGGAAAGGAAATGGCGAAATATCGTAATATACACTTTATTAAGAAGTGTTATAAAAAAAAACAGGTCTTACATCCCTATGGCGTTCATTCTTTAACAAGGACGAGCACTTAATTCTTTCTAAAGGTTTTTATGTATTAGTTTATTTTAAATGAAATTTAAATAACACATTTTTTGGTTTGTGGCCTATATATTTTGCGTGAATATGTCCAAATTTTACCCACAATAAAGAAATAATGAAATGGAATGCAATGATGCGGTTTTCTGCATCGTTAGTTTTTGTTATTACAGTTTGAATTTGGACAAAAACACAAAATACATACACACCAAAACTAGAGAGTTCATAGAACACCTTACCTCATACAGTCTTGAGAAAATAAAGGACAAGAGCGAGGTCTGCGAGAAGCAAATTTGATTGGTTGAGATGATGTAAAGTGCCATAATATTTTGTCCAAGTCCTGCTAAAGATTTTTGAAAATGAAAAAAGGTGATTTGTGTTATGCAGTGTTCAAGTATAGAATTCATTTTTTTAAATTAAGATTTTAAAAGTTGTAGTTACATTCGTTTTTTTTTTATTATTACAGCGCTGCTTTACTTAACAAGTTTCATTCGTTTTTCTTGCCTGTTGTTTGCGTCATTTATAATGTCCTTAAAAAAAATGTAAGTTTCCTGTTTGAAATTATTTTCAATTTCGTTTGATTGCCAGATGGGCAAACAGAGTAAAAAATGTTATCAAATTCCTCTCTACGCATGTGCGATTGAGACAAATTCAGAGGTAAATTGCAGGTTCGTTTTCTGATTCATGTTCCGATTCGTGTTCAAAATATAACATTAAATTGAAATTGAGTTGTTCCTCGATCATAAGCTGAGGTTTGGAGACAGACAGACAGACAAACTGAACCAATTGCTTAACCCTGCTTTTCGCTCAGTGCGTGTTTGGGGAAAATGTATATTTCTCATTAAATTTAAAATAAATAAATTAACGAATACATAAAAACCTTTTAAAATAATTAATTGCTCGTCCTTTTATTTCTCTCTCCAGATAAAGCGACTCTTTATTCATTCTAATTTTTGTTTTTCTTCCCATTCATCTCTTTTACTCTTTGTTTCTCTCTTTCTTTATCTCTCTGTCTCAGTAGAAGTAAATTATTGCAGAAATATTTCTGTCGGGCTCATTTGGCAGCACCTGGTTGGGTTTGAGGGTTGTGGAGTAGCGGCTGAAACCCGAATCCTATCCAGGTTCGTCCTGATGACTCCATCTTTGTTCTTTACTTAATTCGGTTCCTTCTGATGACTCCAAATGCAGTATTTAATTTAATCTTCCGTTTGATTTATTCGGTCATATGATCATAACCTCACAAAGACACACAAAATGGGACAAGCATTCCATGCGAGGTGAATCTATGAAGGGATCTCTGTCGCACCGCATTCGCCAGTTCAATTTTGCCATACATTGAGCGAACTGTGTGCTATTCCTTCAATGGGATCAATGTAGCTACTTGTTCAAAGGAACATGGCTGTGTATATGTGCAAAACAATCACGTGTTTGGTGCAAGGGAAGCAGATTATCCGTTAAACTATTTACTGGATAAATTTATGGCCAGGAGTGGGGCCCTAGGTTCTCACCATTTTATTCCAAGCAAATATAACAAACTTTTCTTTTCGTGAATGTGTGACAGTTGAGGATCAGGTGCGGAATCCAACCCAGGCCTCTGATCCATTATGAATATCCACGTTTAGTGAAGCTCGCAGTAACATCAATATGAATGTATTAGTTGCCGGTATCCTGCACTTATAAAAAAGAAAGATCTCCGAGGAAATGCCACAGGGATATAAGACCTGTTTTTTTTTTTATAACACTTCTTAATAAAGTGTATATTACGATATTCTGCCATTTCCTTTCCATGGTTACAATAAGCGGTGTAACTGCTGACTTGCAACTACATTTCACAACTCGGTCCTTTTGGGAAAGACTTGAACTCCATGCCTTGGCTTAGTTTTCTGAAGTTTTCTTCATCACAGATATTGGACAGGCACAGACATCACCAGGATGATAATACAGGCTGTCCACAAATCACTGTTCCAAATTCAAAGCATAATTAGAGAGTTCAGGGAACACCTTCCCCTGTGCAGTCTTGAGAAAAAGGACATGGTAAGGGTCTTTTAAACTCTTGTTTTGTGCTTCTCAGCATGATCTATATTAGCTTTGCTTATGAGGCTGTGAATAGCAGGTGTGATGACAACCATACAAAACTGATTGTCAAATGGAACAGTCTCGAGCTGAGCCTTCTGCAAACTCTTCTTGGAGAAACTGACGATTTTGAATGACCTTCGAGGAAAAGATGCACGAAACAAACAGATCTTTTCGAAGAAGTAAGCTCTGTAGTGGCATCGCTAGGTGATGCCATTTTTGTCTGAATCATGCTGTTACTCCGCCTTCAGAGAGCATGGCAAATTTGATTGGTCGAGACGGCGTAAAGTTTTGCCCAAGTAATACTAAACTTAAGGTTTTTGGAAGTGTAAACAAGACGATTCATCTTCGAGTGTTTAAATATATAATTCAATTTAAATGAAATCAAAGTTTAAAAGGCTGTAGAAAAAAATATTCTACTCTAAAGTTTACTGGCATTGAGTCACCGTCTTTTACTCCACCTTATTTAACACGTTAGATTAGTTATTCATGCCTGTTTGTATCTTTTATGACGTCCCTAAAAATAGGACATTTTCTGTTTGAAATCATTTTCAATTTTGTTTGACTGCTGGATAGAGACAAATTAAAACAATTACTTATGTGTGCTTATGTGTGCTCGGGATGAGATTCCATGCTCTTTGCCAAGTTCAGAGCCAAAGTACTGCTAAACTGTAGGTTTGTGTTCCAATTTATGTTCCGATTTGTAGTATACAGTGTTCAAAATATAACAATCAATTGAAATTGAGGAGTTCCTCGATCATAAAAATGGACCTATTGACAGACAGATTATTCAAATTGCTTAACCCTGTGTTGCGCTACGACATTTTGCAATGGGATATAACGATGTGGTTCGCTGCATGTGGAAGAACATTTCTCAATGTTTCATTGTCAACATCATCATTTATCATCATCAGTACTCATTGGGACTGTGCTTGAATGACTCACAGATGTGTTCAACACCCTCGCCACTTGTGCTTGGACTGCTTGCCCCATTCCTCTGCTTGATGCTACCAGTCTCCATAAACTCTTTGTGCCATTGACGAACCATTTTTGTTGATGATGGCTACTTTCCATAGGTCGTCCTGAAGTTTTGTTCTCTCTCTCTATCGAGTGCAGCCTGTGGTTGCTGGTTGCATCATTGGTTGGGACGCGGCTATGCCGCTGATGCAGTGTCCCCCTTCCCATTACACTGGTGCTCATTTTGCTGACCTCAGAAGGATGATAGGCTGAGTCAACCTCCTGGTGTATTTTTTAATTCAGCGGCCAAAGGGGCTTGAACTCAGAACCCGAGGATCCCAAGCAGCCACCCTAACCATTAAGCCAACACCAGGCTTGAAGTTTTGTTGAACCTGTGTAATTAACTTGATCTCTACAAACCAGGCAACATGCTGCGTTTATTTCCTGTATGGACACCGTTTACAGTAAATATAATGTGACGTGCCACAGGAGACACCTGGAAATGAAAGAAAACTCAATAAAACAATGAAACATGCTCTTCGACATGCAAGGGACCACATCGTTGTATCACATATCATTATTTCTTTGTTACAGTTTGAATTTGAAACAGTGATTTGTGGACACCCTGTACTATCATCAAGGTGATGTCTCTGCCTGTCCCACTGTTCTCCCTGCCAATGAGTCAATAATTTGGTATTATTCTGCTCGGTGGGCCAAATTGCATCCTCCTGCTGTCAGAGTTCCTTGTATTTCCTTGTATAAAGTGCATTGCTCAGAAATCGCATGATGCTGTTCTATATCTGAGTCCAATAAGCTTTGAACTTGAGTTGGAACCACAACGCCAATAATGGTAAAACTTTCCACCCACTGAACAAACAATGTTCTGATAACCGAGCCATGTTGAGAAAACTTCAGAAAATCCAGCCGGCAATGGAGTTCAGGTCTTTCCCAAAAGGACCGAGTTATCAAATGTAGTTGCAAGTCAGAAGTTACACCGCTTATTGTAACCTTGCAAAGGAAATGGTGGAATATCGTAATATACACTTTATTAATAAGTGTTATAAAAAAAAATAACAGGTATTATATCCCTTTGGCATTTCCTCGGAAGTCTTTTTTCGATCCTCGTGGAGGATCTCTCTGTCTTACTCACGTTGTTGTTCTTCTGCTTCTTCTTGTGGACTTTTTTGTTTCACAGCTTACAGTTTTCATCGAAACTTCCTGAAACTTGGCAAATATATGTAAAAATACCCTGCGCAGACAGTAACGATCTCCGATTTGGAAAATTCCTCCTAGAAAAAAGCTATGACGTCAAAATATCTCCGCTAATGGAAATCGCCGAAAAAATTATCTCCGAAACTAGGCAAGCTTTTTGAATTCTGTTTGCGGGAATTGAACAGGGCATTAGCAGAGATGAATTACCGCACATAATGATACATCACTATGACGTCATATCAATTTTTATGACGTCATTCCTATTTTTTGACATTTTTTTGTTTCACAACCCAGAGTTTTCATCGGATCTTCATGAAACTTGCCGTGTATATGCAGAAAGCCCACGCGCAGGCAGTAACCATCTCCGATTTTGGAAATTCTTCCGAGAAAAAAAGTTGACGTCATAATATCGCCGCTAATGGAAATCGCCTATACCATTATCTCCGAAACTAGGCAAGCTGTTTGAATTTTGTTTGCGGGAATCAAGCCGGGCATTAGCACAGATAATTTATCACAAACCTGATACATCACAATGACGTCATATTCGTTTTTATGACGTCATCATTAAGAGGACAAGGATCTTAGCTCATTTGAGCTTGTTTTAAAAAAATAAGTGCATGGTACTGGCAACTAATACATTCATTTTATTACTGCGAGCTTCACTAAACATGAACATTCAGGATAGATCAGAGGCCTGGGTTGGATTCCACATCTGACCCTCAAGTGTCACACAATCACTGAAAGAAGCGTTTGTTTTGTTTGCTCAGACTAAAATGGGAAAAACCTAGGGCCCCGCTCCTGGCCATAAATTCATCCAGTAAATAGTTTAACGGATAATCTGCTTCCCTTGCAACAAACATGCGATTGTCTTGCATATGTACACATCCGTGTTCTTTTGAACAAGCAGCTACATTGAACCCATTGAAGGAATAGCACACAATTCACTCAATGTACGGCCAAATTGAACTGGCGAATGCGGTGCCACAGAGATTCCTTCATAGATTTGCCTCACATGAAATGCTCGCCCCGTTTTGTGCGTCTTCCAACCACCCACAACCCTCCCGGCCTCCCCGAAGAGTCAGCGTGTATACCCCACGACCATGAGATAATTCCCGCAGAGTGAGGGAAGCAAATCAGAGCCTCCCTACGTGCCATGTGTGGCGACCGGTTTTCCAGGTTCCCAAGAAGGCCTTTCGGTCGGTCTTTTGTCTGAGCCTTTCTGGATATAAAAAGGTTGCGATAATAGCGTTGGGTTTTGGGTGGGGGTGAGCGCGCAGGGCTGCAGCTGATCATTAGGCTAGATGCGGGCAGACTTGTCGAGAAGGTGGAGGCGATTGAAAAGTTTTGCTTGTGGCCTGACAGCTTGAAGATTATTGTGGGTTCGTGCCATTGTTTGTCAGAACCTGATAAAAATGCCATTTGTAGGGAACAAGGAAGTTTTGTCATTGGGTAGTCTTCGGGAGCTGTATAGGTGTCATTGTAAGACTTGTCCAACTACGTCTTTCCACACATAAATCCAAGACCAATTAAGCGTGTTCTGATGTTTTTTTTAACCCCTCAACGAGACCTATTAAGTTAGGGCGACGGAAAGGGGCAGATCTACTGGAGAGAATAGAAGTATGGACTGGTTTCCCTGAAATGCCATCACAAGGGGGTGGGGAGGGAGGGAGCTGTTTCTCACGCCGGTGTGAGTATAGGCTTGAGGGGACACAGAGACCCCGGCGTGACCCTCTTGCTGCTAAACCAACACGCTAATGATGCTGTCGACTCTTGGCCAACCCTTTGTGCACTGCTCACTGACCCTGGCCTGATTTTCTCCTGGTATTCCGAAGGGTCCCTTTCACGAACCTGTTCTAGAGAGTGCCTTTTCCCTTTCACAGGCTCTGAGCTAGCTCAGCACCCTCTTTACTTGACCTCCTTCACTGGCCGAAAGCCATCTTCTCGACTTGCCTTCAGGCATAGACTGTCTGACGAACATGCAAGCTCACGCACGCCTCTTGCTGACAAATTACTCTCTAGCTCGCCCGAGGGGTCCAGCAAACGAGCACGACCCCCAAGGTAGAGAACAGGCAATGAGGACTAAAGGAGCTGGGTGCTTGTGGGAAGGTTGGTGGCATGTTACTCAGCAGGGTTGGAGGATCTTGAGCAGCATTGTCACCTATGAGAGAGAAGAGAGAGAGAGAGAAAGAAAAAAACAAAGAGAGAGGAGAGAGAGAGAGAGAGCAGTGGGAGGGTCTGGGGATATAAAGACAGAGATTATTTTAATTTTAAAGAGATAATTTTATGTAAGAGTGTGCATAATTAATTGGTAAAGCAAATTGAGTGAGGAACTGAGATGATGCAGAGGTGTGAGAAAAGTTTTAAGTAGGCTGCAAATCTCCGAAAGCATTCAACTCTTTCATACCTCTTATAATATTTCTTAAGCAATTTCCAGACTTATTGGATTAAATGTAACAGGAATGATTCAAGCAGGAGAACCTGCTTGATTAAACTGCAATTAAATGCTCCTTAACCCCTCCATGATTTGTCCATCTTCACGTCCTGTCGTGACAAGGTTATCATGCTCATCGACGTGATACATTTGAAGTATCATACGTACCAAAACGAACAATATTATATGAAAGGCTGGCATTGTGTATGCTTCTCACATACATAGATGATTTAACACAAAAAAAAAAAAATTAAAAAAAGGAAACTGATCAAACTGAAAACAGTTGTCATCAAACTTTTGGAAAGTGTCCAGTTTCATTACCAGATATCATAATTCTTCCGAAACCCTTTTGCCAAAATAGTTTTTGTTTAATCCGATTGGTAAAATTGCTCATGAAAAACAAAATGGACTTTAAATGTGAAGCATACAACTCAAAAGGAAAATACTTTAGAATCACGAACACAATGTGATTGTGTTAATTACCTGGATCTCTCTCACCCAAATGAACGTTTGTTCTTTGCACGAAGAGAAAATGTTCCTTGAGCAATGCGTACTCACTGCACTGTCGTTTTCTTCAGTGGGAGGACGGAGTTTGCCTCGGGGCCCAAGCATCATTAGAAGGGATTTAAAAAGGACCCCTGACCATAAGGACCTCATCAAAGCGGCCTTTTATTCACATTCGTAAAACGGCGGTTCTCAAAATCTCGCTGTTTAGAGAGAACTGTTCATATTGTTACGTAGAATTGTGGGGGGGGGGGGGGGTTGGAATCCATAGCCATATTGTGTTCAGACTTTACTATGGACTGTGTGATTGAGTAGGTTAGATTTACCCTTGTATAAGATATCAATCAGCGGTAAGTTATTGGTAATATTTGCACCGAGAGGGCAGTGTTCATAATCTAAAAACAGTGTAGAGTCGGGTTGTATTATGTCTGACCTTTTCTATAGGCAAGGCCAGGTGGAGGACTTATGGGCATAAAGGCATCGGAAAGCTCTT
>NC_140975.1:60179217-60304337 GCF_056783735.1 Eptatretus burgeri | reverse complement strand
TTATCCAAGCCCATCCCTCGGAGCACTGCAGTTCGAGCAGAGAGTGGTCGGCTCTTGACAGAGGAGTCTGAAGTGAAGACCCGCTGGGCCGGTTACTGTTCCCAAAATAAAAATTGGTTACCCCAAAATAAAAATCATAAACCCATCCCAACCCCCAAAATAAAAATCATAAACCCATCCCAACCCCCAAAATAAAAATCATAAACCCATCCCAACCCCCAAAATAAAAATCATAAACCCATCCTCACCCCCAAAATAAAAATCATAAACTCATCCCAACCCCCAAAATAAAAATCATAAACTCATCCCAACCACCAAAATAAAAAAATCATCAACTCATCCCAAACCCCAAAATACAACTCATCCCAAACCCCAAAAACAAACTTTGTTATATCACGGGTGCTGAAGGTTGTGGTCAAGTTTCATCAAAATTGTATGTGTGGTTTCAGAGAAGTTGCAAGTATTTGTGGATGAACGAATGGACAGACGGATAACACACCATCCCATAAGCTCCTCAGAACTACGTTCCAGGTGAACTAATAAATCATAAACCCATCCCAACCCCCAAAATAAAATATAAACTACGTGTCGACCCTGTCGCTCTTCCCCTCCAAACCTATCCCTTCCCTTTTGTCCAGTGAGGTCCTGACAGGATAGTGCAAAGGTAGCACCACTTACCTTTGAGCTACCTGGTCCAAATTTGATTCCGAACCCCACGTTACATACATAAATGGGGAGCATGAGCCACAGCGTGTCGCTGCATCCACTTTTCCACCGGTACTCCAGGCTATCCAGCATCTGGCCATCCCCCAGGCAGATGCCTGGTCCATCCCAATCTCTTAGGGATAGGACATTCAGGGGCACTCACCTGAAGGGACCGCCTCAGGTCAACGACACCTCAGCACCACCCTGACCCACACCACAGTGTGTTTTGTGGAGCGAAGTGTTTTTTGGTGGCCAGAGTACAAATCCTGTCACGAACCGCCTTTCGAAGGTAACCAACTGCAGGAGGACTTCTGCAGACGCAGTTGGCACCAGATATGGATGGTCATTAGCTCACAAGGAGGTCCTCCGCACCCCACTACAAACTATCAGATTGGTGCTTTGTAGGCAGGGCAACGATGACGAGCATGCGAGTTATCACCAGCTTCCTGAACAAATTCCAAAAATTCCTCCCCAACCTACAGCGGTCAATGCATCAGGGTTATCACTGTTCCCTCACAACGATGAAAAGAGCAGTCACGTGCAACATATAAGGAAAGAGGCATCCGGTGGTGAATCTAAGGTAGGTAAGACAGCTCAGAGGTGTGTGTGTGTGTGTGTGTGCGTGTGCGTGTGTGTACGTAAGTACGTATGTACCTCCATGCCATCCTGCCGACTCCTTCCACAAAGTATAGCATCTTGCTCAATGGAGTACAGAGATTCTGTGTGTTGTGTGGTGTTTCTCTCCCTATTTGAGAGGCAGGGGCTATTAAAGTTAAATCCAAAACAAGCACACTGCAGCTGTGAAATTTATGTTTTCTTTCCTGGAAAAGGTATAACTCGTTTTCTTTACGTCCTCACAATAACACAGACACAACCTCTGACAAAAATACCAAGGAAGATGGATGGAAAGATAGACAGACATAAAATAAGTTGTATTTTACAATAATTGTCCAATTCAATAGTCACGCGATCAACTTTTAGAAGAGGTGTCATCGATTGATCTCAGGAGCTTCACCATCAAACACGACCTCTCTACAAGGAGACTACTTTCCCAATTGGCCTACAAAACAAGAGGGCAGGCTTAGCGTTCTCCATTCAGCCAAGTCCTTTACTCGGTACCTCCAAACTCTATATTCGGAATACCATACATTCGAATGGAGTACAATGTGAGGCTGGTAGATCGTGAGTGTTTGGGGAAGTTCTGGAACAACATCTCGTAGTTTGTCTCTGTCTCGTGTGTACGGATGGTTTCTCGAGGGACAGGCTTTCGGAAAGGTTTGTCAGTGGTATAGACAAGTGTCCATGCAAAGCTGGGAGAGACCAGCCAGTCACCACTTACTCCGTGGTGTACCGTGACAAACTTGTGTACTGGTGTGTTCGTGTATCGCTTGCATTTTCTCTTCAAAATAAATGAATGTGAGGACATGGATTAATTAATGAACCTTCGGTTTTTATGACAACTGGCTTTAAATCTTAACCCCGGTATAAACTCAGGCATTTCGTACGCAAGGCGATGCATCAATGTCTGCACCATCCATCGGAAGGACACCAAGTCGGAGGACCCATCTTTCAGCACTGGTTGTTGGTGGATGTTGAAGCTCCCACTGTGTCTTTCACGAAGAGTCGGCAAGTTATCACCGGCACTCAAGCTAAATCACAAATTTCTACCAGCTTCGGTTGAACACCAGGCCTCGTGAGCAGGTTTGTTAAAAGACTGGCAAACAACATTCATTCCCCATGCCGACCCTACAACCTGGAATTAATTGGGGCCGTAGTCGTAGTCGTAGCAGCAGCAAAAGCCCATGTATTCGACCTCCTATTCATGAAGGCTGTGGAGACCAAAGCTGTGTGGATCAGCTGCATCACGCAAGAAGTTAAGGCACATGGCCGACTCCTCTCTACACTTGTTAGGACCAACACATTCACTCAGGAGTCTTCTTCTTGCTAATTCATCCAAAAGACTCCATTTTAAAAAGAGCCACTGTTTCACCACAATTTCAATCCTAATATAGCATGACAAGCTTTAACGCACTAAAGCTCGAGGAAAATTGTCGTCGACTCGTCAGAAGAACAAGTATCGATTGAACCACCACCATTCAATGCACAAATTCAGTTTATTTTTGCATAAATGAAGACGTTAAGGCATCAGATCGTTAAACCATCAGCATGAATATTGCATATTTAAAACATGCCACCAATAGGATCTGCGTTAGGTTTTATACAACATGGAATGCTACAAGAAGAATGCACGATTGGCTCAAAATCTGCGAGTCCAAAATTCCCGCTACGGCATACCCCCCCCCCCCCCAAAATAATGAAATAAACAGATGCGGGAGGTTAACACAAGTAAAAGGAAAGATTAAAATAGTGGTGCAGTGAGCTAAATAACAACAACAACACCAATGACAACAAAAGTCAATGCAAGATTAGAAAACAAGAAAAAGTACTTTTGACGAGTTTATAAAAGGTCACATTCCAGCCTGTTACTTGTACATCAATTTATTCAGAAACCTTCATAAACACCGATAATTTCACAACATGTGGAATTAACTACATTGTATTAAGGACCTAAGCCTTCAGACATACAATATGCGTTCTAGTTACATATCCCTACCAAATGCCTTCAGTGTAAATAATATTGCTATATCTACAGTAATAAAGACATTTGCTTCTGACTTTACAGGTGAAAGTAGAACGGAAAAACGTATATTCCTTCAGTTTGACGGTTTAATCATATCATGACACAACACGGTATTAACATGAAAGCAAGGCTAACATGTACTTGCAGTCCAAGTTCTTTGTTTGATAATAACTGAAAGTATTCATGGAGGTATGACGATAAATTTATAAACTTATAATGTATTAAAAAAAGAAAAGTTTCCTATTAGAATAAACACATTTATCCAAAAATCAAAGTTGTCAATGGCACAAGTTACCTTGTTGGAGTCATACAGGCTGCCGATCCATTGTCAGAGAGGCAGAGACAAAGGGCCGTGCAATTGGCCTTATACTGCATCGGTAAGAGTTTGAAAACCTTCAGGGACTGCAACTGAAATCTTTCTTGATGATGAACAAAAATATCTCGTTCCTATTTTTAAAGTATAAACACGATTGGTAAATTGTTTAAAAAAAACAAAACAAGAAAAAAAAACAACAGAAGAAGGCATCTGATGTTATCCATGTTGAAGGTAACACAAAATTCCTTCTACCATCAAATTGATTCACATTTAAACTGGAATAGCATTTGAGGAAATGAAAATTAGCCGAATGTTTGATTACTTTCATTTTATTATTATTATTATTTTTTGTAAGACCAAATTTTATCATCAAATCAAAGATTCCGTGGAAAGAACGATCAGTGACATTACCCCTCCCCCCCCCCCAAAAAACATGTTATCGTGTCATGCACAAAAAAGGGAAGGATACAATGTTAAAGGACAGGGAAGTACCCCTCTGTGCCCTCCCCCCTTTCTCACTTTGGCTGTACACACTGGACTCAATGCCCAAAATGATGATATCTATATATATATATATATATATATATATATATATATATATATATATATATATATATATATATATATATATATATAATTTTTTTTTTTTTAAAGAAGAAGGCGCTTCCAACCAAAAGTATAAACAACGTTGATTCCGCAAATTTGAGCAAAAAAGCGAGAGCAGACCCGGTCTCAAGGAAACGTTTCACCGGCTTCATCAGGCACATTAAACACAATGATGAAGCCGGCTGTGAAGCCGGTGAAACGTTGCCCTGAGACCGGGTCTGCTCTCGCTTTTTTGCTCAAATTAGCGGAGTCAATCTCGTTTATACTTTTGGTTGGAAGTGCCTTCTTCTTCTTTAAAAATGTGCAATCCCAACCACCCCAATCTTAAACAATATATATATATATATATATATATATATATATATATATATATATATATATATATGTATGTGTATATATATATATATATATATATATATATATATATATATATATATGTATGTGTATATATATATATATATATATATATATATATATATATATATATATGTATGTGTATATATATATATATATGTATGTGTATATATATATATATATATATATATGTATGTGTATATATATATATATATATATATATATATATATATATATATATATATATATATATATATATATATATATATGTGTATATATATATATACACATACATATATATATATATATATATATATATATATATATATATATATATATATATATATATACACATACATATATATATATATATATATATATATACACATACATATACATATATATATATATATATACATATATATACATATACATACATATACATACATATACATATACATACATATACATACATATACATACATATACATATACATACATATACATATATATTGCAAAGCAAAATGGGTTTCAAAACTTTATTTTGATCCTTCTCTAAACAACAGGTAATTTTTTTTAAATGGCTGATTGTTCTTTCCCCATGAAGTCTCCATATTGATAGCAATTTCACATGTTGGTTCAACAGTTTCAAGTTTATAAACCCAGAGAAATGAATATCGAAGATTCAAAAAAACTACAAATGCGTTGGTCACGTACATGCAATGTGCAAACAACCGCAATTTAATCCCGTCACACACAAACAAATACCAAGTTGATAACCTCGGCAAGATTTTAGTGTTACGTTCATTAATGACACTGCTGAACAAGTTGCGGGAAACTAAACATATTCCTTACACTTCACCATCACTCAAACTCGTTTTTCAACGCTCAACAAGAAAGAAAAGAAAAGAAAAATCATGTGGTTTTTTTGCCTTCATATCTAAAGTGTTCTGAGTGCCAAACAGCCAAATTCTTCATATTCATAAACTACAGGAGAGAACTTTTGAAATGTCACCGAGGGTTGCATCTACCTTCTACGCGATGAGAAATACAAAATGACGGATTTTGAGAAATGAAACGTAATTTGTTCTTGCAAATTTCCTTGTGATTTGCACATGGTTGCAATTCCAGGCAAAGTGAATTTTATCGAGTACATTCCTGGATGTAGAAAGGCCTGGTAGTAAAATCAGAGGAGAGGGGAGGAGGTTGGGGGGGGGGGCGCAAAGGTAGTGGTCAGAAACACAATGGAAAAACAAAAGAGAGTGAAAATTCAAAGAGAAAAAGAGGATGTATCACACCCCTCCTCTCTCATGATTCCATTGTATTAACCATTATGACATTCAGCTCAGGCAAGAAAGTTAAAAAGATTACCTATGCTACCTTGGTTTACTTGCACGATAAGCATTCAGAAGAACTTTGTAAAACAACTCACCGGAAAATATTCTTGGAATAAGTACGTTTTCATATCCTCGGTCTCGCACTCCCTCTCCATACACGTCCCCTACCCCTCCCGAACACGCTTTCCCTCCGTCCCTCTCCTATCCCCTCTCTTTCTCTCACTCTCTGATCGGAGCTATGCTGTAATCGCAGTAGGACCAACAACAGCAATAAGAAAGACTGGTGTAGACGCAAGTCACCATTTACGTCATGGCATCTCAGCATCTTTGCATATCAAAATAACCTATTTACAACTCAAAGTGGAACAACACCAACAGAATAAAAATTATAATAAAAAAAGAGCAGCAAGTTCAACAGCTACAGCACCCCTCAGAGGTAGGGATAATAAAGAGGAATACTTCTTCTCCACCCATGCCAGCTGGGTTCCTAAAGCTCAGAGGCACTTGGCAGAGAAAGAAAGGCAGAGCAAAGAAACCATCTCTTTTCAAACCACATGAGGAGTCGTAGTCAAGATAAGTCATGAGGTTCACATTTATAAGTGTCCATCACATCATGGCGAGTCGATTTCCAAGTGCTGGGAGAGGAGAAGTGTCTCCATCACCATCCAAAGGTTCTCCAGGCCAGCTGGGACCAAAAATTAGATTTGGTGGAATTGAAAGGCCATGTTCACAAGCGGAAGCTTCCCAACGTGCATCGTCACTCTCATGTGTTAGGTGGCGGGCACCATGCTTCGTCTCCAGCTCACGGAGGTCCAACCAGGTCTGGAAGTCCTGGAACAACAACATCAAGCTGTTCCTTTCAGATTGAAAACAAAAGGTAACAACATGATTGCACACTGAACTATAACGGCACTCGGTAGACAGTAGAGCGCATACCTCCGCCAGGCTGAACAGTTTACGTTTTGTATCCCACCGATTGGTCCAGATGCAGATCCAGCCTTTCATCCTTATCACACACCAAAATCTTATCGGCTTGTTCTCGTCACCGACCCAACTCATCCACCAAGTTTTGTCATTAATCGTCCAGTACTTTTTGAAATATCGTGCTTTACATCATTTTTGACCCCATCTCTCAATGGTGAAGAATCACTTTTAAAATCTCGTATCTAGATCTTCACCAAAATCAAATTGATTCATCCTCGTCACACACCCAATCTGTCCACAAAGTTTCATCAGAATCAAACAGACAGGGGTGAAAACATAACCTCCATACACCTTCGATTACAGAGGTAATTCACACATCTTCAAAAGCTTATTTGACATTTGAACTGGTAATTTAAATCATAATTTTGCAAGGGTAGTTCAAGTTTGACCTGACCTTGTTGATAAAACGCTGCATAATGCACGCAGATTAAACAATTTGTAGGAATAAGTCTTTGGAACGTACTTGTAATCTATATCCGTCATGCATTTCCTGATTTATTGTATGTGCTCAAAATCAAGATGGCAGAGGGTGGAACAGCAAGAGATTATGGAATTTATCATCAATAAAAACGTGAAGCCGATTGAAATGCAAAAGCGACAACTTCCTACCACGAGATCCGTATTCAATGGCACGTCGGAGTTGAGTGCTATTTTGTCAGATAAGGCGATCAAGAATGACGACGATGAATTTTCTCAACCCAATGTTGAGAGAGGTATGCCAACCAGCAAAGAAAATGAGGAAACGTTTCAGACGCAAGCCCTTTCTTAAAAGCAAACCCTTCCTCACATTTCTGGAAACTTTTGGTGGAGAAAATTAATCGTATTATGTTTCCGCTGAAGCTGACCAACCAGTGTTTGTCACGACCAATTTTCTCTTGTATCGAGAATAATCTCCTGCACACAGCACTGGCCATGTACTGCACACTTCCGAAGGAATTCTACATCAAAGGCATATTCTACGTCGTTCCCACTCCGATGGATTAAGACTGTTCAGAGCCAGAGTAGCACTTCTGCAATGAACATACGAGCTTAGTTAAGAGTACAAATAAAAAGATTCAAGGTCAAATGTGAAGCTCTTTCGTATTTTAATGGCAGAAGAATAAATAAAATGGTGCTGCACTCAAAGGCATTCTCAAGCAAACACCCATTAATACAAAGTAAATGCTTCACTGCAGAAACCGACTCCGTTTTCATTCCAACCTGTATTACAACAACACCAACAACCAGGAATAATGTTACTGCAAACTAAAATGATGTGGGTTAAAGACATTTGAGCATTTTGAGAACTCAATAATATAGGATTTTAAAAGAAGAAGAAAACAGCTGCTTTTGGAATGAAACAAGGATGGCTTGACACCATTTCAAAGTCACGGGCAAACTATGATCCACACTGTCATGCCGTCACATCCTCTTTGCCAAATCCTACCGTTTCTCTCAAGGACTGATCTCAGATCATCAGTTCGGTGTCAGACCCAGCCATTCTATCTTGGACATGCCGCTTTGCTTCAACTCTCCCAACAATGGAAGGAACCCCTCAATCTCAAACATGAGATGAACGCTGTCTCTCTGGGCATATCTCATGCATTTCATACAGTCTGGCATCCCCATCTTGTTCTCCAAACAGTTCACCACCATCTCAGATTATCCCCAATCCAAAACCATGATTGTTTTTTATACCTTCCTTAACCACCCTCTCCACCCCCCCACCCCCAAACTCTCCTTCCAAATTTCCAGTTTTCCCTCCTGAGAGTTTCCTTCTGTATCCATCTTGTCCACTCCATGTATCCTCTCCTGCCCCCCCCCACCCCATTCTGTCCCGTACCCATTGCTTGTTTATCCCTTCCCCTCCATCCCCCCTCCCAATCTTGGCGTTATCGCATCCAAGGCCACCTCCCCTCATAGATCACAGACTTCCTCTACTCCCGTATTCACCACGTAGCTCTTAAAGGGATCCTCTCATCTCCTCTCCCTGTCAAGGCTTGAGTGCCCCAATGCAGTTTCTTGGGCCCAGTCATGTTTCTCATATTCATGAATTACCTTTCTGATTCCCTGGAACATTCTGCCTATCTCTTGGCTGATGATTCCACCCTCTGCCGTATTATTTCTCATACTTTAGACAGGCAGGAAGCAGCCTCTTCACTCTCGGTAGACTGTGAGACAATCAGGAGTTGGTCCAACACTTGGAATATGTCTTTCAACCCTGACAAATCCCACGCACTTACCCTGTCTTTGAAAGGACTATCTGGAAGACCCTCCCATCTATTTCCGAAATCAATCATTTGAAGTGGTGAAGTCACTCAAACTTTTGGGCCTCACCATCAGCCATGATATTTCTTGGGCAGATCATATTTCCAACATGGCCTCCAAAGCCAGTCACCGACTGGGCATCCTTCGTTGTGCAAGGTTTTTCCCTGGCCAATCTGAACTTTTGACAAGCTACATGGCCTTCATTCACAGCTTGTGGAGTACTAGTCCCCCCTTTGGGTTGGTGCTTCTGCCTCACACCTTTTCCTCTTGATGCCGTGGAAAGCAAGGCTCTCAAAATCATTGGGATCTCCCATGACAAAGCTGGGCCTGTTTCCCTCACATCGCAGACAGGTTGGAGCCATCTCTGTATTCTACCGCCTCCTTGTTGGTCTTGTACCGTCTTCCCTCTCTTGGCTCTGTCCCTCCAAGGTTTTTGCAGGGCGCACACGGTCTTCCCATCACCCTCTTCTCGTTAAACTCCCAAAATTCAGGCTCACTGCTCACCTCCACTCATTTGTTTTTCTTTTCTCTCACCTGTGGGTCCAACTTCCCATCTGTTCCATCCCATTCTTCCCTCCAGGGCTTCAAGATAGAAGGTCATCCGCCATCCATAAATCTTGATCTCTTACACCGCAAATGACTCCTTTTCCAAACACTCCCTTTTTCTAGGTTATTGTGATTTTTCCCCCATTCCCCTCACCTCTTTTCCTTCATTAGTTGTTGGTTGGTTTGTTCCTTTTTTGTTTCATCCCCACTTTCCCCTTCCTCTGCTTGCTGTGTTTTTTTCAGCTTGTGTGCAGCTTGTTCACCCCATGTGTCCTTCTCCCCTCACCTTGATCTCACTCTCACTTTTATTCTGCTCTTGGTGTTTCCCCCTTTCCATTTTGTTCCCTTCCATTCTGCTCTTGCTCTTCCATGAGCCTCGATCACGTTTGCAAAAAAAGTGTTGTCCAGGACTTTACACTTTACCTGTAGCCATGGGTGGCTCAGAGACTTGTCCACGCTGAACCGTTTTCGCATCTTCACTTGCAGGAGATTGTTTATCAGGTCGATTGCTGAAAAAGGATGAAAAGGGAGCTTTTAGAGGAAGAACTAAAAACTTAATAGTGTAATAGAGCCAAACACCAGCTAAGCTCGATGCGATCGTGGGTTTTCAAAGTGAAATAAAAGTTGGGAGTTAAAAAATAAAACAAAATAAAAATCGAGAATTACTTGATGTGATCATGATCAAAATTTTCAGTTCACATCCTCATATGACTAATGTACTCTTTATAACGGAGAGGTGGACCTTCAACTGATTCTCCAGTAATATCCATAACCGGGAGCCACATCTCGTCGATGACGAGTGCGTGTAACATGCTGGACATCATTTATGCGTTCCTCGGTCGACGCTTGGCTATGAAACACGAGGTACATGGCATGTGTTTCAATAAAATTGCATAAAACATCAAGTAAAACGAAGAACTATTGTTGCTCGTAAAGTGTGTCGATCTGTATGGGCAGACAGGCAGAACAATGCATGAAATAAACAGGATGTTGATTGAAGTATGTGAATCGCCATGAAAAGCAAGGAAAAGCTGACATTAGTTTTGGGCATTAACCCTTCGTCGGAGAGCAAAAGCAGCTTTTCGTTCTGTTGATCCCATTTTGAAACTTTAATGTTTGCATTCTAAAGATTGTGCAGATTATTGCATTTTGGCTTACCACCAGGCAAGTTTGAAGGCCGAATGGTGACATAACCAAGAGCTACCGAGGAAACAAAACACGATTAAAAATATTTATTTTTAAACAATAAAGAACAATGATCACCATCAAAGGCACAACAATTGTTTATTCCTCTTTGTTTGGATGCAGCACAAGGCTGTGGGGTAGCATCATTGGCTAAGGGCGTGGCTGTGCCGCTGTCGCGTGTTTATAAAGACCCTCTGCTGGTTATAGCAGGAATTTGTAAATTTGTTCATGGTGCCGGCATGACACCTCCCTTTCATGGCATGTCCAAATAAGTCATTCCCACCCCATATGCTCACAGTTCCCTGGCATGCCTCTGACTCACCCCCACCTTATGTGAACCTTCACCCTTATCTGGTGTCCCTCTTTTGCTCAGATGAAGAGTTAATGCCAGAAACGGATCAACATTCTGTTGCTTCCATCCACTCTTATTGTTTGGCAAAATGTTATGCACGTTTATCTCGTCAGATGGGGTACGTGTTGGAATATCTTATCCATTTAATCCATCTGATACGTATCAGTTTTTATTTTTTATAAAATGCACATACTCATATGGACGTACAAGCTAAATGATAGTCTTTGCAATTAAGTTGCCATGTTCCAAAACTGTCTGAGGACATGGATGGACTCCCACATCACGCAACGCGTGATGATCCTTGTGAGACAGACGTACCGTCAGGTGAAATTTCTTTCCATGGGTTTGGGGGGTACATGAAGGCGGCGTTCTGAATTTGCTCCGTGATGTCCTCCTCTTCGTTAAATGGAAACGTGCCGCTGAGGCTCACGTATATTACAACACCCACGGACCACATGTCCAGCGATCGGTTGTAGCACTTGCTGAGCAGGACTTCCGGTGCAAGGTAGGCTGGTGTGCCTACCACAGAGCGACGGAAGGACTTTTCGCCGATGATGCGGGCAAAGCCAAAATCACAAAGTTTCACCTGTAGAGGCACAAGTCTGAGTGTTTATGGGACAATTACAATCGGTTTAGTGACAGCACGGTCTTCATCGGTAAGTCCACGTTTCATTAGGCAAGGCAAGAGCTACTCAAACACGAGTTAAGAACAAAATAAATTGATGCTACCAACATCATACAATTTCAATTGTATGCTCTGCGGAGGGTCTCACTGGACTACCATTTTGGTCAAGCATCAATAATTACTGTTGTTAATCAGAACGTTCAACTGAATGACCAGAACAAACCATGATAGAGCAGAAAAAGAAAACAAAAACAAATTAAACTAGAAAGTTCATCAAACACTTCACCCGGCACAGTGTTCAAGTATAAATTCAATTGAACGAAAATAAAGATTTTATAGGGGTCGAAAAAAATAATGCTGAAGTGTACCACTGTAGATGCAGTGTCTTATACACCACCCCCCATCTAACACATCACATTAATTCTTCATGCCTGTTGTTTGTGTCCTTTATGAAGTCCTTAGCCCTTTGAACTCTGGGCTTCTTGGACTTTCGGCTCACCCACTCTCTGCTCCCGGGAGAAAAATCCGGTCGCTCGAGTATCTGGAGGTTTGAATAGCGGCCGTTTTACCAGCCGCTTGGGTTCAAAGTGTTAAAAACAGTATGTTTCTTGTTTGAAATGCTTATCAATTTTGTTTGTCTGCCAGGTAGCCAGACAGAGAGGAAAAAAAAAAACTTATCTCACTGTCTGGGCATGCATGATCGGGACAAATTCAGAGCCAAAGTATTGCTAAACTACAGGTTTGTTTTCCAATTCGTGTTTAAAATATGACATTCAATTGAAATTAAATTGTTCCTCGGCCATAAACTGACGTTTGTGGACAGACACATGTGAATCAATTGCTTAACGCTGCCTTTTGCTTTGAGTATGCAGGTTAACAAAGGTATGTCACCTTGTAGAAGCATAATACCTGTGGAAAAGGGTCTGATGATGCCAAGAGGACATTTTCTGGTTTGAGGTCACAGTGGACAATGTTCTTGAAATGCAGATGACGTAATGCAATCAAAATCTAGAGGAAAAAACAAAAGATACCAGCAATATGTAATACTCTACACTTTTCATAAAATGGTCTCTCTATTTGTTTCATTAATTATTACTTACAAAATCTAAAGATTTCGTAAGTATATTGATGACTTCTGTCGTGTGTGTGTGTGTGTGTGTGTGTGTGTGTGTGTGTGTGTGTGTGTGTGTGTGTGTGTGTGTGTGTGTGTGTGTGTGTGTGTGTGTGTGTGTGTGTGTGTGTGGTGTTTGTTTGTAGGCACGATAACTTGAGAATGGAAGAAGCTACCAATGTCAAATTACACCACGTGATTCAGGAGGGTGATGGCTAGCGCTGATTAAATTTTGGTCAAAATCGGTCAAAGCTCAAGGTCACAGTGAGGTCAAACATAATTCCGTAAATTCATGTGGAGAAATGGAGTATTTTTGCTTCGGTCGATGTTACGAGTTCGTTTTAACTTCGATTTTAATTTTGTCTTCGGTTATTGTGATCGCTTAGGACGCTTAACACTCGGTTGTCGAAATTCTGGTAAAATCGGATGTTTTGGAGACGTTTTAAGATTGTATAAAAAATATTTCACTCGCCGCGTCACGGGTCGTCACGTGGTGCAGCGCGCTCGAGCAGAGGCGGCGTTGAGTCACGTAAAGGTTTTGCGTGTGCGCGCTGATGGTGTTTTCGATAAAGATGGTGTTTAAAAGTCATTTTTTTATCCCAATAAAGGTTATCGTCGCATGCCTGACTCGCTGAGCCGTCGGATTATGTAAAGATTGTTGGTGGATGGCCGAATATTACGGTTTGTGACTTTGATAAAATAATATTAAATAATCGCGTGGAGAAATGGAGATTTTTGCTTCGGTCGACGTTACGATTTTTGATGGTTTGGTACAGAATCATCGTAGAAACTTCTGGTTTGCTTCGCTACCTTCTCTAGAGACAGCTTTTATTAGACAAGGTCAGAGGTCAAGTTGACGATTTCATAAGTACCAGTCTATGACTGCTTGTTTATTCATTCATTTGTTAGTCTCCAAGGTTCACAAAGAATCTTGCACATATTACCTTTGACAACAAAATTACGTGTGAATGACACATCAAACTGGGAGTCAGAGGCTACATGAAGCAAACTAAAAAGCAGAAAAACTCAGTGAACAAGCCACAGAGACCCTCACCTGTGAGACGAGGAACTTTGTGATGCGCTCAGGCAGCCGACCTTTTTCACTTGACAGGATCATCTCGAGCATGTCTCCATGGAGTTTCTCCATGACAACAAAGACACGTTCCGGTGTCTCGAAGACACTCTCCAAATAAACAACGCCAGGGTGATGTAGGGTCTACAACAGGGGCCAATGTGAGTTGGGATGCTGGAAACAACAGGGGCCCTCAAAACAGATAACTAACTATTGATGCTGGGATTCAATGTTCAAATTCCCTTACATTGCATGTTGATTTGTCTACCCTCTCCTCAAATCGTTCTTATTCATGTAAAATACAATGATGTCGACTGATGTGTTTGTTCTACATTTAATACATGCACAAGTTTCTCCATAAACTTTGGAGACCACAAGCAAAAAGAAGGTACATCTTCCACTACTTCTTTTCTGATCTTGCACCCTCTGCCCCTTCCTTGCTTTGTCACCTTCCATGCTCAGCTTCCTGCAGGATGCATGTCGTCCACTAGTAACCCCCTTCCAGTTAAACTCCCAAAATCCAGGCTCACTGCTCACCACCTCCACTCCACTTCGACTCTACTCCACTCTATTATTGGTTTTCCCCCCTTTACATTTTGTTCACTCCCATTCTGCTCTCGCTCTTCAACGAGCCTCAATCGCTGTTGGTGTCCCCATCCCCCCCTCTCCTTCCCCAATCTCTCTTTCCACTATTGTTTTTGTTCTGTTATATTCTGGACCATTCTGTGTTCTAGCTTCTCCATGAGCCTCAATTGTGGATATGAATAAAGGGTATGAACAAGATGAATCAGAAAGTGGCAGAAAAGCAAGAACAAAGATACAAAAGGCAGTTTTAAAAAGTCCAGACTTGCAAGAAAAAGTCGTTTTCATTTGTGAGTTTTTGCTCATCCGAGGTATCAACTTTTCTCCCTCCCAGGCCTTAAGTCTTAAGGCCCTCCCCAACCCCACCCACTGCCACCACTCACCCCACCCCACCCACCCACACCCCTACTCTCCCCCCACCACGATCTGTCCACAACTTTTTGAGATTACCTGCATACAGACAAACAAACAGACAGACAGACAGGAGTGAAAACATAACCTCCTTCCACCTTCGGTGGTGGAGGTAATTATGATCTGAGCACAGTATTCCGGCAACATGACTTAGGCAGAGATGCCAACTTTTGGAAATCAGAATTAGGGAGGATTTGCAACCGACACCAAATAATGTGTGCGAAGCGCACATCTCGAGCGCGGAGCGCTCGACCCTTGCGGCGGGGTCCAGGGCCCGCCTTAGGGCCCTGGAATCTCTGGGGTTCTAGACGCTCTCTAGTGCCCTCTGAGCCCTATTTTGGAGCATTTAACATGTTAAGAATTCCCACTTTTTGAACAAAAAAAAGGGGAAAATTGTGCACTTTTTAATGTTACATGTATGTTAATATTAGTAAGTTAGGGGACAATCAAAGATTAACAAAAAGCACAAAAGAAGCAATATTTTTCTTACCTTACTGGCTGGTACTACTGCTGCTTGCTTTTTCCATGGCAGCTTTGCTGAGTGACAGCTGTGTGGCTCTTTTAGCCCTTCTGATTGTCTTTGCTGTATTCTCTCTGGTAGCAAGGGGTGCTATGAGCTAGTTTTTCAATTAAGAGAGCTTCCAGGGTTTTGACACTCAAATTGGGACGAAATTCAGTATGATTCTTCCGTACAAGACTGAGTGCCCGCTCACATGATGCGTTCGAATGAGGAATGACCAAGATTCCCTTCATCACTTTGCTCAAATTGGGATACTTCTTGGCACCAGTGCAGGGATCTGTGAGCTGTGAAATCCGATGCCACTGCTCATCCACTCTCACTGTCTCAGTAGCAATTGTAGCTATGGAGGCGTCTGCCTGGTAGTGAGCGAATTCACTCTCAAGACTGTCTATGTCACTATCACCGCCACTGAACAGACAGGGGAATTTCTTGATGAAAAACTCCACACAGTAAAACCCCACTTCTTGGTGTAGCTTAACATCCAGCACCTGAGCATGCTTGGCTAATTCATCATCTAGCGGCCAGGTTTTGAAGATGTAATTGCAGGCTTTCACATAATATGAGCGAACTGCACTGAAGAAACCTTGGATGTCTGACTCACTCAGAGTGAAGGTGGATTTCTTGAGACTCCTTTGTTCCCAATCATGAGGTCCTCATCATTCTTCTGATGATTTCTGTCAGAGAAGGGTACATTTACCAGAGCAACCGATGACACCGATGGTTTCAAAAACCATACGAAGATATCTTTCAGAAGACCATTCAATTCTCCGTGCAGGAGATGAATACAGGGTTCGTCTCTTTGGAGCAGAAGATTCCCCTTCTCAAAAAGCTTGTTAGCATATCGAAGGAAGAAACAATAGAGTTTTGTTTGTGGAGACAAGAACATCCTGTTGACACGTTTTTCTCTAGATTCCTGCACAGTGTTTGAGGAAGATGCGCTTTTAGTTGTAGAACTCGTAGTACACTTAGCCGCAGGGCGATCACACGTGCGTTTACTGCCAGCAGAAGAGGTCAGACTCGTAGTACCAGATCCAATTTTACGTTTGAGGAGAGAGCTTGAGGTAGGTGCAGCCAAGGAAGAAGACCTCTGATTCGAAGGTTTTGCTGAGCTTCTATCAAGTGATTTGGCAAAAGCAGAACTTAACTTGGGTCCTTCTTTGCCTGTAGATGGGACTATCACAGTCTTTCTCGACTCTGAAGGGATCTGCTTTGTAGATGAACGTGATGAAGGGCCGGTGATGCTACCTGCTCTCAGCATTGGTTTTGGTGCTGTCCCTGCTGTCTTCTTCGCAGCAGATACTGCAGTGGTAGTGGTGAATGCTGCTCCACTAGTGCTTGATCCTGCAGTGCCAGTACTGGCAGTAGATACAGTGCCGTCCTTCTTGCTCGTTGTTAGAGTCTTGGCTACAGTTGGTTGCATTTTTCTTCGTACTTCTTCTTTGAAGAAGAGGCGAAGTGGCTCCCACTGTTCAATCAGCCTGTCTAGGCACTGACCAAGGGACAGCCACCTTGTTGCGACATGCTTCAGAATCTTGTGTGTCGGGGCATCACAGAGTTCTTGCAGTGCTTTCACTCCTTTGACGTGTTTACTACTTTTGTCCAAGTAGTAGTAAATATCGATGAGAAAGTCATCTAATTCAATGGGTAAGGCCTGAGCCGCCTTCTTGGCCATATTGTGCATCATATGGCAAGGGCATCCCATGATGAAGCACTCTGGATTTTGTTTGTGGATATAAGCAGCGACTCCTTTGTGCTTGCCCACCATGACAGAGGCATTATCAGCACAAAAGGAAACACAATTTCCCCACGGAATTTTCCTGTCACTGAACTCATGATCAAGCAGTTTGAAAATGTTTTCTCCAGTGGAATCTTGTTTGCACGCAGGCAAACTTAGCAAACCTTGCTTCACAATCCCAGCACTGTTGTCATAGTACAAAATCAGGACAGGATATAGCTGGGCCTCACCATTGTCATTGCTACCGTCTGTAGCTAGGCTAAATGGAGCTAGTCTAGCAATATCGGCAATAGATGAAGCAGTAACATTTGACAACTCACCAATTATTGCTGAAGTTTTTGTTCTTGCACATCCATACTTTGAAGCAACTTTTGAATCTGGAAACATCTTTTGAAATAGAGGTCCAGCATGATCTGAGACTGATATGGGCAAGTTATGTTCCACAATAAATCCACTAAAGAGAAGTTCCGCTCGGGTAACATCCTCTTCCTCGCTTGTCCCTTGTTTGGTGAAATAATTCAGAAGTGTACCGGTACTCGTGCTCGAAGATCTCTCCTTTGCAATGTCTGTGTGCCGTTTGCTTCCAACGTGCTTCCGAATATCATCGCGACCTCCGTGCTCAACTGAAATATCAACGCTGCATACTGTACAATACGCATGATGAATTCCTCTTTCAGACTTTCGAATACACGGGTATTGGAGACTGTATTCGGTCTTGTACTTCTGAGACCATTTCTTGGTCTTCATAAGCTTCTTTTCTGCCATTTCGTAATCAACATCGAGGGCTTGAAGCATCGGTAACTTCGAAGTCGATGTTCCACAGCTGCAGCGCGACTCGTAGAACTCTAGCGGCTGTTAAACACCGCACGGTGGTCGCGACCGCCGGGCTGGTACGGGGCCCAGCTGCATGCAGTGAGCGTATCGCATGCATATACACTGTGCATACATACCGCATGCACTGTATTGCACACATACCGCATGCACTAAATCTCAGTGCATGATCGCATAAGCGAGATCCAGACCCAATGTTTCGCTGCTCCTCATTTGAATTTGCATTTTTTTACGTACAATTTGGTAGCAGCGAACGTTATGGAGTTACCACATGCTATACGTAGCAGACGATGCTTCTCATTCAATTCTCATACTAGTACATTCTGATTAGTGAACAGTGCAAAAATATCAAAATTTCGGGAGGATAAGGATAGTGATCGTAAGGGCGGGAGTTTGGGTGAATTTTCGGAAGCCTCCCGATGAAATCGGGAGGGTTGGCATCTGTGCTTAGGTGGTGTAACGATCCAACGTCTGTGCATAAAACTCGTTTTTACAACTTCGTATATTTTGGCAAACAGATTTCCACCGAAAAGACATGAGCACACCTGTAAGATGGCAACCTCGTTTCGGAGCTGGCTTTCTTCCTTGGTCGGAAATCGAAGCTTGTCGATTATTTTTATTGCCACATCTCTTCCGCTCTTGCGATGTGTACCTGCGGTGTAGATCGAGGTCAATCGTTTGTAATGTATTTTTTCCCCGTACCACTGCATGAATATAGTTGTGCCTACGACCGTGGGCCATGACGTACAAACTGTTTTCATAAGAAATAAATCTTAGGCAGAGTGTTGCTTCAATCATCAACCGTATGTGCCCGTGCATCAATGTTCTCACTCACCTCCATAAACGACTCCAAACTGCCCAGCGCCAAGAACTTCATCGAGGAAAATCTGGTAAAAGCTGCTAATGTCCTTGTAAGAGACAGGTATAAAAAAACAAGTGAACTATGATCGTATAAAAGTCTTCACACCACTATACCTCGGGTATATTAAAGGAAAATTTGAAACTAGCAGGATCACTTCGCACTTAATTAAGGAAAAGGAAATAAAAAATAAATTAAACCTCTCAAGTATGCGGTAATAAATGTCAGGCATTTTATGCTGCTGTGCCATGAAACACCCCAGCTGAATGCAAGACCGTTTTATTCAACAACATAGTAGCTGTCGGTAAAAACACACAGACAGGTAGGGCCGATTGCTCTCGGAGCAATCCCCTAAAGGTTTGACCGAATCAAAATCTCAGTGGCGACGGATCCGAACACATGCTCCACAATGCTAAAGACCGGTCCCAATGGTGTTGTTTAATAATTCGGGACAAATCCTCACCATATCATTGATATCAAAAACAAAGTCTCATCACATTCTTTTTAAAGTATGCGCTGGCTGGCACCTCAGCATCACATCTCTCATGGATTCTGTGGAATCTAAAGGTCTCAAAAGTATTGAAATCTCCTGTGATGAGGCTGAAGCACAGCATGTGTTGCTCTCAGATCGCAAGCAGGTCGGTGGTTTCTGCGTTTTCCACCATCTATTCTCCAACATTGCTCCCTCCCACAGTCTCAGCAATCTGACCCCCTCCAGAAACTCCAGTATGCCTGTGTTCTTCCAGTAACTCCCTCCTGGTTAAACTCCAAAAATCCAGGCTGACTGCATACTTCAACCACTTTGTTTCTCACTTCTCCCACATATATAACAACCTGACAGGGATGACGGGATTGGGGCAAAGCCTTCGGGACCCCCAATGTTTGATGATAGGAGGGAAACCATGGGGTAACATCCCCGGGTCAGATTGCGGGAGAGTGTGTCGGAGTGGTGCTGAGGTGTCGTCCACCAGACGGCGGTCTCCTTGGGTTAACCTGAGGCGGTCCCTTCGGGTAGGTGCTTGGAATGTCCTATCCCGAAGAGAGGATGATCACCTGTCTCTGTTATCATTTGAGCTCAAGCATTTGGACATCGGTATTGCAACACTCTCTGAGGTTCGGAGACCGGATTGTGGCGAGATCATGGTGGGTGGTTACACATACTATTGGTCTGGTCGCTCTGATGGTTACCATACTCAAGGAGTTGCTGAAGCTGTGTCCAATAAGCTGACTCCAATGACAATTGAGGTAACACCAGTCAACGAGCGTATTATGAGACAAAGGATTCGTCACTCCTTTGGTGTCATTTCCCTGGTCTCTGTCTATGCTCCGACTGAGGCGAGTGATCTCACCGTGAAGGACACATTATACGCCAAGCTCGAGTCTGTGGTTGATCAGTGCCCCAGACGAGATACACTTCTAGTCTTGGGGGATTTCAATGCATCGACTGGAACTGATAGGGATGGTTATGAGGTGTGTGTTGGTCCCCATGGGTCAGGAACTGTGACCATGAATAGCACTAATTTCCTTGACTTTGCAAGGAGTCATGGACTTAGGGTGGCTGGTTCATGGTTTCAGCACCCACAAGCTCATCACTGGACTTGGTATTCCAACAATGGCGGTGTGGAAAAGGAGATTGACAATGTCTTCGTTGATGGTCACTAGAGGATGATCCAGAACTGCAGGGACTACGCGAGTGCTCAGTTCCTCAATACTGACCACCGGCTTGTAGCAACTCTGAAGTTGCACCTTAAATCCAGGAGAATGGTACCATACCAGCCGAGGCTGGATGTTGGCAAGCTCAAGGATGAGAGGGGAGTTGAGGGGTTTGCGAACAGGCTGAATGGAGATTTGAGGAGTCTGGGTGCTTTGGGAGGTCCTGAAGAGTTGTGGAGTGCCTTCAAGACCACCGTCCTTGATGTTGCCGGTGGATGTCTTGGAACTCACCGCAGGGCAAAGAAGAATTTTTTTCTCTCAAGGGACACTGGATACCATTGACCAGAGTTGCAGGGCCAGGCTGAATGGCAGAGCTGAGCTGTTCAGGGAGCTGAGGCGTAAAACTGTACGTGCACTGAGGGTGGACAAGGAGGCCTATGTGTGAGGAATCTGTGAGGGGGTAGAGCATCACCTGTGGTCAAGGGATTCTCATCCTGCTTACAGGGGAATTCACGCATTGTGTTCATCCAAGCCAATCCCTTGGTGTACTGCAGTTAGAGCAGAGAGTGGTAGGCTCTTGACAGAGGAGTCCGAAGTGAAGGCCCGCTGGGCCGGTTACTTTGAGCGGTTGTACCAGGCTGATCCACCAGCTGTCGAGTTGGACGTCAGGGGTGTTACAATCCCTGTTGCTGACCCTCCAATCAACTGTGGTCCACCTTCACGTGTGGAAATACAGGCTGTGGTGAACCGGTTGAAATGGGGTAAAGCTCCAGGGATCTGTGGCATCCATGTTGAACTTCAAGGCTGGTGGAAATGCTGCACTCGTGTCATTGCATGCAGTTCTGGGCTCTGCCTGGAACACAGGCATCATCCCAACTGACTGGAAGAGGGGCCTTGTTGTCCCTCTCTGGAAAGGGAAGGGTGATCGCCAAAACTGCAACAACTACCGAGGGGTGACGCTGCTCTCAGTGCCGGGCAAGGTATTTGCTCGGATAATTCTTGATAGGGTTCGCCACCATCTGCTTGAGTACTAGCGCCCGGAGCAGTCAAGCTTTACACCAAAGAGGTCAACGATTAACCATATCCTTGCACTTCGTGTCCTCACCGAATGCGGACGAGAGTTTCGGCAGGGACTGCTTGCAGCCTATGTTGATCTCTGTAAAGTGTTTGATTCAGTGAATCGTGATGCCCTCTGGAGGATTCTTGGTCTTCGTGGGGAGCCACCAAAACTGATCGATGTGATGTCTGAACTCTACTCTGGCACTGAGAGTGCTGTGAGATGTGGTGAAACCAACTCTGACTTATTTCCAGTTGTTACTGGAGTTCGTCAGGGGTGTGTGCTGGCCCCCACACTTTTCAGCACTTGTATGGACTGGATTCTTGGGAGGATGTCGGAGAGATCAAGCTGCGGTGCATCGTTTGGCAATGTCAAGATCTCTGACCTTGATTTCACAAATGATGCAGTCATCTTTGCGGAGACTTTAGATATCCTTTTAGAGGCCCTCGAGGTGCTGAATGTGGAGTCAGAGCCGCTGGGATTACGGGTTTCCTGGGTCAAAACTAAGATCCAGGCTTTCAATGACATCTTGGATGCCGCTGTCCTGTCTGTGCCTGTTTGTGGTGAGGATGTTGAGGTCATGGAGAGATTCACTTACCTTGGCAGTGATATTCATGTCTCTGCCGGCTGTGAGTCAGAGGCCAATAGACGTCTGGGTTGGACCTGGGGAGTCATGGATTCACTGGATCATGGGGTGTGGCACTGCCGGTACCTGTGCGGGAGGACGAAAGTCCGAGTCTTCAGGTCCTTGGTGCTTCCATTCTTGCTTTATGGATGCGAGACTTGGACTCTGACCAAGGATCTGAGGTGGAGACTTAATTCCTTTGGTACCAGGTCTCTTCGAAGAATCCTTGGCTATCGCTGGTCGGACTTTGTGTCCAACGAGCGGTTGCTGAGAGACAGTCAGATGAGAGTTGTTACCTGCATAGTCCGTAAGCGTCAGTTGTGGCTGTATGGACATGCGGCTCATTTTCCTGACGCTGATCCCGCTCACCAGATTCTCTCAGCGATGGAGCCTCGTGAGTGGAGGAGCCAATGGGCCGACCACATGCCTCGTGGTTGCAGCAGGTTGATCGGCATGGGCTTGGCATCTGCCTGGGGGATGGCCAGACGGAGGCCTCTGGAGTATCGGCAGAAAGTATACACAGCAACGCACTGCTCTGGCGCATGCTCCCATACGTAACCTGACCTTACAGGAACTGTTCTTTCTCACTCTTCCCTCTAAGACTTCTCAGCAAGCAGTGCCCCATGAGACTATTTCTGATCATCTCAAATTATGACCCATGATCTTCATCACCCCCATTAACCTTTCGTAACCTAACAATTTGATTTGCTTGTTTCAATGTTCCCTCTCCCTCTTTTCCTTGATGTTTGTCCCACTGTCAGTTCTACTTTGCTCTTCCATGAGCCTTGCTCCTGTAAAGAAAAAGAAAGAAAGAAAGACAAATTGCCTTAATTATATTCTCCTCTGTTAGGAAACATTCTATTTACCATGTCTCCGCAATGTTGGAAAATGATGCTTACCACGTTCTCCTGAATCTGGCAGTTGGATACTGATATGCTCACTCGTGTAGAAACCTCACCTATGTAAAAACGGAATGGTCTGTTATCAACAAGTGAAGAAAACCATAACTTAAGGCATATATATATATACACATTACTATTCCTCATTCATACATCGCCATTCACCACCATAAATGATTCCCTTGAATAATCGATTACAAAGTCATTTGCACACAAGAAAGAAACAGATTTGGTTGCTATCCCATTGTGTTAGCTTTTCAAGCAATCAGGTTCTCTTCTCTTCCTGCCAATTAGGCATACCTGGGTTGTTAGGAAATTTCCGTCACCACTGGAAAGATATTTGCAAAGCCAAAAATGATCTTTCACACAGATTTTATGCATCGATGCTTCGATAGCAACTCACGATGCTCGCTGGGGCCTTGTGGTCCCACGGTGCCACCACCACATTGAGACAAAGCTACAGGCATGAGAGCCTGACGTATGGCCAGCTCCCAACTCCGTGCTAGTGTGCAACCCACACCACTTGTTATCTGGCTGTGGCCTCCCTCGTCCTCAGTGTTGATGCTATTAAGGATGACTTTACTGGTGCTAGGCACTTCTTCACCCACGTAATACACTGTACTGCTTGTAGTAATCTCAAAACAGTGCCGGTTGCTTTGAGGTGGGAGAAGACAGAAGTCCCGCGCCAGGTCTACTGCTAGGATTTCTGACAAAGGAATTTCCTGTTGGGAATATGGAGAGGAAAACAAATGAAGGAAATCGATTTTTTTTAAAAAAATTCACATGTCACTAAACCAGGATCAGCCAAATAAAGATGATGTAAATGAAAAATAGATCCCAAAAAGTGAGGAAATAAATAAATAACAATTTAAATCCACCCCATATTAACCAATGTTTAGAAGGGGGGAGATGGAGAGGGAGAAAGATGGAAAGAGACAGAGGCAGAGGGGAGGGAGGGAGACAGAGGGGAGGGAGGGTGACAGAGGGATGGGAGGGAGACAGAGGGGAGGGAGGGAGACAGAGAGAGGTAGGGAGACAGAGAGAGGTAGGGAGGGCGACAGAGGGATGGGAGGGAGACAGAGGGATGGGAGGGAGACAGAGGGATGGGAGGGAGACAGAGGGATGGGAGGGAGACAGAGGGGATGGAGGGAGACAGAGGGGAGGGAGGGAGACAGAGGGGAGGGAGGGAGACAGAGGGGAGGGAGGGAGACAGAGGGAAGGGAGGGAGACAGAGGGGAGGGAGGGAGACAGAGGGGAGGGAGGGAGACAGAGGGGAGGGAGGGAGACAGAGGGGAGGGAGGGAGACAGAGGGGAGGGAGGGAGACAGAGGGGAGGGAGGGAGACAGAGGGGAGGTAGGGAGACAGAGGGAGGTAGGGAGACGCATGAAAAACAAAACGTTTTGCTCCATCAATTAAAAACAAGCAATGCAAACTTGTGCAAAATAATGGAAATTAATTTCCACCAATTAGGCTAAACCTAAAATACAGGTAAAATTCAAATAACAAACCAAGCTGAAGGACTAGAAGGCACACTCGGGCAACAATGGATGACCCTGATGTCGCACCGATTTGATGCAACTTACCTTCAGAAGAAAGACTTTAAATCATGTTTTCAGCTTCAGGAATGGAATGGTCAGAGTAATTGCTTCAGGATACTTTCCATCTACTCTGCACAAATTCCCAACAGCAATGTTTCATCATTATTACAGACAACTCTCTTCTGTAAGAGGACACGTTCCTCTGTGTCCTCACCCCCTCACTTAAATTATTTGTTTGAGAGCTGGTCAGATGGATGCGGGGTGGTGGGTCTTGGTGCCACATTCACTCACACCTGGGTACTCAATTTATTTTAGCTTATGAATCATTATTATTTCTGAGAAATGCTGACAGGATGACCTAGAGGTACGCACAATCACCGTTAGGCTATCGAGCCTGGGTTCGAATCCCAAACCTGCTATAAACTATCTTCCCGGCGTTTCACAGGCAGGGTGATTCATCCATGTGTGTGCCGTCCCTCGGATTGACGTTGAACTGGGCATCCCGTCTGCTAGAATTAGTTGGTGGACGTTAAAGATCCCACGGTGTCCTTCGTGAAGAGTAAGCGAGCTGTCGCTGGCACCATGAACAAATTCCCAGAAATTCTTGCCCTAACCTCCAGAGGGCATTGCATCAGTAGCACAGCTGTACCCTCAGCCCAATGAAGCTAACCCACAACCTTGTGTTGCTTCTGAAAGAAGAAGATTCAAAAGAAATTAGCAATCAGTCTTATTATTTGAGGTCATGGGACAAATCATCTGCAACATAGGCATCAAAAAATTCCCTCGAATGAGGAGGTCTACCAAAGTTTTCGACACCAACATGTGCTCTAACCTCAGTTCCTCAAATTTCTAACATCTATGGGAATTTCTTCAATTTGTAATAGCGTTCATAGCCATAATAGAGTCAATCAAGGTGCAAAAAAATTATCAAGCATTCATCTTGCTGTTCAAAGTTATGGATAGAATGTGAAGGCAAGATGAGAGGAAGGATGGAAGAAGGGTGAGAAAGGAAGGAAGAGACATGATTGTCGATGTATGCAGCACCTCCCCATCTTGATGGCACCATTCACAGCTTTAATTTTGATTGCCTCTGTGTAATGAAGAAACCGATCGAAAAGACAGCTTCAAATCTGAGCATCCTTGTCGCCACATTCGCTATTGCCTCTGATGCTCATTTGCTTTTCTGCCACATTATATTGTTACGGCCACGGGTACCGAGACACCAGTTTGTTACTCAGGGGGTTTAAACCCCGGTTGTCCTCGGAAGAGCCAGACCTGGGGCTACCGCTCACAATTAACGTTGTGGTATGGTGGGTTGCTTTAGAACCAGGAACGCCACCCAGTTAACCACGAGTTCCAGTGTCCACCGTCTAATTATTCCGTTTAACTGGAGGTCACGTGGTTACCTGAACAGGGAGCGTGCCCTCGGCAAAGCACCAATCTTATCTTGATTAGATCTTAATTAGGGCGGCCGAGCGTTTTAACCGCTGTTGAGTGCCGACTATTATTGGTCAAGTCTGTGGTAATTACCTCCCAGTCTATCTCGGTTCGGAAAATGATGGATCAATGGAAGGAAAGGACAAGCACGGACAGGTTGGAACGTCAACAAATAATTTATTAATAAGAAAATAAATAAATAAATAGAACTTTGTTTACGTGAGGTAAAAATAAATAAATTCCAAATAAATCAAAATGATAGGAAAGAGACAGAGAGCAGATGCTTATTGGGGGGTGGGGTTGACTTACTTAACAACTAAACACAGACAAGGGTATCCAGCAGATCATTCGGGGTGGGGGGGGGGGGTAAGAATAGTCTTGCTCACCAAAGAGAAGTTGTCCCTCAAATGAAAACGTCCTGAAATGTCTGTGCGTGCATTGTCCATCGCCAGCACCCAGCCTTGCCGTGCACCTACTCGCCAACAGCCTTGAATGCCAGTCGACGTCACCCCCAAGAACCGGTACGTCAAGGGCAACCGTCCGACTGGAACTGATTAAAGCAGCCTTCCGACTGGAACGATGAAAGCAGCCTCCGACTGACAAACTGTCTCGTTGTCGACTGACCCATGCCTCACTCGTTGTCGACTGACCAGTGCCTCACTCGTTGTCGACTGACCCGTCCCTCACTCGTCGATTGACCCGTGCCTCACTCGTTGTCGACTGACCCGTTCCTCATTCGTTGTCGACTGACCCGTGCCTCATTCGTTGTCGACTGACCCGTGCCTCACTCGTTGGCGACTGACCCGTGCCTCACTCGTTGGTGACTGACCCGTTCCTCACTCGTTGGCGACTGACCCGTGCCTCATTCGTTGTCGACTGACCCGTGCCTCACTCGTTGGCGACTGACCCGTGCCTCACTCGTTGGTGACTGACCCGTTCCTCACTCGTTGGCGACTGACCCGTGCCTCACTAGTTGGCGACTGACTCGTGCCTCACTCGTTGTCGACTGACCCGTTCCTCACTCGTTGGTGACTGACCCGCCCCTCACTCGGTGACTGACCCGCGCGCACTACTCACACACCCACACTGGAACGGACGAATTGATGCCACTGACTGACAAACTGTCTTGTTGTCGACTGACCCGCACATGCTGCTCATACACCCACACACGCCAAGAACGGACCTCCCCCTCTTTTATATAGGCGACCGGTCTGGGTGGGCACAGAGTCCCCCCGAATTCACCCCGCCCCACTTGCGCACCGTTACCCTGACAACCCGCACTCTCGTTATTATTCCTCGCGGTGTCAAACGCCGATCGAAAAAGGGCGGGTCTTGGCGTCCGTGAAAGAAATGTGTGTCAACGTCGTTGGAAAAAGGCGGGCGTCAGCATCCATGAAAGAAATGGCATGCATAAGTGTGTCTGTCGTAAAGAATAAAACAAGCTTCCCATTAGAGAGGGGATCTATTCTTTACCCTTCTCAACGCATCACATTTAGAATCCCACCAGACATGGGGATGGATCTATCCTGGACATGCATTTAAGGAAATAACTATCTGAGAACCTGGATGTTGGTATGCATTCATCGGATCGGATTCTGAAATCCATAACAACATTTAAAAATAATAATAAATTTTAAAGCGATGAGCTGCGTTCCCATGTATGTTTAAGTCAACGGTCATCTTGGCACCACATTTGGTGAAGTTGTAGATGAGGTCATACCTTTTCATTTTAGCTTCAGAGCCCCAATGAGAAATGATTTTGAAGTCTGGAACCCTTGACCTCCCAAAAACATATTGATTTTACTGAAAGCACTGGAGTTTGTGGTAAAATAACCATTTTTGCAAACCTCATTATTTTCACGAACATTCAAAACTGCATGCAGCCATATTGCATCACTCTGGATTGTATCCTGTCGGACCCCGCTATTCGCGGATTCGCTATTCATGGACCCCGTGTATTCGAGGGTCATAAAATGTGACCTGCTTCTACATTCGCGGGGTTTTATTTATTTATTTATTTATTTTTAAACACTTCAGGACTGGTCTCCTATATCCACCTGGGAAATTGGAAATCGGCCAACTTCACAGCATTACATTAAAAAACCTGCAAAACCAGATCCCCTTAACTACAGCCCAATTAGCTTACTGTACTTCCAATCATCAGCAAGGTCATGGAATCGATCATCGTAGTTGACGTAAAATCATTCCTTTTCTCCAACGGCCTCCTCTGAGATCATCAATTCGGATTCAGACCTGGTCACTCTACCTTGGACATGCTGTTTCCACTCTCCCAACAATGGTGGACGATTGTTAATTTAAGAGCAAAGAACGAATCAATGTTGCAAACTGACATCACTGGTTATTCCCTTATTTAATAATTGCCATGCAATTTTAACCCAGGATGTGTCACAAATTCATGCTTGTTGGTAATTAGCATACATTACATGACTTTGGTGATCACAGATTATTTTTTTCAACATTAAACGGTCATTGTTTTTTTGTTTGATTGGTGTTCAACGCCATACTCAAGGGTATTTCGCTTATATGTCGACGGATTCTCCATTTCTTACTCCGTACTACTTAATATGATGGAAAACCAGGAGGAAACCAAGGATAAACCACCCCCGCAATAGCCGAAGTCACCTCATGTGACTCCCTCATATACCTAAGCAGGTTGATTGGGCGGTGGGTACATCGAATGAGGATGGGTACTCAGACGCGCTAACCATTAAGCCACGGCATGGGTCCCATAAAAGTCACAATACAGGTTTGACCAGGCTTGAACCACGATATGCACCAACTACGGAGCCCATGATATAACCAAATAGGCCATTGTAGTGCTCAGAGTTTATGCTGTGAAAGTTTTACAACCTTTCATTTTCTAGTTTCTCAACTCTGAGTATTATGGTGGAAGAGCTAACATGAATGAAAGGGAGATAACCAGGAGTAAAGTACTTACAACTCTGGGTTTCTACTTGTTCAGCTTTGACAACACTTCTTTTTTCATTGCACGGCTAAACTTTACACCATACAAATTATGTGACACCCCTGGTTATTTGTTAAAGTAATATTGTGAGAGGAAACCTTATGTTGCCAACTATTGGCAGGTGCAATAACCCTGAAATATATAAAAAGTGACATCTCTGGTTTTCCCCTTGTGGTCTTCATATATATATATATATATATATATATATATATATATATATATATATATATATATATATATATATATATATATATATATATATATATATATATATATATATATATATATGTTAGTAAATTTGAGGATATTAGTGTATGATGCAAATACCCCTTCCCTTAAGACCCAGTCACACCTTGACGCTTTAGCCAGCAATGGCAACGTATCAAAATGTATGTAAAACGCTGGCTTACGCTGAACTTTTGATGTTCCTTTTAAAGATTCGGACGTATTCATAACGAGTTGGTCGTATGCATACATATTAGTAACGGACACAGAACGTTTCGTTGTCTTATAGATAACTTATACCAACGAATGCTTCGCCTGTTGTCAGCTTTCACAACCTATGCCCAACGATAGTCTAACTTATGCATAGCGCGCTGCACGTCTCGCCGACGATCACGTGGCGTAGCCTATTAAAAGGCTGCCGCACAATGATTCAAATCATAACCGCCGGAGAAATGGAAGTGTCAACATCGCAGTCACACCTTGGCGATCTTGCCAGCATACGCCGACCTCTGAAAAATGCATCTAAAACGCTGGCGCACGTCGAATACGGTATGGGTAAGTTTGGTATACGTGAATAGAACGCCAAAGTACGCTATCATACGTTGTAGTAAGTGGAGTACGTCTTGTACTTTTAAACGTGTTAAACATTTTACGACGTACTTGCCGTATGCCTTACACGTTCCACATGCGATGGGAATAAGTTGTAGGCACGTTATGGGATCGTTGGCACACGTCGACAAAAGTTACTTGTAAGTTACTCATAAGTCAAAACACATCAATGTAATGGTTAGCGTTAGTGTTCCAGACTCCCTGTTTTTTTTTTTTTCTTCTTCTTCGGTATAACAGTGATGTTGACACTTCGATTTCTAGTGCGGTTATAATATAATATAATTAATAGGCTGCTGCTCAACGATTTAAATCATAACCGCACTAGAAATCGAAGTGTCAACATGACCGTCATACCAAAGAAAAAAAAAGAAAAAAATTATAAAAAACCAGCGAGTCTGGAACACTGACACCAACCATTACCTTGACGTGTTTCGACTTATGAGTACCTTACAAGTAACGTGTGTCGACGTGTGTCAACGATCACGTAACGTGCCTACAACACGTTACTCATAGGTTAGAAATAAGTTTTGGGTACGCTAAACATCACCTCGACGTGTTTCAACTTATGATTAACTTACTATTAACGTGTGTCGACATGTGTCAACGATCGCATAACGTGCCTACAACTTATGGGCAGCGTCGCGGAACTTGTGAGTCATACGCTGGCATAAGTCTAACAAATTTCAAGCATGCTAAAATTTGAGGACAACCGCAAAGTACAACGATGAAAGCCAGCGTACTACGACGTATGGCAGTGTTTTTCAGCGTACTCTCAATGTTTCCAAAACTTACCCATAACGTATTCGACGTGTGCCAGAGTTTTAGACAAATTTTTCAAAAATCGGCATAAGCTGGCTAAAACGTCAAGGTGTGACTGAGCCTTTAGGCACGGATCAGTAGTTAAACAAATGGCACAATTCCATATGGACAAGAGGAAATTACAAGAAATCTCCTCAGATTGGCCCCAACCGTTTTCATTTCTATAATGATTATACATACACGCATACACATATACCGATAATTCCCCTGTTTTAATGGAGCTATAAACACTTGCTGGGGTGGTGGGGAGAGAGGAGGGAGGATAGTGGAAAAAACATATGTTGTGCTATTGCCAGTAATCCCCTTCTCTCTCCAGCAGGAGTCGGTAAACCACTTGCAAAGTGTCACGTGTACAAGCGAAAATCATGTTGGCTTCCCACCCTCGTGGGAGAGGGCGGGGGGGGGGCGTATTTTGCACCCCTGCATACATACGTAAAATTTGGTGCAGATTGGCTGTGCCATTTTCAATTTTATAATTGTCAAACTTGCATACATACATCGAATTGCCTGGTTTTATATCGTACACTGAACTCTTAAATATCACGGATTTCCCTTTTGCGATCTTGACCAATCACGGGAAACTTCTCCGCATACCTATTTAGTTATCATGGGCATACCTTTGACCATTCGCAGTTTTTGAGCGAAGTTGCGAGTCCTTGCTTGCGTCCATACGGGTGGTGAAAATGTTCAAAGTGCTAAAGTGTCATTCCAGTCCCATGATCTTGATAGTGAAAGGATGGTAAAGCACTTAATGATTGGATCGAGGACCAAACGCAGAAAAAATTGCCGATGAGTGGACCGATGACACAGTAGAAAGCACTGAGCATCTACAAACATTCTCCACAAGGCATCCGCAACGAATAATATTCGGATTCTGTTGCATCAAGTTAGCTGGGGAAGCAGCATCGGCAGGCCATGTTACTGTGCAGAATGACCTGCAACAGCTCAAGGAGAAGGGATTTCGGTGATTACTCTGCAGATCGGGATTATTCTGGAAGAGGATGACATCCTGCACCTTCCTGTTCAAGCAGAACTGGAATGTTTTTTTACATTTAAAGTACACATCTTGTGTTTTTATATTTATTTTACATGTTTATTTCAATTGATTTTTTTTTTTTTTTTGCTGCTGCCCACCTTCCTTGATGTCCAGGAAAAAACTCAATTTTTCCCATGAGCTGCTGCCCACCTTCCTCGATGTCCAGGACAAAAAAACCCATTTTTCCCCATGAGGTTTAAGTACTAACGTTCACGGTTTTACATTTCACGGCACTTTTCAGGAATGTAATCCCCACAATATTTAAAGGTTTACTATATTAGGAAGCAGCTACAATACACTCCTCTGATATGAATGGCAAAACCTGGATGGTACAAACAGCTGGACAAGGTGAGCAAAAAACAACAGCGCTCGATCCCCAACACCATGCCCACACATGTAGAACACCCAACGGAACCTCCACCAATCACGCAACCCACATGTCACCATGTCCAACCAGGATATGAAGCCAGCACTGTTTGTGCTCTGCAAACACAAATCCAAGAAGGAACATGCACATTCACTCACCCCCACCCCATAAATGCAACACCAGATCACAAGTGAACGAGACATCTGTGATCACAAAACGATCGCCAAGGGTAAGCTTCCCCCAGTGCCAACGCGATCCAATGTTGGCAATATTTTTTTTCCAGACCGCAATGTGACCTCGAGCTTCAACGTTTAGGGATAGTGTGTAAATTCCGAAAGTGTTTCCCCATCTACAATCTATCAATAAAACTCAACATCATGAAAATTGGAGCAAAGTTATTCAAGTTATGATCAAAAAGGTGTTTTTTGGAAATTATGTCACAATCCAAAAAAGTAGGTCAAGGACACTAATCAAATGTCAGGTGCACAACTTAAGTAAAGGTACACTATTGTGATACAAAAACATCTTGGAAGGACAAGCGGTCTGAGATTCCACTTTGGCAAAATTGAGCGATGACAAGAAAACAAAAACAAAACAACCCCCCCCCCCCCTTTTTTTTCTTCAGACCACAATTTGATCCTGACCTTTAACCTGTAGGGATATGAGTATATGCGGCTTGCTTTAGGCAAAATAGGGAGAGCAACTTCGTTCTGATCAGGCACACCTTTGTTGAGTTTGGGTAAAAAATGTGAAAAATTATATAATTAGGTCATGACCTTAAAAATTGTTAAGATCAAATAAAATGACGTCAATGGCACAAACATTTTATTCCCATTATTGATGCAAAATTTCATTCTGAAAATCCCAGCCAGCTCCAAGATACAGCTCAGACATTGACAGAAAAAACAAAAAAAACAAAACCTATATAGTGGTTTAGTACTCTGAGGGGCGCAAAAAATTCGGAGGTACCATTAACATTTGGAGGCACCAATTGTAGAAACAAACCCTACAATAGCCCCTGATCCTATCGGGGAAGGCTTTGTTCAAAAAAAGCAAAGCAGACAATCGACGATGCAAGTGGCATTTTTTTGTTTGAGGTTCAGCAAAATAAAAACACTCCTCAACTGACCTATCGTACCGACACATGACCAGAAACAAATTGTCGCCTCGGAAATAAAAGCAGACAATTGCTAAGGCTCGGAGTCTATTGGCCTGAGGAAGCTCGCTGGTAAGCGGATGAAACGTCGCCTGGGACAGGATCTGCTCTTGCTTGTTTAGCAGAGTAGATCGAGTGACTTTTTGGTTGGATGCGCCTTCTTCCGTATATGTAAAATGTATAATTGCAACTGCTCCAATCTTGTGTGTGTCTGTGTCTGTGTGTGTGTCTCTCTCTCTCTCACCTTCGGAGAGAGCAAGAAAACAGGGCAAAAAGTCGACGTACTAACAGTGAGGCAGTAGGTGGACACAGCACACAACAGACAGGGAATAGGGAGAGAGGATAGGAGGAACTGCAATGAAGAAAGTTTTGAGTTAGGTTGGGTTAATATGGGTAGAAAAGATCATGAGTAGGGAATTAACATGACTAGAGATAATGGTGGTGTACATCAATGGAGACTTGACATGACATGAGATGAGATGACAAACTGTGAACTTCGATCTCTGCAAGGAAGAGTGGGATTCAACAGCCTCATGAGGAAGTTAACTGGAAAAACGCCTTCAAGAAAGCAGTACAAGTAAACGGGTAAAACAGCTGACCTCAGATAACAAAGCATGACGCTGCAAAGAATGTTGGTGTGGTTGATAAGTGATGATGTCATCGATTGTCAAAAATGAAAATTGAGGCAAAGTTCGTACCTTGTAATAGCGACTGCTTGTATCAGACTGGAACAGGGTGACGCATTTACAGTCCAACCGCCAAAAGTGTCTCTTCCTCTGTGGGCCAGAAACAAATCACAAAACACTAATGGCTGAATAAAGAAGCTGAAAATGCGTTCACGTGCTATAGCTTGAAGATGTTTTACAAATGTTTACCAAAGACATTTAACACATTTTAGGAAATTAAACAAACAAACAAAAACTCAATCCCTTCCTCTTCTTAATTATCAATACCAATGCGTCGAGGACTCAAAAAGCTTAAATACAGGGTGGTCAGAAAAAAAGTCCACCCCCATCCCGGGCCATATTTTATCCGACAACTTCATATGTACCAACTTCTCTTTTATGTTACAGGTATGGACTACAAGAGAGATGAGCATGTCCTAGACAACAGAATAGAAGATTGGTAGAAATATACTTCTGAACGCAGTCATTTAAGGAAAATCAAAGAAAGTTCCAAACCAACTTCAATTGCAGAGAAGCCTCGTCTAAGCAAACAATGGATAAATGGATTAATAAGTTCAGGAGGAAGGGGTTTTTTTCACTCTCTTTGCTGTACACCGCTCCTTCCCAATTCCATATCCAGGCATTGCATGAAATCATCGCCGTGGGCCGAAGGGAGTCCTCAGTTTTTACTCCGTTTGTTTTTTCTTTCTTTCTTGTTTGTCCGGGTGACATCACAGCCATCATTTGAGCGAGGAAGCCGAAATTTGTGGACAAAAGTAAAGATGTGCTTTTGCAAAAACTGTATTTTTTGTTTTGATTAATTAATTAATTGATTAATTACTTACTTAATCGATTTATTAATTTTATTTATTAATATCGATTTATTAATTCCTTATTTATTTTCTTTCTCATCTGGGAAATATCTTAGGCACCTTTTGAGCTTGAAAGTTGATATTTGGAAATGACATTAAACAAGTGATTTGGCTATAAAGGGTATTTTTGATTTATTCATTAATCAACTCATCGATTAATTATTCATTTTTCGATGAATTACTTGATTTTTCAAAGGGTTACAGATTCGGATGAAACAGTGGTAGTTTAGGTATGCTATGAGGCAATTGATTGAGAAATCAATTATTTTACGATTATTATTTATTTTAATTAAGCAATTAATCACTGAATCAATCAATTATTGCACACCGCTCACTCCAAATCGGTCTCCATATGCTGCATGGCGAGTAAGTATCATTTGTACACATTCACCTGAGAAGTGCACCGCTCCCTCCCAATTCCGTCTCCATGTGCTGTAAGGCGGCGTCAGCGGGTGCCGAAGTTGCCCCGGCAATGTCGCGCGCTGGAGGATTTGTTATTTATTTATTTGGCAGAGGGGCAGTGTACTTTTATTTTACCTGTACTAGTTAAACCTTAGTTTCTGGATGCCCTTCTGTCCTTTATGGAGTTGCAAGGAAGAACCAAGTCAAAAGGCTTACATGAGGAAAAATAAAATTGGGTGGTGTAGAACAGAAAGTCATGAAATATGGGAGATGACGTAAGACATCATTGAACTACCAGAAAGAAAGACTGGAGGGAAAAGCAAGATTAAAAGGACACAGAAAATTCCACATGTAACATAAAAAGGGGAAATAAACAAGTAGAGATGAAGAGTAACAATAAGCCTGAAGGTTGCCAAGGACCGTGTTAGTGGATAAACAAATGCAACCTACAACGAGAGAGTTCATCGAACACAATACCCTGTGAAGTGTTCAAGTATGTATTTCAATATAAACAAATAGCCCTGTAGGGGACTCATGGTCATTTCCCTAACAGGCGGGGTGGAAATGAAGGATTAGGGGGAAGGAGCCATGACCACCTCTTCTTGAAGTGGTACGGTAATGGGGAGCACAACTTCAGTTGGCATGATCCTTATGTTTCATGAAGAATTTGGTCTGCATCTGACCATCGGTTTCTGAGATTTTAAAATAAATTACCTGAATTTGAGGCAAAATCCCCCTTTTCAGCCTCTTATCGGGGCAAATCCAGATGGGGAGCACATCTCCATGAGGCCTCACTGTTCTGATGTATCATACCAAATTTGGTCCAGAATCAGTCATGTAGTTTTTGAGGAAAATATGTTTTTGTGAATATGAGGGATTAGGGGAGGGACGCCGTGGCCCCCTTTCCAGGGGAGATATGGCCATGGGGAGCACAACTTAAGGTTAGGGCAATGTCACAAAGCTGCATGGATAGTTTGGTCTGGATGTGGTTGTCGGTTTCTGAGAAGAATATTTTTGAATGAGATTCCAATATTTGGAGCAAAACCCCCCTTACACCCACTTTAAATGGGTGGATTCGGATGGGGAGCACAACCCCATGAGACCTCACTGTCCTGATGCATTGTACCAAATTTGGTCCGTATCGGTTGGGTAGTTTGCGAGAAGATGTTTCAGTCAAATGTTAATGGACATATGTACGGACGGTCGGACACTGGGACCCACTCGACGAGTTTATTTCTGAGTCATAACCTCATAAATTTGTGATTTTTAAAGATCCTTTAAAAAAGAAATCCGCAACTGCAGCACGAATGAAGCAGTCTGAAACATCACCCTTACAGACCACCCTATTTAACATGTCCAAGTACTGCAAAATTGGAGGTTCTTGGAGGTGATAAGAAGGTGATTTGTGTTCTTCTACAGTGTTCAAGTATATAATTCGATTTCAATGAAATAAAGATTGTAAAAGTCAAAAAATAAATTAATTCCGGAATTTACCACTGCCTTACCGCCATTGTAGGCATTGTCTATTCCAACACCCTATCTAGCACATGACTAGTTTTTCATGCCTGTTGTTTGTGTCCTTTACAACAGCCTTAAAAACAGTAAGTTTCCTGTTTGGAATAATTTTCAATTTTGTTTGACTGCCAGACAGGCAGACAGAGTAAAAAAATTATCTCACTCCTCCATGCGCATGTGCGATCGAGACAAATTCAGAGACAATGTACGTTAAACAGCAGGTTTGTTTTCCAATTCATGTTCCAATTTGTGTTCAAAATATAACATTAAATTGAAATCAAGTTGTTCCTTGATCATACACTGACATTTAAGGACAGACACAGACAGACAGACTGACGTGAACCAATTGCTTATCCCCCCTTATCGCTTTGCATGCATGGGGTAATAATGGATGGTAGAAAACCAAGTCAGGTCCAGGGAAAGCAAGGTCAGATTTGAGAGTATGAGACCGCAGAAACAGAGTGATACTCTATTTTGCCGAGTATAAATTAAGCAATTGGTAGAAGGTTGAGAAAGTACGATGTGCTTTCAAGGTTGGTGGGAACACAAGCCGAGACGCACCAAGCTGTCCTTGCTGGTGAAATGGACCATCCAGCCCTCACGGATCAGTGTGCTCGTTCTCCGCTTTGTGTGTTTTATGGATTGCACCACTCGCATCAGTGGGATGTTGCTGCCGCTCATGGGACTGTAAAATGACACATCAGGATTAACATTGTCATGCGAGCTCACAAGCATATCCAAGAATGATGGTTGTCATCAGATTGTAGTATATGGGCCAACAGTAACCAGAAAAGGAGATGTTCATTTTTCAAGATTATAATGCATCTACTAGGGGTGCAGGTACAAAACAGCACTTCTGTTTCAAAGTTTCACTCCAGATAGTACCTGAAATGAGCCAAAGCAACGGAACAAGGCATATTGTAAAGAATGCTTTTCTGGCGGTCTGCTTTTCTTGCCAAAATTAAGTTGGAATGCTGGAATTGTTTGTCAATCTTCACCATTGAGAGATAGGGCTGAAAACCATACGTAGCACGGTATCAAAAAAAGCGTTGTGGATGGGTAATGACAAGACTTGGTGGATGAGTTGGTTAGTTGACAAGAACAAGCAGATTAGATTTTGGTTGAGGTGTGGATGCATATCCGGCTTATCAGTGGAACACAAAACGTAAATTGTTCAGCCTGGCGGAGGTATGCGTTCTTTCGAGTGCCGCTCGAAACTGAACAACAATCACTTTTCTCCATCGTTTTACATTTCAGCATCATTATTAACGGTGCACGAGAAACAACAAAAAGCTCGTGGTGCTAGATAACCATTACAACTCAGCTCAATAATTGCGGTTGGTCAAAATTAAACCCAGCAATAACTAAATCCGTACATAAGAGGTTGCCCGCGATTGGGCAAAATAAGTGAAATTCAAACCCGTGATATTTAAGGGTTTATTGTATATCGTTCTTAGCCCCATCTCTCAATGTTGAAAAATCTCTTGTAGAGTCTCAAAAGGCCGTCGTATCCGGATCCAGATCCGGATTCAGATCTTCACTAAAATCAAATCAATTCGCCCTTGTCACACACCCAACCTGTCCATCAATTTTTGTTGGAATCCGTCCACAACTTTTTGAGATATCCTGCTCACAGACAGACAAACAGACAAACAGACAAACAGACAAACAGACAGGGGTGAAGACATAACCTCCCATCCACCTTCGGTGGCAGAGGTCATGAGAAAATTTTTCAAAAAAAAAATACAAATGCACTTCAACAGAGATGTGCTGAGTATTCTTTTCTTATTCAGCTTACCCCATAATATCCATGGGTTCATCAAGGCCAGGGTCTTCCACTGGAGCTGTCGGGTCTTCAATATCAAAAGGTTCCTCCATCACCACATCGGGCTCCCCTCCGACGCCAGGGAGCTCTACAGGAACAAACAGATGCCCACATTCAGCTACAAACTACAAACAGTTAAAATAGTCTCACTGATGAAACAATCAACATCCGAACACAATACAATCAGCTTTGAGATGTGGCAAGAATAGGATGGTGTAAAGCAGAAAGGAGAAAAACAAGTAGGCAACACCAACATGGGCCACATACACCTCCTTAAAAACATACCAAGCCACACCAGCACATGGCTTCACCATGCATACAGAACAATCGTCACGCACACTCGCCCACAACCCGCACCTGTGAAACTACCGGGGATGCCTATTAGTGGTGGTTGTACCCCTCCCCCCCGACCCCCCGATACAATATGTGGGTCAAATCTTCCCTGCTGTCTGGAGTCGTCAGGGCAGCATGGCCATGGTCAGAGCACCCCATGGACCGGCCCACTACCTCACACTTTTGACACGAACTCCTCACACAAAATCACTCAAGTCACCACACATCACACATGTTTTACATGTTGGGCACATATCCACAACCAATAGTTTTTCCTCTTTGGGGAGTGACCTTCGTCCTCAGTCCTCCCCTTTCTCCTCCTTCTAGCAAGACATAGAAACTAACCTGGAGCCCACCACAATATACAAACATATGGCCAACATGTAAAACTCGCATGACTAGCTCCATGGCCAGAGGGAGTTCAGTCTGCTGCACAAGTTGCGGTGAATGGTTCCATCTGGCCTGTGTCGCTCCCAGTGAACAAACAGATTACATACGCAGTTGGACCTGCGGCAGCAGCTTTCAGCTGAATCCAAACGCAAACCCAAACGACGACGGAGCTACACAAGTCCCCAATACATTACCACCACCCTCATCACTTCCACCCCATGCACCATCATCACCAGCACACAACAAACCACGTCAAGCCAAAAAACGCACGCATAACCTGAATGTCCTCCAATACACAGAGGGTCTCATCAGAAAAGCCATGCCAGCTTAAATAGTTCACTCTCACAAACAACATTCACACAGCCATCATGCAAGAAACCAAATCACAAGAGAAAACAAAACACCTACCACCCCCAACTACGTACCGATAAGCACAGACAGATCGGATGCCAGAGATGGAGGCCTCATCACAGATATACACACAAGTCACTGAGATACACAGATATCACTAAACACACAAAATCACTTTTACCACCAGACAACACACTCAAACTTCAAGCCCTGAAAATTAAAATGGGTAAAGGCGCTGTCACACCTTGACGATTTAGCCAGCAATGGCAACGTATAAAAATGTATGTAAAACGTTGGCGTACGCTGAAATTTTGATGTTTTTTATTAAAGTTTTGATCGTATTCATAACATATTAGTTACGGGCACAGAACGTTTCGTTGTCTTATAGATAACTTATACCAACGAATGCTTAGCCTGTTGTCGGCGTTCACAACCTATGCCCAACGATAGTTTAACTTAGGCATAGCGCGCTGCACGTATCGCCGATGATCACGTGGCGTAGCCTGTTAAAAACCTGCCGCTCGCCGATTTAAATCATAACCGCCTGAGAATTGGAAGTGTCAACCACGCAGTCACACCTTGACAATTTAGCCAGCGTATGCCGAACTATGAACAATTTGCTGAACCAAGCTGGCACACGCCAAATACGGTATGGGTAAGTTGTGTATACGTTAAGAGCACGCTGAAAAACGATGAAGTACGCTGTCATATTTTGTGGTACGTCTCGTACGTCGTGAAATTTCAAGCATGCTGAAAATTTTACAACGTACTCGCAGTATGGCTCACACGTTCCGCTACGCTGGGAATAAGTTGTAGGCTCGATATGCGATCGTTGACACACGTCGACACAAGTTCCTTGTAAGTTACTCATAAGTTGAAACACCTCGAGGTAATGTTTAGCAAACCCAAAACTTGTTTTCTCCGTCAAGGCACATTTTCTTTTTTTCTCCTTGGCTCCATGAAGGCACGTGACGAAATATCTGAAGTTGTTGTTGTTGTTGTTTTTTTATTCCTTTTTTTTAGTCCATCACGAATTTTAAAATATATTCGGACATTTGCTTTTTAAGTTTCGACGTCGACGTGACAATATCCTCAAACAGAAAAAATTCACAGAGGAGGAACTAAGAATAAGACATGAGCAAACTGAAGAGGCAATCGGACGTGACGTAACGGCACGTGACGAAATATCGGAAGATATTGTTGTTGTTTTTTTTTTTTAAATGCTGCCAATACGCCATTATACGGTAGCTGTAAGTTAGAAACACGTTCAGTAAGTTCTGTGGTCGTCAGGAAGACGTCAATCAAATACGTCTACATACGTCAATATGCGTTGGAGTTAAGTTACACATAGGTTCAAAGCACATTACTCATAGGTTAGAAATAAGTTTTGGGTACGCTAAGCATTACCTCAACGTGTTTCGACTTATGAGTAACTTACAAGTAATGTGCCTCGACGTGTGTCAACGATCGCATAACGTGCCTCGACGTGTGTCAACGATCGTGTAACGTGCCTACAACACGTTACTCATAGGTTAAAATAAGTTTCGGGTACGCTAATCATTACCTCGACGTGTTTCGACTTATGAGTAACTTACAAGTAACGTGTGTCGACGTGTGTCAACGATCGCATAACGTGCCTACAACTTATGGCCAGCGTAGCGGAACGTGCGAGTCATACGCTGTCATACATCCTAAAATTTCAAGCATGCTAAAATTTGAGGACAACCGCAAAGTACAACGATGAAAGCCAGCGTACTACGACGTATGGCAGTGTTTTTCAGCATGCTCTTAATGTTTTCAAAACTTACCCATAACGTATTCGACGTGTGCCAGCGTTTTAGACAAATTTTTCATAAGTCGGCATAGGCTGGCTAAATCGTCAAGGTGTGACAGCACCTTAACAAAGAACACACGAACATCACAAACATTTACATAGCACGAAACGTATCCCCCATTGTTCCAACCAAATACTCACCACAACTACAGAACCTTTGCTCCCTCCCAAACACCATCATCGGAGGGGACTTCAATGCTAAAGACCATTGATACACCCATCACCAAGCAAACACCAGAGGACAAATCATTGCTTTATTACATTCTACATTTATTATTTATAGTTAACAACACAAACACACACACACACACACACACTTTTCAAGTTTATTATACTATATCCCACAATCTTACAATTAAATTGTAAGATTTGTAAGATGATATATGATATCTTACAATCAACCTTCTAAAGACAGGTAAAATTGTGGTGATCAAGTTGGTTTACATGTCTGAAGGAAAAGATAAATAAATAATCACTTATGAGCTCACCACCATTGAAATGTACTTCTCCGAGACAATCTTTTGGGACTTTAGATGCACAGCGCTTGTGGCAATTGAATTTGCAATCTGAGAGAGAATGTTGGAAAGGATTTGTAAACAAACAAACAAAGAAAAATGCCTGCAATTATAATAGTTATTTATTCACAATGATCCAAGTCAAGTAAGAAAAGGATATTAGGAGACATCATATACCCACACGAATTACAGGGATATTAAGAGACAATGAAAGAAAAATAACACATCAACACTGTATCTGGAATTTGAACTTATCATCCCAGTGTCACAGGCTAAGTGCTCAGATGGGAATGCCAAACTGCTGAAGAAAGCCTTGGACTGAAGCATATTATTTTAATCAATAAACTATTATATTTTATTTCAAACCAATGTGACATTCTTCACAATTTGTCAGAGTACTAGTTGAAGTTGTGACATTTTCAATGCTCAAGAAAGAGCTCGTACATATATATATATATATATATATATATATATATATATATATATATATATATATATATATATATATATATATATATATATATATATATATATATATATATATATATATATATATATACAAAGCGCCCTTCCCTTTATCCATCAAATTGGGACCGTACTGTGTCCAGAGCGTCGGTGCTGCCGAAGCAGTCTCCTGGACTATTGGGCACAATCCTGGACGGGTCGCCACTCCGATACAGGATGCTCGAATGACTCGATCATCCCAGCAAGCTGGTACTCACTTTGCCGACCTCAGAAGGATGACACGCTGAGTCAACCCCACATGGTATCAATTCAACAGCGGAGCAGGATTTGAACTCAGGACCCAAAGATCCCCAGCCCACCACAAGAACCATTAAGCCTACACCAGGCATGCCTCCCTTTATATGGGACGGTTTCTCTGTATGCAATTTTAACACAGGGACTGAAAATTCGTTTCTCGGCCTCTACTGGACGAAATCGGCTGCAAATTTCAGAAGTAAATCCTTTGTACGTCGAGGTAGTATGTTCCAAATTTAATCAACGTTCATTTCCAACATTCTTGAGTATACAAGAACCCTCAAAATTCATGTTGATGTCTGTCAGCCCGTCCGTCGTCCAAAATGTGTTGGAGCTCATATCTCAAACGCTATATATTGAAACGAGCTGAAACTTGGAATATACATCGGCCAATATGTCTAATTAACGGTTTTTGAAACAAATTCCACCGTCGTGCCAAAGTTTTTGCTTATTAGCTATGAGCTTCAGTTATGTTGTTGTGTTGCAATGGCATATATATATATATATATATATATATATATATATATATATATATATATATATATATATATATATATATATATATATATATATATATATATATATATATAGATATTCATATTATAGGGCACCCTATAGGTAAATATATAGTGTGTGTGTGTGTGTGTGTGTGTGTGTGTGTGTGTGTGTGTGTGTGTGTGTGTGTGTGTGTGTGTGTGTGTGTGTGTGTGTGTGTGTGTGTGTGTGTGTGTGTGTGTGTGTGTGTGTGTGTGTGTGTGTGTGTGTGTGTGTGTGAAAACAAGACCCAATCACATCTCTCACCTGTAAATGGAGGGAATAACTCATCAGCTCTCACCTAATAAATTACCCAAGATGGCTCGGATTATAAATAAACTACCTCCCTTGCTCTTCCAGCTGAAGAAGGTTGCATAGAGTGACCATGAAAGCTACACAAGGTAAGCCCTTTGCTATTTCAAACTCCACTCGGGTTTCCATTCAGCTGCAGACATTCACAAGTAGTACATACCTGAGAATCCCAATGCTACACACCCACTCAGCTGCCAGACTGGTTTCATCACTTCTTGGCGAGTCATCAGCAACAGTGCAGACAAACACGTACCACCGAGACTCTCAAGCATGTACCACGTGCAATGCAATGTCAATAGCAGTTAACATACTGTATAAATAAATGGTAAGACCCAATCACATGTCTCGCCCGTAATTGGAGGGAATAACCAATCAGCTATCACCGAATCAATAACCTCAGGCGGCTAGGATTATAAATAAATTAACTCCCAGGATCTTCTGGACGTAGAAAGTTGCATAAAGCAACTGTCAAAAGTTACCAAAGGTAAACCCAAAGCACTTATGTAGCTTTTCACGGTTAGACGATTGCCCATTTTTGGCAAACAAGTCAACTAATTGCTCTCAAATTAAAAAGGATAGATTTTTTGAGTGCAACACAATTAACCTTTTTAAAGTCCCGTGAAATCATTTATAGATCGATCAACTTAAACTTTTCCCGTCACTTGGGACAGACACTTTTGCAAGTTACATATGAGAGATAAATACAAAACATGTTTCTCTCTTCAATCTCTCCCCTATTTAAAATAAACTCGATTGATTTCGCACAAACAAAGAACACAAATGTTCGTGTTGACTCTGCCACTACTCAGTAGTACCGACGTGCATACAAAATCATAAGACTCACAATAATTGGCACTTGATTTGGAAGAAAAAGTAAACATTTTCATGGTGACCAACAATGTTTTCATCTTTATCAAGGCCAGAAATAAGACTACGCGACATTAGAGCAGATCACATACAAGCTGTTAAGTATTAAACTGGGTGATCCAACATGATACAACTTTAGAGAATATGGATTCCAAATTGGAATCCTATTCAATCACCATTGACCAACAATCAATATCAGACTTAAATATTTTGTTTGTTGCAAACTGCCATGAACATGAAAGTTGCAATGACTTTGAAAAAATGACTTTAGTCCGCTTTACTCAACTGGATGTGGGATATCCTGGTTTACTGCGCAAGGACGCGTATATCTGCACAAATATTTCATAATTATATAATTAGTAATATAGTGTTAACCTCAATGCTTGTCAAAGTGACATAAAGTACTCAAACTCTGGAGAAAGTTCAAAGATCAAAGCAATTCCAGAAGAGCCTTATGTGTGGAGCTTGATGTCACCAAAAAAAAATAAAAAAAAACCAAACAGTTTTGAAAAGAGTAAATTGGGGACAGGTCAGGTCAGGTATGGGAGCATGTGCCAGAACAGCGCGTCGCTGCGTCCACTTTCCGCCGGTACTCCAGGGGCCTCCGTCTGGCCATCCCCCAGGCAGATGCCAGGCCCATCCCCATCTCCTTGAGATGATGGTCAACCTGCTGCAACCATGAGGCACGTGGTCGGCCCACTGGCCTCCTCCACTCATGAGACTCCCTCGCTAAGAGAATCTGGTGAGCAGGATCAGCGTCAGGAAAACGAGCCACATGTCCATACAGCCGCAGCTGACGCTCACGGACTATGCAGGTAACAAATCTCATCCGAGTCTCTCTCAGCAACCGCTCGTTGGACCCAAAATCCGACCAGCGATAGCCAAGGATTCTCCGAAGAGACCTGGTATCAAAGGAATTAAGTCTCCGTCTCAGATCCTTGGTCAAAGTCCAAGTCTCGCACCCATAGAGCAAGACTGGAAGTACCAAGGACCTGAAGACTCGGACTTTCGTCCTCCCGCACAGATACCGGCAGCGCCACACCCCATGATCCAGTGAATCCATGACTCCCCAGGCCCGACCCAGACGTCTATTGACCTCCGGCTCACAACCTGCGGAGACATGAATATCACTGCCAAGGTAAGTGAATCTATCCACGACCTCAACATCCTCACCACAAACAGACACAGACAGGACAGCAGCATCCAAGATGTCACCGAAAGCCTGGATCTTAGTTTTGACCCAAGAAATCCGTAATCCCAACGGCTCCGACTCCTCATTCAGAACGTCGAGGGCCCCCAAAAGGATATCTAAGGTCTCCGCAAAGATGACTGCATCATCTGCAAAATCAAGGTCCGAGATCTTGACATTGCCAAACGATGCACCGCAACTTGATCTCTCCGACATCCTCCCAAAAATCCAGTCCATACAAGTGCTGAAAAGTGTGGGGGCAAGTACACATCCCTGACGAACTCCAGTAACAACTGGAAATAAGTCATAGATGGTACCACCACACTTCACAGCACTCTCAGTACCAGAGTACACTTCACCTCAAATTGGGGTGAGGCATTCGTAATGCAGATGCACAAAGGCTGCAGCATCCAATGGTTTACCAATATAGATTTGATCATTCATGAATGAGGTCACAACTTTTGCGATCAAGGATTGGCAGTGGGGGGGGAGGGGGAGGGGGGATTGAGTGAACGTTGATTGGAGAAGATGATCAGGGTCCAGGGTCAAAGAAGGATAAGAGTTGGAGAGGATTAGTTTGAAAGAGTTGATGTGTGGGAAGGGGATGGAGGAATGTGCAAGCTTCAAATCTTATGTCCTCACCTCTGCACTGCACACCCTGCCTGAAGAGCCCCTTGAGTAACCGCTTGCAAAACTGGCAAACGGTTGGCCGAGTGTAGTTGTGGACAACAAATGTATGCGGCACCTTCACCTTGCTGGCCACTGCTCGGTCCACCCACACAGGCCTTCCTTGCCACGATGGTGACCGTTTGTCACGGAGTAGCAAGGAGGCTAAACTTCCCATCTCCGTTGATGCTTTCTGTAAAGTCAAAATCAAATAAAAACGTACGTTAGCTGAGACTTAAGTTTCTTGTTGACTATCGTATTTTCACGCAAATAACCCGTGGGCTATACGTTAAATTAGTTCCAAAAATTCCAACTGCGGGGTACACTCGTGCGCTGGTTAAATGGTATTTCACCATAAGGCACGTGACATACCCACAGGGGGCCAAATGAAATTATCAAGGAGATACAAAAAGAGGAAGTTTTTTTGCAAGTTTAATTGTAAATCTGTAATTACAGTTATTTTGCACATTTAACCGACACATTCATATCAAATCCCAAAGCTATTTAAGGTACTTGTACGTCGTCTTCCATAACGGCCACAAAGTCCTTGTCTTCTGTGTCGCTGTAAAACAGATGAATCAGCTTGGAGTCGGCAAGTCTGGGAGTGTGTTCAGTTACGAAATTTTTGGAGCGTGCTCTTCAAGTCGCTGAAGCACTCAAACAAGCACGCCGTTCAAAACTGTCGATAAATAACAGCTGAATGGCAAGCGTGAGCTGCTTGGTAACTGAACACACCCCAGGTCTGTCGCAATCCATGTCGTCATCATTCTCGTCCTCTTCTTCTCCAGAAATCACCCACTTTTTTGTCAACTTTCAGTTGAACGAGAGTCACGGTGTGTCTCGAGTGGCGACCTGCCTCCCATGAACCGGTCTACTGCTTGCAGTGACTGGTCCATTGTAAAGCTGGGCTTGTGGGGACGGGTCCCTCCTATGGGAGGCATGGTACTAGCATTGCCTCCTAGAAGGGGGTCACCCCAAAACACAGGTCCTTCTCCTCCCTCTCTAAACATCTCCGCAGTGCTTGCGCAACACTGGCATGGCTGCTCCGGGGGGGGGGGTGGGGGGTGGGGGTCTGGCGCAACCGGCGATGAGTATTCCACCGGCAGCCCGGGCCCCTGACCTGGTTCCGCCTCGCCATACGTGGTTAATCACTGAGCTATTGCGAGCAAAACGCCGCGGCCTCAGCAATATCAGTGAACACCATGCTCGGCACTCTTCCAGGCAGATAGTTTTGCTTGTCGTGCTCGTCGCGCAGGTCCGATGAGCTGGACCTTAATGCTGGGTTGACAATTCCAGCAAGAGACTTGATTGTTTCTTGAGTGCGCCGCTACCTGGGGAGGGCAGACCACAGTCTCAAGCTGTGGGCATCCACTCTGGTGGTCTGGAGTTTCGGTCCATCGCCGATGCGTCGTGATGGTCAACACCTGACATGCGGTTGAGTGGATGGGAGATAGGGAGTGGGGAGGTCAAAGAGCCAGGGTAATTAAACCCTGGCAGGGGAGGAGTCGAGCCATCGCTGATCCTTTTACATTTTCTCTTACTTTTACTGACAGCAAACACTTTAAGACAGAATCTTGTAATGATATGGTCAATTTCATGAAATTATAGAAAATTCAACAGCCTGCAGGTTATGTTCAGTATACATTTCTAATAGATGAGTGGGGTGGTTTCTGGTCGCATCAGTTGCTGAAACCAAGCTGGTTTTTAATGGATAAGTGCAATGAGCTTTAATTATTCCAACAACCCTTCTTCAAGATATTAATTTTTACGTCAATTGGTTATTTACCGCAGATGTATTTGAAAAGAGCCGTTCGTTGGCCCTTGACAACAAAGCCGTATTGCCTCCTGGAAATATGGAGATCGTGTATCTCCGGGAATATGGAGATTGTGTATCTCCTGGAAATATGGAGATTGCGTATGTGGATAGGAAAGCAGGTGTGTGTTCAGTTACCAAGCAGCTAGCTGTGGTTGCCAAGCCAGCCATTCCTTACCAACGGCTTCAAATGTAATGATGCTTGAGTGCTTGGCGAGCGCTCTACATGAAAACTTGGAAAATGAACACACCTCGAGCATGGGGAGTACACTCATATACGGGTAATACGGGCCAGAAATTTTCCTAGAGCACTTTTTCCCCCCAGGTGGGGGATATACCCGGGGGGGGGGTGGGTTATTTGCGCGAAAATAAAGTATTTTCTTTTTCACCTTGATTCGCTCAGTTGTTGTTTTATGCAGTCAAAAGGTCTCCAGTATATTTTTTCAATCAGTACAAATCTATTTCCAGTGATAGTATTGTTGTTGCCAAGCGGGTCGTTCCAGATGCCTGGTGCGTGTCTGGTGAGTCGCCTCAATGTGACCATAAGGGTCAGTCACAAACCGTCTCAAGCCGATTTACAGGCCTTTCCACTTCCTATACCGTACCCGTGCAACCGTTGAACAAGCCAAGCGCTACGCCTATTGGGACCGTATGCCTCGTCTCCAATTACAGCCAAGACATGCTGAGGCACACTAACGGTCTTGATGTGCAGCATTAATTACCATCGACGGGCTTCCCTCAATTACCAATGAGTGACCATTACAACCTGGATTCACCCCAAGACCAAGTATATTAAATTAACAAACAAGCAATAGTCAAGGGCTCATGGTTTAATTTTGGTGATGAGGCCGAGTCAATGGGCCTATCACTTTGCCATCGCAGACAGGTCGGTGGTCTCTCTGTCTTTTACTGCTTCCTTCCTGGTCTTACACCCTCTGCTCTGCTCTTTCTGTGCTTTGTCCACCTCTCCATGTTTCTGCAGGGCTCACACGGTCTGCCATAAACCCCCTTCTTGTGAAACTACATAAATCCAGGATCACTACTCACCTCCACTCATTTGTTCCTCATTTTTTTTTCTCCCACCTGCGGAACCAACTTCCACATCCTCTTCAATCTCATTCTTCCCTCCAGGTCTTCAAGACAGATGTTCACCACCATCTTAGATCATCCCCGATCCAAAACAATGATCTTTTCTACCCTCGTTAACACCCTGAACCACACCACAATCCCTCCTCCTTACATCCAAATTTCCAGTTTTCCCTCCTTGGAGTTTCCTTCTGTATCCATCTTGTCCACCCCATGCATCCTCTCCTGCCCCCCATTCCTCCCCACACCCATCTATTGTCCAAGTGTTCCTCAATCTTTGCCTTTAACTCTGCTGTTGGTGTTTCCCTCCTCTATCTACTGTTCCGTTTTGTCATGTTACATCCTGATCCCTTCAGTGTACTCGCTCTTCCGACTAATATCACAACTATGTATACAAAATAAGGGGGACACAAGAAGCAAGCAATAAATTTTTCAACAAACAATCCCCTCATCCTGACCGATACACACACCCACAGACCAAACGACAAACGGCAGCGCTAATTATTTATGCCTGAACCTGGGCCCACATTCACACCACAGTGGAGAAGCCAAAGGGAATTCAAAGGACAGAAAGGAATACGGGGAAAAACGTGGCAGAGTCTTGCAGGAGAATCCAGGTCCAGTCCCGACTTGCTCGGACAGGGACAACCGGCGATTGCGTTTGTCACCCGGGCTCATGAGGAAGGAGAGGGCATGGCTCTGGCACAGCAGGGCCGTGGCTCTGGCCGGACCGGCGTGACAAAGATATACAGCTTCTTGTGAGCTGATTCCAGGTAACTGATCCCCTTCCCCTCGGCGCACTCACCTTTATTGCCTCAGGCAGGAACATCATCGATGACGATCCACATCCCACTCCATTAACCCACCATTGGACGAGTGTACTGATCTGGGGCGGAGTGACCTTTCACCCCGTCGCTCTGATGGAATCGGCTGGCAGCTAAAGGCGCATATACAGGTCTCCCGCCAAAACTAGTGCCGATTGCCAGGACAGATTACAAAGGTAAGAACACAACTTAAAGGCCGATAGGGTTGGTGATTTTTAGACACAGACACTGGGGAAGGTGGACGTTGTCTATCTATAACATATGACATATATCGACGAACATAATTCATTTCTTTATACTTATTCTAAGACATTTATTGAGGGTCGAACAAAACTATACTAAGCAATGTTAACCCCTCGAAGTCATTTCAACAACAGTATAATGGCACACACATACACACACCAGTCTGTACAAAAAAGATAAAGATCCACACCCAAAGTGAAACTGGCAGAAAAAAAAATCCATTTAAACTCAAATTTCAAAAACAGAGATGTCCAAAATCTGATCACGGTGCATTTTTTTCTCTTTCCATCATTATACTTATTCAGGGAATTTTCCAGCAATTTATGTGGAGGCAGCCGTTTCTCCCTTTGTGTGTCTGATTGGACGCAGAAATCAACGTAATGCAAATGTACATTTAACAGCTAATCGGGGAACTACAAAGGCAAGACATGACTGCCTCTACATACACATTAACAAATAATTGATATCTCAAAAGCCTTTGACAGAGTTTGGCATTGGGGTTTGATATCCAAGCTTCCCTCTTTCGGCTTTCCTCCTCCACTCTGCTCTCTCACATCGAGCTTTCTCTCCGACTGCTCTGTCTCCATAATCGTTGATGGTTCAACATCCCCCCCCCCCTTTCCGGATCAACAGCTGTGTACCTCAGGGCTCCGTCCTGTGTCCAACACTCTTTGTCCTTTTTATCAATGACCTTCTTTCTTCCACAAATAACCAAATGCACTCGTATGCTGATGACTTAACATTACATTCCTCCACGTCTTTCCCATCTGCCCCGTCTTACCTCACTCGATCTAAATCTCGTTTCATCACAGCCACCACTTTAAATTCGGATTTGGACAAGAACTCCCAGTGGGGCAAATGTAATCAAGTTAAGTTTAATGCTTCAAAAACTCAATTTCTTCTCATATCTCTCTCTGTCTCTCTGTCTCTCTGTCTCTCTGTCTCTCTGTCTCTCTCTCTAAAATTCCTCTTAACTCTCCAATCTCCTTTGAAAGCTCAACAATTACACCATGGGATACAATAAACCTACTAGGTATTACTCTAACTTCAAATTTATCTTGGAATCCACACATTACGCAAATAGCTAAATCTGCCTCGAAGAAATTAGGAGTCCTGTTCAGATGTCGAAGATTCTTCTCCTCTGAACGTTTGCTCCAACCATATGAAGGATTGATTCGTCCTTGTATGGAGTACTGCTCTCACATCTGGGGAGGTTCCAGCTCCACATACTTACTGGACAGAATTGAATACAAAGTTATTTGACTTGTCAACTCCACCCACCAGTGTGACCTCTGACCTCAAAACTCGACACGCTCAAATTACGCCGCATAGTCGGCTCTCTTTCTCTTTTCTACAGATATTACTTCGGTTACTGCTTGCAAGAACTTGCTGCTTGTGTACCTCCACCATGAGTGAGACCAAGGAATATTCGACAAGCCACTACATCACATGTTTATTGTGTGGCCATTGGAAACTCAAGGGTGGGCCGTGACGATGGTTTTTTCTTCCCCTCCACTGCCAAATACTGGAACTCTTTATCTTCTCACATCTTCCCAAACATTTATGACCTTCCCCTTTTCAAAAAGCAGATTTTTTTTTTTACTTCCTCAAAAACTCTTAGGCTATTCTCTCTTTTCTTACTTTTCTATCAATGAAGTTCTTTTATTTAGGGTCTGGCCTGGATGAGGACTATTTAGTCTGTGACTGCAACTTCAAAATTTAAAAAATAATAAAAAAAATAATAATAATAATTTCACTGAAGTTGTATTCACTATTTAAAAAGTGCATCCCCCCCCCCCCCATTTAGAATGTTAAACAAAAAATTGATAATGATCGATTAGATAGAGTAATTTTCCTATTTTCCAATTCACAACTTGTTTCCCTTCAAACTACTCTTGCCTATTAATCAATAAAATAGGTACTGTATATCAAATCACATGATCAACCATCTCACACATTATGCATTGGAACGGGTTTTGGGTCGGTAGGGGTCGCGAGGGGAGTTCTTGGGACCCACTACGACCCTGAAGCCGATGAACCGCGGATAACTCTGCGTTGAGCTAGTTATAATTAAAACTTAGCGGTTTGCTAAGTAACCACAGACGCCGTCTGAGATGTTTACTTTAGATAGGGTTCAGCATCCAAGTCTTGCTTTAGCTCCAAGGCAAATTAACCAACCAACACAGATAAGGACTGTGCTTCCCAATGCTCAACTGCTATTAATCAAAACGGCTGAGCGATACCGAAAGTGGAACATTGGCTGTGGCTAACCACAACACGGCAGGGCTGAACTTCCTGTCACTAATCACACACTATGTTCTAACCAATGGAAAAGGACAATCAGGCAGTTTGGGAAACAGTATATAGAGATCAACATGGAGCACGTATTTACAAGCAGTATCATAGAAGATCTATCATGGCCCATATACCATTATCATCCATGCACCCTATTGTGTCACATTGTTTCTTGGCATGGGTTATGAACGCCATAAATTAAATCTTTCACTCACATTGGGTCATACATCAGATATATGAAGTTTCGGATGTTTCAGATAAGAATTTCAATTCAACCAATTATGGCTGGAATACTTCACCGATGATGTCATTGTTATCACCCGATATACCCCATGGGGAGTTGATGACGTATGCCAAGTTTCAATTTTTTTTCATTGAGCAGTTTTGGAGAAAATGATGTCCAATTTTTTCCCTTTAACCCATATGGCTGCCACACCACGTGACCGATGATGTCAGAGTTAGCAATAAAATATTCTCCGTGGGGAGTGCCTGCTACCTTTAAAGTTTCGCATTGATCGGTCAAGTGGTGGCAGAGAAAACCATTTTTAAAGCAAAAATATATGGATGGACACACGCGCACGCGCGCGCGCACACACACACACACACACACACACACACACACACACACACACACACACACACACCTTTGGGGCAAGACCAACACGAAAACACAATCAAAGATTGGAGACCCTAGCCAGGACTTTTGTGTGATGTGTAGACTGCATATACATATATACATATATATATATATATATACATATATATATATATATATATATACATACATATATATATATATATATATATATATATATATATATATATATTGATTTCCATGGAATTGATGAATCCGCTCCAATGGTACATAATTCATAGACGTACTCACGTTCCAAAGGTACAGTATGTAATTAATAGACATAGAGCTACTCACGTTCGAATCTTACAAAATTGGTAGACGTAGACCGACTCGCGCTCTGATCGTACGTAATTAATGGACGCACAGAAAATCCTCGCTAAACATAATCCCAGTTAACATTGTTCTCTTATAAAGTTGCTGATCTATTGGAGAACATACTCATTGACAGTCATTCACCATTCGGTTATATATAGCCATTTTGCCTCAAATTTAGTACCAAACTAATGGTTTTCCTTGTTTTAATAAAACTAAAGTATAAACCTTGCCGTAAATACCAGTGTATAAGCCTTCCCGTAAATGCTGGTGTACAATCCCACCCAGAGTAGGTACAGCATAGATTGGCCACATATACACCGAGCTGTGCATCAATAACATCGGTAGGTCCTGGACTGACGTTACTCAGGGGTGCATGAATGGTGTGTGGAGGAAGGTGTGACATGAATGGATTTAAAGATGTCCCTGCTATGAAGAAAGTTATCCTCGGCTTGGCCAATAAAGCGGGTTTTGAGGAGGTGTAAGAAGCCGACATTACACAACTTCCGCAATCACACAGAGAAGAGCTAACCAATGAAGATGTGAAGCAATGAGAGATTATGATTAAAAATATATATATATATATATATATATATATATATATATATATATATATTAAATATCATTATCTCTTGTTGCTTTTTTATTATTTAAACTTGTACTCTATATGGAGATAATGTCTTTGGATGATAATAAATATTTTCCCTGGAATAGAACCTAACCCCCGCTCTTTACATCAATTCTGATGTGGGGAAATTGGATTTGCTTGAAGTAGTTTCTGTTGAAGTCGCACTTTCTTGAACTGAACGACTACGTTAAGCAAGAACCAACTGTACTGATGTTCTGATGGTATGCAATTAATATGACGTACTCAGTTCCAATGGTATGCAATTAAGACGTACTCACAGTTCAATGGTAAGTAATTAACAGGACGTACTCACGGTCCAATGGTATGTAATTAATAGATGTACTCACGGTCCAATGGTCTGTAATTAATAGACGTACTCACGGGCCAATGGGATGTAATTAATATACGTACTCACAGTCCAATGGTATGTAATTAATAGATGTACTCACAGTCCAATGGTCTGTAATTAATAGATGTATTCACGGTCCAATGGGATATAATTAATAGACGTACTCACAGTCCAATGGGATGTAATTAATAGACGTATTCATGGTCCAGTGGGATGTAATTATTGGACATATTCATGGTCCAATGGCATGTAATTAATAGACGTACTCACAGGCCAATGGGGTGCAATTAATTTACGCATTCATGGTCCATTGGTATGTAATTAATAGACGTACTCACGGGCCAATGGGATGTAATTAATAGGATGTACTCATGGTCCAATGGTATGTAATTAACAGGACGTACTCACGTCCAATGGTCTGTAATTAAAAGACGTATTCACGGTCCAACGGTATGTAATTAGACGTATTCACGGTCCAATGGTATGTAATTAATAGACGTATTCATGGTCCAATAGTATGAAATTAATAGACATATTCATGGTCCAATGGCATGTAGTTAATAGGACGTACTCACGGTCCAATGGTATGTAATTAATAGACGTATTCAGGGTCCAATAGTATGTAATTAATAGATGTATTCACGGTCCAATATGTAAGTAATGAATAGGAAGTACTCATGTTCTGTGTGGACAGACACCGTCACACAGCCAACCAAACGGATCCAAACTCGATATGCTAAACTCTGGCACAGCTAATAAAGGCTCGTGAATGAGCTGGTATCAGGGGTTCAAGAAGAATGAATGTGGTTCCAAGAGAAGCATTATTTTTGAGAAAGGGGGGGGGGGGATGGGGACGGCCAGGTGTGGGAGCAGAAAATCTTTATTCATTTATTTCGCCGAGGACAAGCGAAGCGGGGTCGATGCCGTTTATTCCTGGTGCATGAAACGCCTTGCAACCCATGCCTGCAGAAAAGTGATTTTTTGGAACGCCGACTGCATTTTTTTATCCAATAATCATGTAACATTGTTTAAAAATTCTCCATGAGTAGGCTCCTATGTTGGAAGTTTTCTGTCAATTGATCAAGCGGTTGCGGAGACAAAATTTAAAAGTGAATAAAGGTTAAAAAAAAAAAGTGAGGGCGGAAGAAAAGAAAAAGTAAGGACCTCGGCTGACGTTTCACAAGACGGTGAAGGATGGTTGTGGGATTATTTATTTATTTTACATACTGGTACATCTTCACCAATATCTAAAGTGAAGTCATTCAGTGAAGACACATGGTCTACACAGCAATGGTAGTAAACAAACTCCTAAACATCCTGTGTCAATCATCAACAGCCACCTTACCCGTCCTCCCTTTCCCTTATTTTTGTTTTCCCTCCTCAATCCTAACTATTAAAAATAAAATAAAATAAAAATAACAAAAATTCACCGGTAGATGATCGACCACTTAAGTAATCAACATTCAGAATTGCAGTTTCTGCTGTGGGATTTGATCTGGCTTTTTCTACTTTCTCAACAGTAACAGTTTATTTTGATTCCAGTTTCCTACATGTGTGGATGTGCCTTGCTCTGCTACAAGAATCTAACTTCGAAAACCAAGACATCGTTCTGGATTTGTCTCAACTGTGCGTTGTCAATATTGTCTGTGTTATTAATAGTCTCCTGTGCCCCTCCTTGGGTTTTCTAATGCATTGTACTGAGTTTATGTGTTCGAGTTTGGACCGTGTAAATCTTGTGTACGCATAACCCTCAATGTTTAAAAAAAATCCATCTCTACATCTCTATCTCTCCCAATTCCCCCTCTCTTACTCAACCACTCACCTGCAGCATCAAAACCGTAAAACTGCGACCGTCATCGATCTGCCTCTTTCCACTATAAGATGCCAACTCTCCTTTCACCTTCAGCGTTTCTAATCATCCCCATAATTAACCTCGGAATCTCTTTCAACTTCCTTTAGATAACACTATGTCACACAATTTTTGTTCCTGGGTAGTAAGTGTTATTTCCTCATTCCTTATGCCTCTAAAGTATAAAAAAATGGCTATTATTCCCCTTAAACTTTGCTTTTGTGACCAGGAGAGTGTATTTTTGAAATTCACCTATTTTCAATGAGAAAACGGGCGAATTTGTGTCTTTTCGTTCACATAAAGTCAGAAAAAAACAACATATGAATCAAAATTAACATGCATCTATATATTGTGAAAACTCTCATCTTGTATATATATGTATGTATGTACGTATGTACATTCCCGAAATACAGCCAAAACGGTACACGACGGTGCAAAAATTTTTGGCCCACCTTACTCACCATTCTCCTGCGGTGTGCAGTATGAAGTCTCGTTCAAATCGGGCAACGAAAAAAATATTAAAAAATCAATTCCCGATTCAGTCAAATACTCTTTGGGAGTATTTGATCAATGCAAACAACCTCAGCGGTTTCGTTCCCTGGAGCTGTCTTTTTTGTTGTTTTTTTTTTTTTAATGATTTTTTTTTTAATGATTTTTTTTATCAACTGCTGTCACAACGGGAACCAAACAGGTTCAAGGGTCGTCTAGTTTATACTAAATTTATGCAAAAATGACCACAAAAGATTTAGAAGCGAGTAGTTTTTCGAGATTTACAATTATACACTAAATCACTTTCACGAATCAGCCCCCAAATGTAGTCTCCATCATGTTTTGGTTATACTGCCCTTGGTAGTGGCGTTCAAAGTCCAGTATATCCTGGTGGAAGCGCTCGCCTTGCTCCTCCAACTACGCTCCCATGTTATCCTTGAATTTATCAAGATGAGCGTCAAGGATATGGACTTTGAAGGACATCCTGCAGCCCTTGGTACCATAGTTCTTCACCAGAGTTTCAACCAGCTCGACATAATTTTTGGCCTTGTGATTTCCCAGGAAGCCACGAAGCACTGTGACAAAGCTGTTACAAGCCGCTTTCTCTACCCTGAAGTAGAGAAGAAGTGAGCTTCTTGGGAAGTTCCTTGCACTCCATGATCTTCTTTATCTGTGGTCCGATCAGGTCAGGTCAGGTATGGGAGCATGTGCCAGAACAGCGCGTCGCTGCGTCCACTTTCCGCCGGTACTCCAGGAGCCTCCGTCTGGCCATCCCCCAGGCAGATGCCAGGCCCATCCCCATCTCCTTGAGATGATGGTCAACCTGCTGCAACCATGAGGCACGTGGTCGGCCCACTGGCCTCCTCCACTCATGAGACTCCCTCGCTAAGAGAATCTGGTGAGCAGGATCAGAGTCAGGAAAACGAGCCACATGTCCATACAGCCGCAACTGACGCTCACGGACTATGCAGGTAACAAATCTCATCCGAGTCTCTCTCAGCAACCGCTCGTTGGACACAAAATCTGACCAGCGATAGCCAAGGATTCTCCGAAGAGACCTGGTACCAAAGGAATTAAGTCTCCGTCTCAGATCCTTGGTCAAAGTCCAAGTCTCGCACCCATAGAGCAAGACTGGAAGTACCAAGGACCTGAAGACTCGGACTTTCGTCCTCCCGCACAGGTACTGGCAGCGCCACACCCCATGATCCAGTGAATCCATGACTCCCCAGGCCCGACCCAGACGTCTATTGACCTCCGGCTCACAACCTGCGGAGACATGAATATCACTGCCAAGGTAAGTGAATCTATCCACGACCTCAACATCCTCACCACAAACAGACACAGACAGGACAGCAGCATCCAAGATGTCACCGAAAGCCTGGATCTTAGTTTTGACCCAAGAAATCCATAATCCCAACGGCTCCGACTCCTCATTCAGCACCTCGAGGGCCCCCAAAAGGATATCTAAGGTCTCCGCAAAGATGACTGCATCATCTGCAAAATCAAGGTCCGAGATCTTGACATTGCCAAACGATGCACCGCAACTTGATCTCTCCGACATCCTCCCAAAAATCCAGTCCATACAAGTGCTGAAAAGTGTGGGGGCAAGTACACATCCCTGACGAACTCCAGTAACAACTGGAAATAAGTCAGAGATGGTACCACCACACTTCACAGCACTCTCAGTACCAGAGTAGAGTTCAGACATCAGATCGATCAGTTTCGGTGGCACCCCACGAAGACCAAAAATCCTCCAGAGGACATCCCGATTCACTGAATCGAACGCTTTACAGAGATCAACATAGGCTGCAAGCAGCCCCTGCCGAAACTATCGTCTGCGTTCGGTGAGGACACGAAGTGCAAGGATACGGTCAATCGTTGACCTCTTTGGTGTAAAGCCTGACTGCTCTGGACGCTGGTGCTCAAGCAGATGGTGGCGAACCCTATCAAGAATTATCCGAGCAAAGACCTTGCCCGGCACTGAGAGCAGCGTCACCCCTCGGTAGTTGTTGCAGTCTTGGCGATCACCCTTCCCTTTCCAGAGAGGGACAACAAGGCCCCTCTTCCAGTCAGTTGGGATGACACCTGTGTTCCAGGCAGAGCACAAAACTGCATGCAACGACACGAGTGCAGCATTTCCACCAGCCTTGAGAAGTTCAGCATGGATGCCACAGATCCCTGGAGCTTTGCCCCGTTTCAACTGGTTCACCGCAGCCCGTGTTTCCACAAGCGATGGTGGACCACAGTTGATTCGAGGGTCAGCAACTGGGATTGTAACACCCTTGACGTCCAACTCGACAGCTGGGGGATCAGCCTGGTACAACCGCTCAAAGTAACCGGCCCAGCGGGCCTTCACTTCAGACTCCTCTGTCAAGAGCCTACCACTCTCTGCTCGAACTGCAGTGCTCCGAGGGATGGGCTTGGATGAACGTAATGCGCGAATTACCCTGTAAGCGGGACGAGAATCACCTGTCCACAGGTGATGCTCTACCCCCTCACAGATTCCTCGCACATAGGCCTCCTTGTCCACCCTCAGTGCACGTACAGTTTTACGCCTCAGCTCCCTGAACAGCTCAGCTCTGCCATTCAGCCTGGCCCTGCGACTCTGGTCAATGGTATCCAGTGTCCCTTGAGAGACAAAATTCTTCTTTGCCCTGCGGTGAACTCCAAGGCATCCACCGGCAACATCAAGGACGGTGGTCTTGAAGGTGCTCCACAACTCTTCAGGACCCCCAAAGCACCCAGACCCCCCAAGTGTCCACTCAGCCTGTTCGCAAACTCCTCAGCTACTCTCTCATCCCTGAGCTTGGCAACATCCAGCCTCGGCTGGGATGGTACCATTCTCCAGGATTTAAGGTGCAGTTTTAGAGTTGCTACAACAAGCCTGTGGTCAGTATTGAGGAACTGAGCACTCCGGTAGACCCTGCAGTTCTGGATCATCCTCCAACGACCGTCAATGAGGACATGGTCAATCTCCTTTGCCACACCGCCAGCGTTGGAATACCAAGTCCAGCGATGAGCTTGCGGGCGCTGAAACCATGAACCAGCCACCCTAAGTCCATGACTTCTTGCAAAGTCAAGGAACTTAGTGCTATTCTGGTTCATAGTTCCTGACCCATGAGGACCAACACACACCTCATAACCATCCCTATCAGTTCCAGTCGATGCATTGAAATCCCCCAAGACTAGAAGTGTATCTCGTCTGGGGCACTGATCAACCACAGACTCGAGTGTGGCGTAGAATGTGTCCTTCACGGTGAGATCACTCGCCTCAGTCGGAGCATAAATAGAGACCAGGGAAATGACACCTAAGGAGTGGCGAATCCTTAATCTCATAATACGCTCGTTGACCGGTGTTACCTCAATTATCATTGGGGTCAGCTTATTGGACACAGCTACAGCAACTCCTTGGGTAAGGTAACCATCAGAGCGACCAGACCAATAGTAGGTGTAACCACCCACCATTATCTCGCCGCAATCCGGTCTCCGAACCTCAGAGAGAGCTGCAATCCCGATATCATCTGAGCTCAAGCGTTTGGACAACAGAGACAGGTGATCATCCTCTCTTAGGGATAGGACATTCCAGGCACCCACCCGAAGGGACCGCCTCAGGTTAACCCAAGGAGACCGCCGTCTGGTGGACGACACCTCAGCACCACTCCGACACACTCTCCCGCAATCTGACCCAGGGATGTTACCCCGTGGTTTCCCTCCTATCAAAGATTGGGGGTCCCGAAGGCTTTGCCCCAATCCTGTCATCCGGTGAGCTGCCCTGCGAAGGGAAGCTGCACAGGAGGTACTCCCACGGAGTGGGTTTTCAGATTTTTTTGCGTTTTTGCGTTTTGCGGAATGAAGCGTTTTACGGTGGCCGGAGTGCAAATCCTGCCACCAACCTCCTAATAAGAAGTAACCCAACTGCAGGAGGACGTCCGCAGACACAGTTGGGCACTAGATATGGATGGCCGTTGGCTCACAAGGAGCTCCTCCGCCCTTTGACAGGTTTTGTTTTTAATCCTGCTGGGTGTCCATATCCAAACACCCTCCTCACCAGAAAACCTGGTGGGGGAGACGGTTTAGTCGCCGACAACCCGACCATGGAACAGGTTAGTACAGGTTTACATGGTACCTGTAGCAGGTCACAGATCGAACCTGACCTGACATTAGTGGTCCGATGAAAACACTGAAAACATCTCTCTTTGAACTTTGCCTCAGACAGCTTAGGGAAGAAGTCTTGAATGTACTTGAAGGCTGCCGATTCCTTATCTAGGGCTGTGACAAATTGTTTCATAAGGCCCAACTTGATGTGCAGTGGTGGCATCAGCACCTTCCAGGGGTCCACCAGTGGCTCCCATTTGACGTTGCTCCTCCCCACGGAGAACTCTGTCCACTATGGCCAGTGCAGCCTGTGGTAGTGCACCTTGGTGTCCCTGCTATCCCAAAGGAAAAGATAGCAGGGAAACTTGGTCAACCCGCCTTGGAGACCCATCATGAATGCCACCATTTTGAAGTCTCCGATGACCTCCCAGCTGTACTCATCATACTTCAAGGCGTTCAGCAAGGTCTTGACGCTGTTGTAATCCTCCTGGAAGTGCACCAAGTGAGCCAGGGGAAGAGAGAGGTACTTGTTCCCGTTATGGAGAAGCACGGCTTTGAGGCTTCTGGATGAGCTGTCAACAAAGAAGCGCCACTCGCTCGGGTTACAGGCGATTCCGAAAGCCTCAAACAGACTGGTCACATTGCGGCAGAAGCAGAGTCCATCTTGACTGGTGAAGAAGCTGGAAAAAGCTTGGTAGCAAGTCCTCTGATCTGCGACTTGCACACTTTCATCCAACAAGTTCCACTGCTTGAGCCTCGATGTCAGAAGCTCGGCATTGGACTGGGTGAGACCAAGATCCCTGATCAAGTCGTTGAGGTCTTTTTGTCTCAAAAATCACTCTCCTGGCCACAAAAGCAAAGTTTGAGGGGCAATAATAGCCATTTTCTATACTTTTGAGGCAAAAGCAATTTGGAAATAACACTTACTACCCAGGAACAAAAATAAATAAAAATTTGTTACACAGTGTAATCAACATTAACTTTCTTTTTAAAATAGAATTGCCGCTCTCTCCCACAACTAATTAATCGTTTCTTTCTTATGCGAGTCACTTCTTATGCAACGCTCGCTACCCAATGGCTGATTTTCAATGTTCCGTCCTCCCTTCCCTCTTTAGGTTTTCTCTTTTGCCATCTCTTCTCTTAGTTTTGTAATTTCCTCTCCCCCCCCCTCCCTTTTCTGTACCCTTTATTTGTCCTTCCTGGTTTGCTCAAAATTCCACATCCCATGTCCCGTTGCGGTCTCATTGCACTACATTTACCTGTCTTTCTCTCCATCCTGGCTGTGATACACACATCTTCTTTCTCAACAACTCAACAGTTCCTTTTGCCTGCAACCTGCGACCCTCGCTCCCCCTCGAATGATCCCTGCACCCTAAAATCCCTTACCCCTCTCTTTTCCCTCATAGTATGGACCTCTCACATTGAAGGATTCCAACATCCCAAATCTATGCCTCTACAGGTTGCTACTGCCATACCAGAGACCATGTTTAACTGAAATGTTCCTCTCACAGAATGTCCCAGATTCCTCCTCCTGACCATTTTGTTTCATTTTGACAGGACTGACACCAACCTGGTAGTGGGGTTACCGTTTATGTCAAGAACTCCATTGTCCAATGCCCACATTCTGAACCAGCGGCTCTCAGGACCCTCAAAAGTTTGGAATACCTCTGGCAGTGCATCAATCCCACAATGACCGATTGCTTGTATGCTTGGTGATCCATGAAAGAGAGGGATGATGACTCTGTGTAGACCTCTCTTTCCACGAACATGGACTAAGTAACCACCCATCCCAAATATCTCTTCCTTATCTGTTGTGATTTCAACTGCCACAAGGCCAGTCGGCTACAACTTGGATTTACAACTACAAGTCATGGCATCACAGCCAATGACTTCTGTGACTACGTGGATCTGATAGAATCTGTGGACTTCACAATCTGGATCTCCACTGATGACATATCCTTCCTCCTGGACAAAGCAATGACCAACTCTCTGAATAACTTCTCCTCTTACTCTTCTGCTCTGCTTGATTGCTCTAAACATGTTCTTTGAGAGTAAAAATTTATCTTTTGTAAGAGAGCCACTTCAGTGCCACAGAGTATAGCTAGTCACTCAAGTCAACTGACAGGGACTACCCTCTTGCACAAAGATTGATCATCCATCTACTTAATATCGACTCCAACTGGGCAGGCTTCCACAAAGTGAAGCTCTTTCATGCACAGATGTATTCCATTTTGCCTGTAAAAATGATATCCATCCTGCGGCAAGGCAATGGCCATTAAGTCACTTACCTTCTCATCACGGATGGCAAACAAGACATAAGCGAACCTTAGGTCCTTTTCCAAGTACCTTCATCCTCAGGCGAGTCAGACAACATACTCTCCCTAATGTCAAGGCCAAACGCAGCAACCTGTCTCTCCCTCAAAGTCCTAATGGCACATTGCTAAGTCTGTCTCGGGTGTACGCTCCACCTCAATCTTTCCCCTCACCAAAAATGGCTCCACAGTAGACTGCTCAACAAAAGGCAAAAAGTCTCAACTCATCATTTCCCTCCACATCTCATGTCCACACCTAACCTACCAACACCAAATGCTTCCTATAGTCTGTGACACTTTCACCTGAGAGGGTAGATACATTTTTGTCAAGCTTTGATTCTGCCTTCACGATGGGCCAAGATGGCAACAGCACCCACGTTCTCAAGACCTCTCCTGCTGCTCACGTATCCTCTGTCGGACGCTCTTCACCGTGGAGTACTTGCCATCTGCTTAAAAAAACAGCAAATATCACTCCTATCCACAAGAAGGATGCAAAAAAAAGGATCCTCTAAAATTCAGGCCAATAAAGTTTACTTCCAATTATAAGGAAAATCATGATTTTTAATCTCAGCTGACATCATCTTTCCGTTTCTAAAATAGTATGATCTTTGATCATTACCTCCACCAGCAAAGGTGGACAGAGGTAATGCATTCACCCCTGTTTGTTTGTTTGTTTGTCTGTGAGCAAATATCTCAAAAAGTTGCGGACGAAATTTGGACAAAATTTGGTGGACAGGTTGAGTATGTGACAAGGACAAAATGACTCGATTTTGGTGAAGATCCGAATCCAGATCCGGATACTGGAATTTTTTTAAAGTGATTCTTCACCATTGAGAGATGGGGCCAAAGCAATATAAAGCATGATATCTCAAAACGTTGTGGATGGATTATGACAAAACTAAGTGGACGAGTTGGTTAGGTGAAAAGAGCAAGCCGATTAGTTCAGTTTAGACTCTGGATATAGATCTGGCCTGTGAGTGCTTCTCTCTCAAAAATGCTCAAATGTCATGAGTCTCAAAAAAAACAGAAAAATAATAAGAGGTCAGAGTTATGTCTGGACATTTCAGGCATTCAACACAGTCTGGCATGGCAGTCAGCACATAGTTATGAATGGAATCCCTTAATTCCCTCTCCGGAATAGAGGCTGGGTGCCCCCAAGACAGTGCCTTGGGCACAGTCTTGTTTCTTACAGACACATATGATCTATCTGATGCTCTGGAAAACCATTGTTTCTTCTTTGCCAATGATTCCACAAAGTATTGTATGATACTGCATCCCATCAACAGGCCAGCAGCAGCTGCTTCCCTCTATGGTGACCACAAAAGGATAAGAAGCTGGTCCAACACTTGGAACATGACATACAAGCTTGGCAAATCTCACGTTCTCACACTCTCATTCCAGAAGATTGTACAATCAATGCACCTCCATTAATCTCCATGATCATCCACTGAAATAGGTTTGTTCTCGAACTTCAGGGACTCATCGTCACTCATGACCTTTTCTGGCTGAACCACGCGTCAAAACTAGCCTCCAAAGCCATTTGCAGACTGGGCATCCTCCATCATACATCTCATTAGTCCTTCCATGATGAATCCATATTTCTCACAGCATATAAAGGTTTCAGTTCATAGTTCCACGAAGTACTGCTCTCTGCTATTGGCCTAATGCCACTGCTTCATAAGAGGCTCTAATTGATACCGTGGAATCCAAAACTCAAAATCAATGGCATCACGCTCAAAGAAGAAGCACATGGTCTCATTACAGGGAGGATGGTGGGCTCTGTTTTCTCTTGCCTCTCTTCTAGTCTTGACCCATCCATTCTTTCATACCTTCACGTCACAAGCATCGTTCCAGCAATACTTCCCAGCCATATGAAAATTGCCAAATGAAGGTTTACTGCTTACCTCCATTCCTTTGTTAGTCTTTTCTCCCACTTGTGGAACCAACTTCCTTAATCTGTTCAATTCCACTCTTTCTTTCAGCAAGAGAGAGATTTATGTGTGGGCAAAGTAAGAGATAAAGGTCACCATAACCCTAACCCCCCCCCCTTAATCCACCAATTTTAATTACAGATTAATGTTTCCTTCCTTCAACCCCACCTCTTCTTACTCAATCATCCCCTTGCTTGTTGTATCCAGATGTTGAACCACTGCATCAATACGAGTGCAGCTTTCGACCTTCCCCTTGTAACCTCTCCCTTTCGAGCCTAATTATTGGCTTATCTTTTTCTTCGTTTTAATCCAACTGACCACAATGCAATATGGAATGTTAAGTAAGCAACAATCTGCAGATAAAAATACACACAAGCAAAGTAAGAGGAGACGTAGATAAATTTTCTGAGGCAATAAAATGGGAGAGAAAGGAATCTTAGAGCTGAGTGAACTTGGCATGCTTGAAGAAAAATAACATCCTAGTTCATGTGGTGTGGGACAAGAGATTTATTTGTTTTTGACAGGTTTGCTAATATGATGCCAAGAGTCACAGCTCTTTATCGACAGAACTTTTCCAACCCTGTTCATTGTAACCAGAAACAAGGTGACGTACACAAGGAAGGCTGGAGGTGTAAAGATGACTCTGAGAAGGTTGTGCAGAGAGTTAGCCAATTACAGCAGACACAGAGGTGAACAAAGATGACTCGGGGAGAAATGACCAGGACCACCACATGCAGATAAATTGAGGGGGAAGAACAATAAGGGGGGGGTGGAAATACTTGGGTGAACCTTACCTCATAAAGAGAAGAAAAAATGCACAACAAAAGGCAGAACAAGGCTCTATAGGAAAGAGAAAGAAGGTTGGACAAATGAAAGTAGGAAGGAAAGAAGTGCAATGTACTTACAACTTGATGTATAGAAAACAAATTTTAAATAATAATACACAAGAGATAGAAAAAAAAGTGAAAGCGCAGATTTATTTTATGTTACTAAAATGAGAAGCGTCTGTCCGTTCCGTCTATCATGCTATATTCTAAAGGATTCCTGCTGTCGTACAATATGACGAGAGTGAAGTCGATGACGTGCCATCGAAGGTCCTCGCGCTTCTCACCTAAAGCAAAGTTGAAAGATGGCAAAAAGTTCCACCAGAAAGGACCCAATATCAAATTTAATTTTTTTTCCCTCCATTTTGACCCCTATAGCCTGTAAAACCCCACCCAACTGGGACATAAACTAGGGGACACATCCCCAAAAAATTGTTGCATATTTCATGCACCCACAAATGTTGCCTGCATATACAGTTTTATGAAAGAAAATGTTTGTGCCCAAAATTGCATTTTTTTGTGATTTGACCTTTTGACCCCACCACGGGGGGGGGGGGGACAAAAAAATTGATACTGTTCATGCCTTCGTGCCCTGTGGTGATCATAACTCCCAAGTTTGGTGAAATTCTGAACCAACGTTTCGGGGGAGATGGCATGACTGACGGACGGACGGACGGACGGACAGGTGGAACGGATTTTACAAAACTCAGTGAAATTCCATCACACTTTTTGGGCCAGCTATCCATCTTCAAACTGTTCAAAGCCACCATTGTCGGATGTGGGTACAGTTTTGCAAAAATCTCGGATCAACCAAACGTGACGTTCAACAATCTCAAATAACTAGCAAATATGAAAGTCAAAACATACTGCATCTCAATAGATAAGAAAAATGCAGTTGCTTTCATATCTTACCCTGGGCACGATATAATACAAGCTACATTTTCATCCTCATTTCATGTGGGGACATCTGATTGATATTTTATCACTCCCCAACTCTTACTTGCTTGGTATTTTCATTAATCCTCCAGCCTTCATTATATATATATATATATATATATATATATATATATATATATATATATATATATATATATATATATATATATATATATATATTACGAGCAGGGGCTACCCGGTGCAGCCCCAGCTGGGTGAGCTTTTCCCGACGGGGTTTTTGGGCCGTGTTGGACATTGAAGAGCTATGGAAATATTGGTCTCGTGATTGTTACATTTTCCCTGCGGGATGGATCAGCATTACCTGACCCCACATCCCAATATATACTTTATAGCGGCCTTTGGTAGCCTCAAAATGGATGTCAAGGCCAACGCACGGCAGCTTCGAATATGCCCAGATTCTGAAGTACCTACACCCAAAATTTGGGGCATCTAGGTGCTACTGTTCGGCCGTGAAAGAATAATGTAAAAATGCATAAAACACACAAACACTTGAAAAAATGTATAAGATGTAGATGGACTCGATTGGTTCCCACTTACAACTTACATCTATTTTTGTTTATTTAGCACAGTTTGAGAATGATTAACATGTCCTCCATTGCTCAAACACTGCTCCACACATGAACAAGAGTACATTTGTACCTGCACATATTACTTTGGCTGTATATGGGAAAAAACAAAACAAAAGGTCATGTGGGCAGGCTGTGATCCTGGATGAGGAATTTTATGAGACTTTGCTGTTGTGCAGGAACTAACTAAGAAAAAAGTCCAGTGTATAAACACTAAGACATCAACCACATACGACATTGTTAAATGCAAAAAAAAGAAAACTCAGACTTACCGGAAAAGCTTCCTCTGAACTCAAGGATACGTTGGAGAGCTTTGACAGGCGCTTGCGAACTCCACTGCAGTTGTTTGGGATACGGAAGGCGCAGCGCTTATGATAGTTTAGGCCACAGCCTGCGATGTGGAGAGAGAGAGAGAGAGAGAAAAAAGTCAGTCGACAAAAGCAAACAAAGTTTGACCAATCTACCTCTTTACCTCGAGGATCGAAAGACGATGAAAAAGTATCATCTTAAAATACTCAAGGAATATTCAAAGAAAAGGTTACAGATGGACGACGAGGGAAAGAGATTGTGAAGTTTGACCAACAAAACCTGGTGTTGGCTTAGCGGTTAGGGTGGTGGCTTGGGATCCTAGGTTCCTGACTTCAAGCCCTGTTCCCGCTGAATTAACACCAGGGGGTTGACTCAGTCTGTCATCCTTCCGAGGTCGGCGAAATGATTACCAGTGTAGCAGCCAAAAGGCTGCACATGAAGGGTAGGGGGTATCGACTGATTGATTAAATCTGGTCTTGGTGTGGCGCAGGCACGATGGGCCGAATGGCCTCCTCCTGTGCCTCAATTCCTTGTAAACAAGTACATGTGAGAGGTATGGGGCCGAACCGAAAGAGTTGATCAATGTCACTGTAAAAACAAAAAAAATGCAAGGAAACCGACACCGGTGTAGGCCATTTGGCCCAAAATTCATGCTTGCGCATTTCCCATTCTGCACGCGATCAATTGACGTCCCCTCTGTTTCGTATCCTTAATTTTACCACTGGTCGCCTTGATCTTAAGTTTCATGGGAGTGGGGGTGAGGGGTCAGTTGTTAGAATTAATGTATAGACCCCCAAATGCGAATCAAGTAGTTCAAGATTATTACCTCCACCAATAAAAGTGAACGGAGGTTATGTTTTCATGCTTGTTGTCTATCTGTTTCTCTGCCTGTGAACAGGATATTTCAAAATGTTGTGGATTGATTCAAACAATAATGACGATCCGGATCCGCATACTAGGATTTTTTTCAGCGATTCTTCACCATTGAGAGATAAGGTCAAAACGATATATAATAGCACAATATCTCAAAAAGTTATGAATGGATTCGGATGAAAATTGGTGGACAGGTTGGGTGTGTGTAACAAGGACGCAGTGCTTCAATTTTGGTGAAGATCTGAATCCGGATCTGAGAATTTTTGAGGCGATTCTTCACCATTGGGTGATCGGGCTAACAGCGATATATTGCAAGATATTACAAAAAGTTATGGACGAAACTTGGTGGACACAACAGGTTGGGTGAGTGACGAGGACAAATCAGTTTGATTGTGGTGAAGATCCGGATCCGGATACGGGAATTTTTTTTATTTTATAAGTGATTCTTCACCAGTGAGAGATGCGGCCAAAAAAACGATAAAAGAGATGGGGCCACAAAATGTTGTGGATGAGTTATGACAAAACGAGGTGGATGAGTTGGTTAGGTGACAAGAACAAACCAATTAAATTTTGGTTCAAGTACAGATCCAGATCCTGCCCATCAGTGGGATACAAAATGTAAACTGTTCAGCCTGGCAGAGGTATGCACTCTACCAAGCGCCGTTATAGATTTACATGTATGAAGGACAAGTGCTGGGGATAATTGTCTGGCACAAGGCTCATGCGAGAGACAGGCCCTGTCCAACTTTAGACAAAAGAGGATGCCGTGTCACATGTCTCTTGTGTTGAATTGAGTGGGGGGCTGGCGAGGTATTCCAGGTGTTCCCCACATTCGTGCTGTAGCATGCCTCCCCTCGCACTATTGGGGAAGAGGAGTAAAAGCCTGCCTCTGATGTCTGACATGTGAGAAATAGGACCTTCTGCATGGCCACTCCTAATTGGCAATGAGCAAGATGATGCCCATTGTCCGAATGGTTGAGACCCCATCACCATGAATGGAGATGGTGCGTCATTGGTTGGTGCTCTGTGGGCACTGACATCAATGCCTGAAGGGCAAAGAAGAGGGAAGGTGTGGGGGGGGGGTCAGGTCAGGTCAGGTATGGGAGCATGCGTCAGAGCAGCGCATCGCTGCGTCCACTTTCTGCCAGTACTCCAGGGGCCTCCGTCTGGCTATCCCCCAGGGAGATGTCTGGCTCATCCCCATCTCCTTGAGATGCTGTGCAACCTGCTGCAACCACGAGACACGTGGTCGGCCTGTTGACCTCCTCCACTCACAAGGCTCTCTCGCTGAGAGAATCTGGTGAGCAGGATCAGAGTCAGGAAAATGAGCCACATGTCCAAACAGCCGCAGTTGATGCTCATGGACTATGCAGGTAACAAATCTCATTTGAGTCTCTCTCAGCAACCGCTCGTTGGACACAAAGTCCGACCAGCGATAGCCAAGGATTCTCCGAAGAAACCTGGTACCAAAGGAATTAAGTCGCCGTCTCAGATCCTTGGTCAGAGTCCAAGTCTCGCATCCATAGAGCAAGACGGGAAGCACGAAGGACCTGAAGACTCGGACTTTCGTCCTCCCGCACAGATACCGGCAGCACCACACCCCATAATCCAGTGAATCCATGACTCCCCAGGCCCGACCCATCCTCTGTTGACCTCTGGCTCACAGCCAGCAGAGACATGAATATCACTGTCAAGCTAAGTGAATCTCTCCGTGACCTCAACATCCTCACCACAAACAGGTACAGACAGGACAGCAGCATCCAAGATGTCAATGAAAGCCTGGATCTTCGTGGCAGTGATCTTATATATTGTTGCGGTTCTCGGAACCGCATGCATTCAACAGATATGTGTCCCAAGACAGTTATTCCATTATTATACGTGTCGATAGTCCCTTTCCTTTTGTTTAGCGGGACAACAAGGGAGTGCGTTGCGATGATCTAATAGCTAGGAATGCTTTAATCATTTTCTTCTTCATTTCGTTACCACGCTTCTTTTCGTCTGATTATTCCTGAGGTAAATCAGCCGGTGCACCTTCGCTGTGAGGAAACTGCTGCACAGAGCCCTCGTTCCCGGGCGAGCCCGAAACCCGGCGTGTGCGGCGAGTCATATGCGCTTGGCAGTGCGGGATTATCCAGGCTTCCGATGGTCTGAGGAGGAATGCCGGTTGCATTAAAAAGGCATGCAAATGAATACCTCTTCAGAGGCTGCACGAATGGTGTTTTTCACAACACAGGAAACACAGCCAGCACGATGCCCACGCTGCACGGAGCGCGTACGGAGGCCGATAAAGATGACTCCACGCCATGCTCGGCAGGATACGAGTGTGCTGAGTAGAAGCGGCTTGTTCCTTTTTAACCTCAATATCCGACACATACTGGTGTTTGCCCCGCGTACACGCTAGCGGAGTCATGTGAACGCGAGCGCTGGCCACGTGCGTAATGGCCGAACCGCGCGACTGTGTGGAATGTGCTCGCGTATCTATGGCCAGCGAAGCTGCGATCGAGCTGGGGAATGTACAGTGCGGGCCACATTGGCGCGCGCGGAGCGAGCGCGGTGATCGACGCTGGTCGAACGCCCGAGCGGGCATGCAGAACCCTCAACCAGTCGCCCGGGCACGGCCCGGGGAGTTTTGCAGGACGATTCGTGTGCCAATTTTGGTGTGGGCGATTTGTGTCATGTCGTGGGGTCGGAGCGAAATATGTTCACTGTTTGGGATGGCCTTGCCGAAAACGAAATGAAGCGGTTTCCGGCCAAAGTTAACGGGCCACGTGAGGGGTCGGGGCCAATTGGAGCGCCCAATTCAGGTGAAGACGTTTCGATTTGGGGTGGCCCCTCCCCCCTCAGCTGCGAGTCCTATAAAGGCTGGAGCTTTCTCTTTCTCCGCCTCTCTCCCGCTCTCGTCTCACCGACACCACCACGACCCGCCTCCTGCTGCCCAGACTCCGCCTCATCTCTGCCCACACGTCTACCCCACCCGCATACCTGGTCCTGCCTGCCACTCTGGACTCCGCCCCTTCTCCACTTAAGCTCCTCCTTTCCGAACACAGTCTCCACACGTGTGGCTGAAGCCAGAGACGACGCACCCACTGTCGGGTACCGCACCACAGAGCATCCCCCCCAAACCCCCAAAACGTATTGGTGGCGCGTCGTGTTATCAAGTACAAAGGTACAGAAATCGTGGCCTCAACTCCTTTCCCTTCTCGTTGCAATACTCCCTCTTCATCGGTGTGTGTGTGTGTGTGTGTGTGTGTGTGTGTGTGTGTGTGTGTGTGTGTGTGTGTGTGTGTGTGTGTGTGTGTGTGTGTGTGTGTGTGTGTGTGTGTGTGTGTGTGTGTGTATGTGTGCTGGCGCCTGTCTGCTTAAGTAAGACTGCAGAATATTGTTATCATTATTATTGTTATTAATTTTTTCACGTAAAGTCTGCTCTGTGTCCCCTTTTGCAAGTTGACTGTTAATAAATTATCATTAGGAATGTTCCCAGCTCGTCTTTGTGGTTTCTTTCATTGATCCAGCATGGTCCGAATACTAGCTTAGCCAGGACTTTATTCCCAACGATCCTTTCCTTTTAGCCGGTACGTCCTTGGCAGTGTCGCTCAGCTGCATCCGATCCGGTAAAGTGATCCGGTCCGGGAGAGTGATCCGGTTCGGACAAGGCGTATCAAGGGCGTGTTCCCCGGTAATTAAACCATGTGATTAATTAGGTAACCCCATTAACCCATAGACTGGAGGACCCTAGGTCACACGGTTGAGTTATTGGCGTCAACGGTCAGTTAAGCGACCCGCCGCGTCACAGAATTATCCGTGTGTGACGGCCTCCAATTCCGAGGGAGTCTGGTGGGAACTGAGATAGCTTTCCCCACCTCGTGGTCTCCTCACCCGACCCCTGGCCCGCAACAACATATGGAAAGCCTGGCACTGATCAACCACAGACTCGAGCGTGGCATAGAATGCGTCCTTCACGGTGAGATCATTCGCCTCAGTCGGAGCACATACAGAGACCAGGGAAATGACACCCAAGGAGTGACGAATCCTTAGTCTCATAATATGCTCGTTTACCAGCGTTACCTCAATTATCATTGGAGTCAGCTTATTGGACACAGCTACAGCAACTCCTTGAGCATGGTAACCATCAGAGCGACCAGACCAATAGTAGGTGTAACCACCCGCCATGATCTTGCCGCAATCCGGTCTCCGAACCTCAGAGAGTGCTGCAATACCGATGTCAAAACGCTTGAGCTCAGATGATAACAGAGACAGGTGATCATCCTCTCTTAAGGATAGGACATTCCAGGTACCCAACCAAAGGGACCGCCTCAGGTTAACCCAAGGAGACCGCCATCTTGTGGATGACACCTCAGCACCACTCCGACACACTCTCCTGCAATCTGACCCGGGAATGTTACCCCATGGTTTCCCTCCTATCATCAAAGATTGGGGGTCCCGAAGGCTTTGCCCCAATCCCGTCATCCGGTGAGCTGCCCTGCGAAGAGAAGCTGCACAGGAGGTACTCCCACGGAGTGGGTTTTCAGATTTTTCATGCTTCGAGAATGTTTTGCGGAATGAAAGGTTTTACGGTGGCCGGAGTGCAAATCCTGCCACCAACCTCCTCAAAAAAAGTAACCCAACTGCAGGAGGACGTCCGCATACAGAGTTGGGCACTAGATATGGATGGCCGTTGGCTCACAAAGAGATCCTCCGCCCTTTCACAGGTTTTGTTTTTAATCCTGCTGGCTGTCCATATCCAAACACCCTACTCACCAGGAAACCTGGTGGGGGAAACGGTTTAGTCACTGACAACCCGACCATGGAACAGGTTGGTACAGGTTTACATGATACCTGTAGCAAGTCCTGACACTTGGACTCAAAAGCTGTTCGCTATATGTTGCTAACTCAGGTTCTTCCTGATGACTCCATCTTTGCTCTTTGCTTATTCAAGTTCCTTCTGATGACTCCAATGCAGTATTTGGTCTTCTATCTGAACTATTCTCGATTACAGAAACTAAAAAGTTCCAAATTGTCTTTTTGGTAATGCACTTTCCAAGCAGCATTGCTCACACCTTACAATAAATAGCCAGTCCCCCAATTCCCTCAAAATGTACTTTCAGAAACTACATATAAGCATGTGTAAGCCTTGGTATATGGATTATAATAATTGAATAACCCACTTTTTCTCGAGACAAAAATTAATTAATATCTGGGAAATAAACTCAACAGCCCCTAAATCTCAGAACACACATCGCTATCATGCTACAAGGACAATAGCAGGAAAGCTCCGATTGATTACAATTCATTGAATGCTCGACCGAAAACCAACAAAACTGTTTCACATCAATCTCAATACAAACCCTCAACAATCCAACCATCGATTTCTGTTTCCTAAATCAGAGGATCACAATGTTTCACTTGGATGGTAGGCATCAGGCACCCTGACAAATGGCAAACTGACCTTCACATTTGAGACCTTGCCGAACCAAGCCCCAGAGCATTTCTCCACAATGATCGCAGAATGTTGGCGACTTGTACGAGTGAACAAAGAGCGTGTGTGGCCGGATCTGGATGTCCTCCAACGTCGCCGAGGCTGGGAAATAAAAAAAAAGGGCAGATGAAGCAAAAATATCGTGGTATGCATGGATACGAGCATGAAGGAATCTTCAGAAAAATAAAAAGTGATGCAATGGTCTGCTGGAAGACAAACGATTGGCCACCCAGTGTATGCTGGCACAGCCGTGGAACAGAAAAGGCTGCTTTGTGAAAGATGTTGGACCACATGAAAAGAAGGGAATGAAGCAGACAGCGTGGAGACATAGATCAATGAAGACAAAAGGAAAACTAATAATAATAATAAATTAAAGCCTAATGCCTCCGGTGACTTCGTCTCAGAGGCATAGATAGATAAATAAAGGCAAAGATAGAACAGAAACTGATTTTCAAACATGGAATCAACTCGCATCAAGAGTAATCTATGAAATAAAGGCACATATTGAAGGCTCAAGACCTTTTTGTGGCGTTGCACCATCAGTTTTATTTAAAAGGTTATTGGTTCCAAATAATGTTCTACATTCACATCATTTTTGGGTAGAGACATTTTTCTTGTAGTTATGGTCCCCAATAAAACAACATTAAGTCCACACAAAAGCAGGTACGTACTATCATGCACACCAAAACAAACATTTTGTTTCAATGCTGATAATTTTCTCGATGAAATGTGATAATAACCTTGTTACTTTAATGTTTATAAAAATCGATTTACAAAGTATTGCAGTAATGCTCAACGGCTGTCCGACTGAAAATAAATACTTCACTTACACCGTTTAAAGCTTCGAACGAAACCAGGCTCGGTGACGGTGGTTAGCGTGTCCGCTCCGAGTCTGGGAGGTCAGCGGTTCAACGCTTACCCTGGCTGAGTCATACCGAAGACATGGCCACGCTGCTTTCTCACTTGAGGCTCAGCAGGATTGAGGAGGGAGATCAGAGACAAACCCTACAGGTTGGCAGTCATCAATTGCCTCGCTGACAGAGAGAAAAGTGAAGTCACAAGACACCGCTATACCTGGCATCCAGAGTGCATCGGATGCATGTCTCAAGTCGTCTGGTATTATTGTTTATCTAACGTCGATATTAACAGCTCCTCCATGAGCCATGTAACCTGATTAACCCCACTCCTCCCCCCCCCTCCCCGCTCCCCCGAAATTTTTTTGCGAATAAATGTTATCGGCAAGAATTTTTCAAAAAGACAAAAAAACAACCTTTTTTCAACTACAGTATAAAGAATTGACATTGCATTTGAAAGAATCTAATCCCAAACTGTATACAGTAATGATTCGAAAAATGGGGAGCAAAAAAAAAAACAAACAGAAGTATTGCAGTTCTGTATTGGCAAATATTAACAAAATACTACCTCTATCATAACAAAATCAAATGCAGGAAAAAAAAAAGTGACAATACACTATTCTCGGTAGAAATTGTGTCATTCCAGGGATGGCATAACGAGCATTTAGAAACCAGTGCTATTGCTGGTAAATGATACTCCACACTTGAAATTATAGCAAGAATCCATTTTCCAGGAATTGTATTCAAAACTGGATTGGGACGAAGATGCATTTGATACTTCAAGCACAGAACTAGTGGGATGCGTGGGCAGCACAAGAGAACGAGACATCTGCGATCACAAAACGATCGCCAAGGGTAAGCCTCCCCCGGTGCCCGCAATCCAACATTGGTCACATTTTTTCCCATATCGCCATATGTCCTCGACCTTAAATGTTTAGGGATTGAATGTAAATCAAGAAAACGTGTCCCCATCTAAAATCTATCAATAAAGCTCAACATAGTGAAAATCGGAGGAAAATTATTCAAGTTATGATCAAAAAGGTGCTTTCATTTATTTGGTCACAATCCAAAAAAAGTAGGTCAAGGACACTGATCAAATATCAGGTGCACAACTTCAGTACAGGTACACACCTGGGAAGGATAAGCGAGCAGTCTGAGATTCCATGTTGACAAAAGATACTTTTTTTCAGAACACCATTTGAACCTTATGCCTGGTGTTGGCTTAATGGTTAGGGTGGTGGGCTTGGGATCCTAGGATCCTGAGTTCAAACCCTGCTCAGCTGTTGAATTAATACCAGGTGGGGTTGTTCTGCCTGTCATCCTTCCGAGGTCGGCAAAATGAGTGCCAGCTTGCTGGTATCCTGTGTTGGAGTGGCGACCCGTCCAGGATTGTCCCCAATAGCCAAGGATGCTGCTTGGGCAGCAACAACGCTCTGCAAAGAGGATGGTCCCAATGGATGGATGGATTTGACCTTGACCTTTAACTCAGAGGGGTACGATGTAAATCAAGCATAAATGCGCATTACCCAAAGCTATCTCGAGGGCAATTTTGTTCCAATTGGACAAAAATTAGTCGAGTTATGGTTAAAAAAAAAAGAAAAGTTAAAATGTCGATTAGGTCATACCATAAAATTAGATCAAGGGCCAAAAAAAATGTCAACGCCACGTACTTTTTACTCCCATTATTGATGCAAAGTTTCATTCAGAAAGTCCCAGCAGGCAACAAGATACAGCTCAGCCATTGTCAAAAAAAAAAGGAAGAAAAACTAATTAATTAATTCTTTAATTAATTAATGGTCATTTAGTACTCTTAAGGGGTCGAAGAAACTCTGTGGTACCATGAAAATTGGGGGTACCAATTGTAGAAATAAACCCTACACAGCTCTAAGACTCCCGTGATCCTATCGGGGGAGTCTTAATAAAACCAAGAAAACGGTTGAGTTACTCGTAGTGAAAGATGAAAAGGTGCTGACGTTTCACTCTTTATCCCTCATCGAAGCAGAAGTGAGCTTAAAACTGGAGTGCTTTGAATCAGGTGGTTGGTGGTGGTAGACAGCAGAGACTCTCAAAAGTGATGCTAATTATCTCAGGCTGTTCTTTAGGTGATCATGGATATTCAAGTGGAGATCATCAAATGACCTTGTTGTAAATAAATACGTGCGAGTTGTCTCCAAAACAGCAAGGTACGACAGGACAAAATGGTCTCAACGGATGAGATAGCTGGTCTAAAAATCGCTGTTGAAAACACGAAACCAATAACCATACAACAAAAGTAAAAATGGTAACCAGACCATATCCAGTGGGACGTACAAAGCCAGAGATGTACGGATGTATGTCGTTGCTGGTCGCTGGTCCTTTTACCCACCACGTTTTCACATTGGAATGGCAAGCAACATCACCAAAAAAAAATGCAGAAGTGCTCCAGTTATACAATTGACATGTCATATATATATATATATATATATATATATATATATATATATATATATATATATATATATATATATATATATATATATATATATATATATATATATATATATATATATATATATATATATATATATATATATATATATATATATATATATACTCTAAGGTTTTGGTGAAACTATCCTGAAGATCTGTTCCGTTTCGGTGCCTCGTCCCATCTGTCCTTTATTTATTAAAGTTACTCCCCAAGGTGAGCGTGTCCATCTGCCTGCTAGATTTCCAGCGTTTTATTCGAGTAGGACTCTTCTTGATTCGGCTTAAATTGTTAAATCTCTTTCTTTATGATCGGCGTGGTTTGAGACTGCGTTTGGAACTTGGCTGCATGCGGCACCGTTCGGGTGCATGGGCCGACTAAACTGTTTAAATTATCTGGAGTAAGCCAATCCAAAGTGAGCTGAGCAGTCATGTTATAAGGAGTAATGGATAGCGAAGTTATTGAACGACAAACAAAATTAATGAAGTCTGATTTGGGAAACTAAGCATTAATGGAAAAGAGGTTGCATTCATTCACGGGCAGCCGGTAAGCTTCCTTGGCAGACTAATCTTCAAGGACCTCAAGGATGACACCATCAGACAATCCGTTAAGAACAAGCTCAAAGATATGTAAAGTATAACAGACCAAAGCCTTCTAAATGTAATCATGAAGATGTGGGTTCACAAACATGAAATTATACCCAAAATGACTTGGGAATTCACAATATACAACTTCCCAGTCACCTACATTGAGAGCCTCAAAACCCCATGCACAAAATTTCTGGAAACATGGGCAGGTATAAGCAGAAATACCACCAACAGTGCACTGGACAGAAGCAGGAAAATGTATTGTTCGGTGGTAAAGGGGGTAGGTGGGTTTGGGTCCATACCTTGATTGTGGTAAGAATAGTATTGACCATGTGAATCGAGTTGCTTAGATTTGCGCCTGCATCAGGGAAATGGTCACAGGTAAGTCGTATTGTAAAATGTGCACTGAGGAAGAAGTGAGTGTAAACCTTCAAACAGAATAGGGTAAGGCTGCATTGTGTAAAATCTCCTGTAACAGGTGAGGCCAGGTGGAGGACTTGTGGCCATAGAAAGGCACCATGGTAGCACTATAAATGCGCATTTACAGGACAAGATGGATGCTCTGAAAGTGCCATGAGCAGACATGGCAATTCGGCTGAGGCATCACAAAGGGCCGCGTTCCGCTCAACCACAATGCCCTGTGGAGTGGCCAATAGGGAGCAGATGTGAGTGGTCTGAATGGATGATAAAACTGTAGTGCACACATTTGGGTTCTGGTTGTCTGTCTGTCTGTCTGTCTGTCTGTCTGTCTGTCTGTCTGTCTGTCTGTCTGTCTGTCTGTCTGTCTGTCTGTCTGTCTGTCTGTCTCCTCTTTCTCCACTCTCTCCCTCCACCCCCATGTGAAGAACTGTTGGAGAGATTGGGCAGCACGTGGCATCCTCATTGCGATCTCTTCTCATTGCCATCCTGAACCACACCGTTCTGTGCCATACCTGCCTGCACGACTACACCATCGTGGTACAGCAGCACCAGCTCATAACTGCCTCAAATCCTCACTTGCTCCCTTTGTTATTTGAGTCTGGTATGTTGGTGCCATAGTGGGTTATTTATTTTCATTGGACACAGGATTGCGTGTTCCTTTCGCCCGTTTGTGTCTGTCACTAGCTGGGTTCGTTCCATTTATTTATTCATACAGTCTTGTCCATCATCCTCATCTCCGTATTCTATTTTTAACAAGAGTGAGAATTGCTTTGCAATACATGTCCCTCACTGATGTGATACTTTCCAAGTCCAAAAAGGGCATAACTTTGTGAAGAATTGATGCCCTTCAAACTTGTTCTGTAACTTATCATAATCAAGCCACGTACCAAGTTTCACTTGAGGATGTTGAAGGGTATGGGGGAAAAAAAGTTTGAAATGCCACAGTTTGAACGGACAGACAGCAAACTTTTAGTCCCCTCTGGTGAAACCGGTAGAGGACTAATATAACCATTTTCATTGGTAAGAAACATCTTCCCACCTTCTGCCTCTGCATGTGCGAACAACCGACAAGTTCAGCTTTCATTTGAACGATCGTTAGCATTTCGAAAGTAATGACTAAAAATAATGCAGGAACTTCGAACATAATTTTGGCCGTTTGTGGAGGTGTTAGACCGTTTAGACTGTTAGACCGTTCTCTGAAAAGTCTGTGAGACCAACCTGTGTTGCGCATTCCCACGCTCACTGCAGTGAAGACTGTACACACCTACACCACACGGTTCTGTCAACTCTTCTGTTTGTCCTGTGTACGAATAGACCTCGCCCGAGTACGTTAAGCGTGCCGATCAGGTTTCGCTGTAACATTTATATTTTCGTTCTCCTTACTGTGGTCCAGCAGGTATCCCCATTATTGATTGCTACTGTTACTTTTAAAGTGTATTTCTGTGTATTTTGAGCTGCGGAATCACCCTCCGGTGGGATCAATTTCCCCTCAGAATCATGCGCACCACAATTCATGCGAATGAATAAATTCCAAGCACACCACACCACAAAATATGCATATTTGGAACGCCTCCGGTGGTTTCACATCACCCATTAGGGGGACAGAGCGCACGCACGCATGCACGCATGCACACTACAGTATCAGCTATTCTTGAAATATAACAATTTAAAGGATTGTTGTAAATGATTTCACAACATCCTATATTCAACTTCATTTAAATTGTAAACCTCGAAACATCGTTCCCTTACCTAAAGGAAGAACCTGAACCTGTAAGCAATTGAATGGTTTCCCGACTGCACGGATCAACAGCTGGGCACCGTTCTTCCTCAAGGTTTCGATCATTTCAGGCCAAAACCTCTCCAAAAGGTGGATCCACAACCCCGGTCACAGGTCCACAACAGAAGAATAGATCCACAAGCTCAGTTGCGTCCATGCAGTCAGTCAACTCATCAAAGCAACATCACCGATCAAACTTTACTCGCTCGAGGCTTTAATGTATTGTGATGGATTTTGAAAACCCCTGGGTGTCACATACCAAATCACAAAGAATAGAATAGTTCGGCCAAATTAAAAAAATAAAATACCAATTTATCATCCCCGCCTGCTTCCTATTTTGAACCTGCCTCCTTTTTAAATTATTTGTTATTTTGTCAAACATCCCCACCCAAAAAAAACATCGTGCCTGTGACCAAAGAAAGCTGTGCAATGAAACTGCTGCACCACTTAAAAGGTATCCCCATAGGGGACTGACGGATACTACCCCAACAAGCGAAACAATAACACAAAAAAAACAAGTTGTGCCAGGCACAACAAATCCCACCCATTTAAGGCATAAAGTTAATTTGGGGATCAAATTTAAATTTGATACATCCTTAACCTGAATGTTGATTATAAGGAAGAGAATAAGGAATATTTTAGTCTTAGTTTGAAGTCAATTAAACCATTTTGACGAAGTAATGACCGTAAAATGATTTTGACCTTTCAAGGCCACGTAAGGACAAAGGTCATGGTGTCAAATGAAAGCCAATAAAGAACTTGATATATGTCTTCCATAGTAAACACGCATATTCCTAACCTTTTTTGATTTATAATGGAAAATATGTAATTGTGACCGACGACCATGACCCCCAAAACTTCGGACCCGACCGATCTTCACAAATATGCATTTTTCGCTCTAGGAATGGGTAGGATCATAAGTGACAAATAGAATAAGGTTCACTATAAGCTTAGTTTGAAGTAAATCAAATCATTTTTAACGAAGTTATGAGCGAAAAACGATTTTGATCTTTTCGTGACCTTGACCTTTGATCCAATTGGACCCAACAGTTAATCGGGTCGTCCAAGGTTCATTGCCCACCTGTGGATTAAATTTGATAGTGTTTGCTAAAGCGGTTTTGCCATAAAGTTGCTAACTAACAGACAGACAGACAAACAAACAAACTAGCCCAGGAGCATTAGTATAGGGATGGAAAAAATGCAGAAAGCTGATTTTTTCAGGGATAGTTCTCTGATATCTCCTGAGTAAAAGTGCATAAAATCCCGAAAAATCCCGTTTGTGCTAAACGCGTGGGAACGCGAAATCCAAGATGGCCACCGTTTCGCTAATTCCGTCAGCCGGAAATCAGCTAATATCACATATGGTCATGTAATAGATGATCCTTGGGGTTTTAAGGTATGAGGAATTCATTCCCGATGTTATTTTTCCATATAAACCATCATTTATACCATCAAAATTGATATCATGGCCCTTTTTTAAATAAAGAAAGGTCATGACATGTGAGCGGTTGAACAAAATATATTTTGTGCAAATGCATTATACATGCATGGGATACATATGACACCAACCAATGTTCACCGGACAAATGAATATAATGGATGTCAATTATCATATTTATTGGATGTGACTAAACTGTTTTTTGTTGATTTGTAGGTTTCCAGCATTACTGTGTTGACACCGATGGGCATATTTTATTACTTTAAAAATTGTTGGTATCAAATGAGCCTCCTTATTTTGGTTCAAACAATGTCTTTATCCTGCCCTCATATACTTCTCTTTATGTTTCAGATGAATAAAGCGTGATGGCAGCCCAAGATATATGTCGACTCTGTGACAAGGTCATCACCTCAGAAGCTAGCGTAATTACCACAAAAGGACTCGACAACATCCTAAAAATCAGTGCGGAACTCCAGGATGGGGTTGACAAAAAACTTCTGCAAGAGCATCCTCCGATCCCAGCCCATATATCTTGTAAAACTAATTACACTAGACCTTCTAACGTTACAAAACGCAACAACATGGCTATGGGAGGTGATGATTATGATGGAGATAGAGAAAGTAAAGTTATTTGCCGTTCCCACGTTCCCACTTTTAATATCAAAACACACTACATATATTGTGGAAAGTACATGGACACTGATCAGCATAATAAGCTCACTATAAATCGACGTGAATATATCCACAAGGCTGAAACAACAGAACTCCTCTCATCCATCATAGCCAAAGCACTAGAATGAGATGATACTTGGGGTAAAGAAGTTCACATCAGAGTTCAGAACGTTGGGGATCTTGTAGCAGCTGAGGCTAAATATCATCATCACTGCCAAGTTCAATTCCACAAAACCCGTGCTTTTGAAAAGAAGCTGAAGGGACGCCCCTCTGGTTCTGTGGATGATTTAAAACAGCGAGCTTTCTAAAAAGTATGTGAAGACATAGATTCTAGTGATATCCATCAGTACTCGATCATTGATCTCGAAAAACTCATGCAAAAGTTCTCTGCCAATAGAGAGTGTTACACAGCTAAACATCTGAAAACGAAACTCCAGGAACATTATGGTGATAGCCTCATAATAACCAGTGAACATGGAAAAAGAGACCATTCACACGTTTTTAGATGAAGCAAGTAGAATACTCAGAGATAGTTACAAAGCAACGGGATTAACAGCTGAGAACATAGTAGACATGGCAGGAACTCTAATAGAGGATCAGATGCGGTCAATGCGATATGATACGTCTCATTATCCCAAGTTTTCAGATTTAAAGAGTAGTGATTATATGGTATCTCCACTTTTATTAAGGCTTTTATCACACCTGATAAAAGGCAATAAATGTGAACGCTAGATTTATCTCTGCTGTGATGGCTTCTTTAACCCGTAATGGTATAACATGCCGAAAAAGCCAAGCAGATGCAGATTTCCTCATTTGTAACTCAGCTATCGAGCTTGCCGAGGAATGTGATCGTCCATTTATTCTGGTGGGAAAAGATACAGACTTATTGGTTATGCTGATCGACAGATCTTGTCCAAACTTGTACATGCAATATGCAAATAATGCCATTTATAGCACAGACTGTATCAGAGAGGCTTTGCATGTGAGTGTTAGGGACCATCTGCTTGTCTCCCATGCTATCACAGGGTGTGATACTGTTTCTGCAATGTACAAAGTGGGTAAAAAGACAGCCTTAAATGTGTTACAGAATAAGGGCTGCAAATTCCTTGATATTTTCAAGGCAAATGACACTACTCATGAACAAATTGCCAGGGCTGGGGAAATGTTTGTCTTAAAGTTATATAATGCGAACGAGACGTGTGTGTCCCTTGACAACTGCCGATTTTTATCATACCTGCAAATGATGAAAAAGACTCGAAAGAAGAAATCCTCATCTTCTGCATCATTTCAACTAGAGAGCTTGCCTCCCACATCTGCAGTTGAGATATCATGCTTATCGGGCCTACTATGCTGTGCAGGAAAGGTTGGGAAACTCCTTACAGGCAATTGACTGTGGTTGGGAATGCAATGATGACATGCTCATCCCAATCTACACAGACAGACCACCTGCATCTGATTCTGTATTACGCATGGTGTCATGTGGGTGTAAAACCGGTTGTGGGAAACAGTGTTCATGCCGCAAAGCTGGTCAAGACTGTTCAGCCATGTGCTCGACATGCATTGGGCAGAACTGCACTGATGCATGTCCACTTGATGGTAACAACAGTGACAATGAATAAAGTAAAATGGAATCATTTGATACGATAAGAAAGCACTATCAATTTCATTTTTAACTTTTTCAAATTCTCTGGCAAAGTTATCATCAATGTACATATGCTTGTATGTGCATCCTTCCATTTTCCTTTTAAAATAGTATAACTGTGTTTGAATAAAATTATAATGGGAGAAGTCATGATAATTCCAACACTATTTTCATTTCACATGTGACCTCATCAAATTCTCATTTGGAAATGTCATTTCACATAAGATTTTCATGAGTTCTCATGTAATTCTCAAGCTTGTGAGTTACCATGAGAACAGTTGGTGTGGGTTCTAATGGAAATATAGTATAATGTGTAATTATATAATGCATCAGAAACATTGTAAATAATATATTACAGTACAATTGGTGTCATGATGGACTAATCTATGTTGAAGATGACTGACGGATCATTGCGGATGCCTTCTTTTGTAATAAATTTACCAAAATTTCGATTTAGACGGATATAATGACTTTAGAATTAAAAAGGACATCACTAATGAATCCTCATACCTTAAAACCCCTAAAATCATGCATTACATGACCATATGTGATATTAGCTGATTTCCGGTTGACGGAATTAGCGAAACGGCGGCCATCTTGGATTTTGCGTTCCCACGCGTTTAGCACAAACGGGATTTTTCGGGATTTTATGCACTTTTACTCAGGAGATATCAGAGAACTATCCCTGAAAAAAATCAGCTTTCTGCATTTTTTTTTCCATGTTTCTAGGTGTTCTTCACTTAATGCTCCTGGGCTAAACAGACAAACAAACCGGACGATTACAATATCCCGCTCCCTCCCTCCGGGGGGCGGGATAACTAAACAACACAAGAAACGAGAAGGGTACTTGGTGGAGCGCATACCTCCGCCACGCAATGCCTGATCCACGAGAACATACCGGGCCAAACACATTTTTGAAATATCATGCTATACATCGTTTTTGGCACTATCAATGGTGAAGAATCGCTTCGAAAATTAAATAATTCTCGTATCCAGATCAGGATTTGGATCTTTACCAAAATGGAATCAATTCGGCGTGGTCACACAAACATAACTTCCTTCACCTTCGGTGGTGGAGGTAAACGAATGAAAAACGGTGGGTTAGAAAGGTCCTTCTTCATTTTGACGGACGGATGGAAGGAAGCACATACGGTATAATGAAATGATTTGCAGCACTTAAAAATCCATATCTTAGTGTGTGGCTCTTACACCATTCATTGAATCGATCATTTTCCCCATGTCGATGCCGAGTTTTATAACTTCAACCGAGCTTCTACCGCCGAGTTGGACAAGGGAGCGCTGGTGAGTCCACATCCCACGTATGTAAATCTGTGTATTAAATGTTTACTGCAGATCTATAAAACTGGTGTGTTAAGTATACGATTTGTAAGGGTCCTAAAAGCTGACAGCCATTTTGAAAAATATATATTAACAAATGACAAATAAAAGGGTCTCCTTCCTCAACAACAAAAAAAAAACGCAAAAGATAAACAGGTATTTAAAAAAAAAAATTTGGCCTTATGTCGAAGCAATTTATCATAAACTTGGGAATCCAACGTTCAGTAAAGGAGGAAAAATGCATTGTGTTCACAGCAGTGTCAGCTACATTATTCATCCCCTCTTTATCTTTCTCACTCTCTCATACACATCTAAAACACGAACAAAACACTTCACATGATCCAATTCCAACAAATCCAACAACTCCACATCAGAGCGAAGAACGCAAACATGTGCCTGGAAGAATATGGTGATGCCATGAGGAGGAATCCGTGACAAAATCGGCAAGGTCGGTCGAAGGAAGAGTCGATTCCTGATCACGCGAGACAGCCGGCAGAAGCCGATGGACCATGCGAGGGAGCGGGCGGGAGCCGATGGACCACACGAGGCAGCCGGCGGACCCAGTGAGGCAGCCAGCGGAAGCAGACGGACCCAGCCAGCGGAAGCCGACGGACCACAGTAGGCAACCAATGAGAGCTGCTGGATCATGGCGTGCGGACATGGTTGCCGACAGGCCGCACACCTTTCAAAGCTGATGTGGATATTGGAACTGAGTGTGGCTGCACCTGGGAGCAACGAGGAGGACATCAGAGGAGCTTGGAGTCGAGACAAGGGCAGTTCAAGACAGAGCGAGGGACCGACAAAGAAAGAGCTCCTAGACGCAGTTGCCATACGTGCATGCTCCTATAGACATTCTCCTCATCCACATCGCCTTTCTTCCCTTTGATCACTACAGCAATCAACAGAAGCAACAACGGTACTTTTTAGGACCCATCTACATTTCGCACCTCACATTTTCACACACTTCACACACTTCAATACCGCCCACCCACTTCGGTAACACGTGAGCCAGCCGGTTCACTTGCGGGGCCAACAACATGCCCCATCGCCCGCTCTCACTCTCTGTCTATCAGTCTTGTGCTTCTTCTTTTGCTGGAATGAAAGTGGCACCTGAGTTATTCATGTTAAGTGATTGTCAAAGCTTGGTGTTGGCTTAATGGTTAAGGTGGCTGGCTTAAGTTTCAGCCCTTGTTGTGCCATTAAATAACACCAGGTGGGTTGACTCAGCCTGTAATCCTTCCGAGATCTGCAAAATAGGTACCACCTTACTGGAAACAGAAGGCACTGCATCAGCGGCACAGCAGCGCTCCCAGCAATGATGCAACCAGTAGCCACAGGCTGCATAGGAAATGATGATGAGTAATTGCCAAAGGGGCTTCTGTGCTTAGATGAGGCTTTTACATGTGTGACTTTTGTTTGACCTGTAAACATGGGCCTTGTGAATAAAAAATACCTTCGAAACTGTCCGGTTGTCTGTTTCCATCGTTTAAACGTAGTGTTCTGCAACCAGGGAGTTCACCCTTGCCGATTCGTTCCATGTAGTCAGCTGTGATAAAGTACGGCCATATCCTGTAATTGGTTGGGCGTTGGGAGGCATAGCACCCTATCTGGGGGGTTTAATTTGCCGGTAAGGTAATGCGGGATTTTGACACCGTACCCTACCTAAATTAAGCATCTCAGACGGCGTCCGTGGTTGTTTAACAACCCACAGCACCACAGACTTATCTGGATTGCGATCGGGGAAGTCAATTGCAAGAACTCCTCTTGTAATCCACTCATAGGTGAATCTGTAACAGTATTATCACATATTTACAACTCTCATCACACATTCCATGACATGATAATACACTATTAAATCATGCACATCTTACCTTAACTATAACACACACACACACACACACACACACACACACACACGATACAAGCACTTCCACATAGCCTCTGCACTGTGGATGAGTGCAGCACAGCAGATGGATTGCAGCAGATATGGGCATTGGAGAAAAGGATCGGCATGAGCACAAGCCAGGGTCCAGGAGCGAGTGAGTCCTTGAGGATCTGAACGCTGCGTGCTGTGCTCTTACACTTTTACATGAACCAGCAGTCATAAACCCATCGCTCTTCCGACATCATGAAACATGAATGCAAATTTTCCATGTCATATGACAATGCACGTACAACTCGTTTATTGAAGAGTTCGCATTGTACGTGCCCATATTAATCTGCGGAAATTATAAAATTAAGAGAAAAAAAAACCAAAACAATTATCACGGGTAAAATTCACATCCACGAACTGCAAATTATTTGTATGCACATGAAAGGATTTTTCAAGGAATGTAGTGTGAAGGGCCAACGACATGGTGTGATCACAAAAGAGCATTTGAAAGGAAATCTTATCAGTAAACACAGAGAAATAATTGATTTTCTGCCTCAGCTTGAACGTAACAGAGTGACCTCACAAACAACCAGTAGCTGTGGCTCCGACTCTCAATGCGCGCTTACTCGGGCCACCAGTGTGAGCAAACGTTGCGATCAACAATTATAAAGCTAGACGATCGATGACATGGAATGATCAACAGTTTGGAGGATTATTATAGTTGACCTGAAGCCATATTCATTTCATCCTCTGGAAGGAGTTTCTCTTGAAGGATGAGCAAGTGACATTTCTAAAAATATTTTTAACATTCGATGAAAGACCCCTCCATGTTCGTACCCTTCACCTGTCTGCTTCACCCTCGTCCCACCTCCTCCCAGCTTACTACCCTCCTCGCATCCTCCCAGCTTACTCCCCCTCCCTCCATACCCAGCTTCCCCGTACCCTCCCAGTTCCTCCCCACTCGCACGGCCCCCTCCCAGCTTCTCCCCACCACCTTCCCAACTTCCTCCCCCCGCTCTGCACCCTCTTCCTGCTCCATTCCACATTCCTGCCCCCTGCCAGCAGCTCTTCCTCCCTTGTCCCTAACTGTGTAGACCTCAAACATCTGAGGCCTCCACTCCAGCCTTACAGGTCAACGTTCCTCGGTGGACTTTGTCCCAAGGCATCTAACCCTAAACTCGGTTTGAATCTTCTTGAAGGATTTCGTTCTTCGGCAGACTTTGACTGAAATCTATTATTCGTTAATTATCCACAGCATGTTGGAAAAATAAATAAATAAATGGGGCTATCTCGACCAAATCCAAATCTGCTGACTTTACCCAAACTCCACTTTAAGCACCTGTAAAAAGTAAGAAGGTATCATTTGTATGAGGAAGTTATTGGAGGTAAGGTCGCTGCAGTTTTTTTGTGGTCATCCTGTACTTTGCGAAAACGTGACAAAATTTGCGTTTATAATCCTGTGGGTTGTCAGTGGAGAACACCTGCCATCTAGATGGTCGATCTTTCGTAGCAAACACTTCACATACCCCATTATCACAAAGGAAAAGATACCCAACTCACAGCATCTTCGTTTTTGGTACCTCCTTCGAGGTATGGTGGTCCATCAGCAACCTCATTGCTAACCGAATCAGCGATTCTGTAGTTTTCCACAAATCAACCCTCCTGATGTTTGGGGTTCGATTTACCACCTATGTTGAACAATGTTGTCATGGCATTCTTCGTGGGAGAACAATTCTTGCAAGATCTTCAACGTTTCTTTCACAGCAATCAGGTTCAAAATGGGTAAGACAGGCCGCTGTGCTTCGTTGGAGCAAAGTATCTCATTTAGCCTTATGAATACAGGCCTCACCCTTCACAGGAACATTCGTGAGACTAAAAAACAACAAGAGTGCAAGTGAGCACAATATACGCCCGAACAAGAAGGTATTTACAGAATTGTGCTACTACATGGAAAACAGCATCCTGGTTGCCATGGCAACCACTTTAGATGACGAACGTATGTCGCGACACACCGTCTCCACAGTCTGTACCTATGTACCAAATATAAAACATGAAAGTTGAAAACTTTGGGAGTTAGAGTGCGGAGAGGAACGGACGGACGGAGACAGACAGACAGATGGACGACTGATATCACATAATACGCCCCGATATATATATATATATATATATATATATATATATATATATATATATATATATATATATATATATATATATATATATCGGGCGTATAAAAACTAAAACAAAAAACCCGAATCCGACACCTTTTTTTCCTTGCTCGAACCATTAGCCACACAAAAATCAATCTTTTAGCGACCAAATTCCCCAGATACTCAAACACCTAGTTGATACTATCAGCAGCAGTCTTCAATGCTGGTTATTGATAAGGTCATGTGTCCATGCTTCCCAGAAATAGACACAAAGACAGACAAACATCTCCCTTATAGTAAAGAGTGTCGAGTCAAAACTATAAACATTACATTGAAATTAAAAAAAAAATTAAAATCCAAAAGAGTTGATAATATAAATTCTTTAAATAAAGCATGTGTTCTGAGAAACAAAACTGGCTTCACAAAATACAGAGTTCGTGTCGAATAAGTATGAGAATTACCGATTGTCACAACTCTTACGGTCACCAGAAAATGCAGTCACGTTCGAATGGTGGATGATCGAAGAGTTTATTTGAAACGGTCGCCGGATTCGACCTGGTCCCAATCCTGAGGAACCGATGCAACAGTGCAGCGTCGGGTGGTTACGACCCACCAAACAATCGCTTACCTGCGACCATGCAACCAAGTCGGCTTAAATACTGTTGATACTTCCGAGCTTGGTAAACAAGAGCTCATCGTCCTGATGAGCTCTTACAAGAACGAAACCATGGCTGATGACTCCACATTCCTTTACTCGTGACCTTCAATCCTCAATCTTTACGATACTCGATTATGTGCTGCTGAAGCTATCCGGACAGGAAGTGAAGTCGTACACATGAGCTCATGACGTTTAAACGCCAAGATGCATTAATCAGGTCGGAAAGGCTATATTTCGGTTTATTATCACGCCCGACCGCAAACTCACCTCCTGCTTGGTGAGGCAGTAGAGCAGAGGTGATGTTCTTGTGTGGCAGACGGACATTACTGCTCACAGTTCTGGCTGTTATGAGACACGAACTGTGCTTTCCTGCTTTACCAAGCTCGAAGGTATCGACAGCATATACAGATAAATACATGCTGGGAGTGGGGTAGGATGACATGTGGCTGCAAGATTTGTAATCAAGGTCATTGAAAACGAGCTCAACAGCACGCGGTGTTGAGCTTTCCAGAATATATGCCGCAAACGTGGAATTGGTAAACACTGAGGGCCAGACTGAGATCACTTCTAGGGAAACAATATATAAATACACTGGAAATTGAACTGAACTGAAATGGACTCTGATTTGCAGCTGTATCGTGGTCGAAATATGTCCTTGAAACAATTATCTGAGCGTTGCCTGGCTGATATTATCAGCATGCCTTTCTTTGTATGCAAGACATTTTGGAAGCAAATTAATTTCAAACTTAACCGACAGTCACGCGACTTGAAAATATGACACCACTGTGTCAACCTGAGTGAATGTGATGCAAATTCTTCCGATTTGTTTTCAGTATACTTCTCAGGATTGGAGAATGTCACAGCTGTTCCTAACCAACATGCACTTATCTCGATTTCAAAATCTTTGCATTCTCAGAAATTGTTCTTTGTTTGAACAGGTTGTCATCAAATGCCTCATCGAGCTCTGAACAGATATCTCATCATGGTTGGTCATTCAGAAAGGAAAGAAAAGGAGTGATTCTGTCAATGTCCAAAGTTATGAGGAAGCTCTCATTATGGCCTTGTGATCGTCGTCCCTTCGAAGCAATCGGACAAAATTTGGCGGAGAGGATGGGTGAGTGACAAGGACGAAATGATCAGATTTTGGTGAAGATCCGGATCCGATCCGAGAAGTTTTCAAGTAATTCTTCACCACTGAGATTGATGGGGTAAAACTGATACATGGCACGATATTTCAAAGAGCTATGGACTGATTTGGACAAAAGTTGGTGGACAGGTTTGGTGTATGATATGACAAGGATGAAATTTTTGAAGCGATTCTTCACCATTGAGAGATGGAGCCAAAAACTATATTCCGTCGGACCCCACTATTCATGAACCCCACGTATTCATGGTTTATAAAAGGCGACCTGCTTCGACATTTGCCGCCCTATGCTTCGCGTATTCGTGGGTTTTTCTCATTTTCGTGGTTTTTCGCAGTTTTTCGTGGAATTTTTGATTTTCCTTCATGATTCACGAAACGCCGGGAACCTATCACTCCTTTTTCCGTTGAAACAATGCCTCACTATTTGCGGATTTGCTAGGAACATATCCCCCATGAATAGCAAGGTCCAACAGTATAGCATGACATCAAAAAACGTTGAATGGATTTGGACAAAATTTGGTGGATGAGTTGTGTAGATGACAAGAAAAGCAGATTAGATTTAGGAGGTTCGGATCCAGATCTGACCTGTCAGTGGCATACAAAACATAAACTATTCAGGCTGGTGGAGGCATGCGCTCTTCCAGATGCCATTCTAGTTTTAATATGTGAACATCATTTAATGATGGGAATCAACAGAAAGAGATAGACAAACAAAATGTAAGCAAAATGGGAGAAATAATTCCCCATATAAAGCAGCTTGCTTGTTCAGACCTTAACCGCGTTTAACACTTCACTGGCACCAACTTTCAATTATAAAGTATGACCAAACAAACAGGCAGATGTGAGGAGATAATATCTCATTTGAACAACTAAACTGTACAAGGAAAGCTCAGGGTTCGATGCAAACCAGCTTTAACCTTGTGATCTCAAGGTTACAAAAAAATTTTTAAATCCTTCACAAAATGCAAAGCCAGAAGAACTTGTGGAGTTGAACAGGTCCAAACTACAGGAAATAATCAAAACTAGAAATCTACCATCACAAAACTATCACCAAGGGCAAGCCTCCCTGAGCACCCACGGTCCAAGGATGGCCATATTCTTTTCCCGACTGCCATATGACCTTGATGTTCAACATTTAGGGAAAGAGTATGAATAAAGAAAATGTGTTCCAATCTGCAATCTATCCATAAAACTCAATATCTTGAAAATCACAGGAAAATTATTCAACTTATGGGTTAAAAGGGTGTTTTTTGTTAATTAGGTCACAATCCAAAAAAGTAGGTCAATGACACTAATCAAATGTCAGGTGCACAACTTCAGTGCAGGTACACTATTATGATGCAAGGATATCTTGGAAGGTCAAGTGGTCGTTGAGATTCCATGTTGGCAAAATTGACCAATGACAAAAAGCAGTTTTTTTTCCTCTGACCACCATTTGACCTTGACCTTTAACTTGGAGGGGTATGATAAAAATGAAGCATAAATGCGTTATCTTGCTCTCGGCTATTTAGATCGGGCAATTCCATTCTGATCGGAAAAACCTGAGTCCAGTTATAGTGAAAATGTTAAAATGTCTACAATTAGGTCATGACCTTAAAATTAGGTCAAGGTCAAAAAGATGTTAACCCCACGTATGTTGTATTCCATTATTGATGCAAAATTGAAAAGTCCAAGCAAGCTTCCGAGATACAGCTCGGAAATTGGCAGAAATATCCGAAATGGTAGTCCATTCGGTGGGGTGGGGGGGAAAAAATCGAATAAACTCTGGAGTACCATTAACAATTGGGGCCACTAATTGTAGAAATAAACCCAAGAGCAACAACAAGCTTCCATCTATCCTACAGGGGGAGGCTCAATAACAAAGCAAACAAAAAAATAATTGGAATCAAGAGTTTAGCATAAATAAAACACCACAAAAGTGATCCCTTCCATGTTCTTGTGCCTGTTTTTCATTGCCTGCTTATACAGCAGGATCTTCACATTGATAAAGGAAGTTATATTTCACTCGACTTCCTCTTACACGTCAGATCATCAAATGAAGGTCTCAGGACAAAAAGCTGTTCATGTTAAGCCACTTGCATTGTGGACTCTCACATCATAATCACACCTTATTTTGGCATGTTGTGGTTTTACAATCCCTACTCGAACAGATCTGAATGTTTTGTTCACATCTCGACGTTCACTTACCCGATAAGACAACCTCGATCAAGTCGCCCTCCTGGATTGTGTCAGATGGTGAGAGGAGCTGCAGCACGTTTTTGGACTGCATGTCATGCCGGAAAAGCAATATCTTGTCATACATGCCATAGAAGCCACACTCTGGAAACTTGTGGGTAGGATGGGGGAAAGGAAGGGAAATTGAACCGAATGAGTTAGAAAATCCACATTTTTATCATAGCAGATTTCTTAGCCATTTAGTAACAAGAGATGGAAGCATGTACATGTGAAAAGGTCATTTGGTTCAACAAAGATGCGTGATATTTCCTGCACAGCCCATTAAATGTGAATACTTCCTCAGCCCAAAGGAAATAGATGAGGTAGTTGTGAAACAAATACAAGGCATTGGCCTGTATGTATTACCACCTGAATGCCTGATTAATCTTTCTATAATTCCAGGTGTGTGTGTGTGTGTGTGTGTGTGTGTGTGTGTGTGTGTGTGTGTGTGTGTGTGTGTGTGTGTGTGTGTGTGTGACTGCTGTTTCTTGACAACCACTGGTCCGATCTAATTGAAACTTGCCAGGTATATTGCTGGGGACCTGAGTATGTGCCTTTTCAAGGTTTGATATTAATCGGACAAGTGCTTCCCAAGTTATGGCCATTTATTTAAAAAACCAATGACAAGACGCGTTGCTGTGTAGGCGTGGCTGTGTAGGCCGGTGCGCGGCCGGCCGACGATGACGTCACGGGCCGTGCCGGTTACGATGGGGATCGGTGTCTTAGTTACCGTGGCGTAAGAGTGGCAATGGTCAATGTTAGCGAATGTCATGGCAAGCAAAGACCGAGGTAAACTTGATTTTAATTAACTCTGTGTGTGTGTAAGTATCACAGCAGTTGTTACTTCAATGCAAGCGATCATTCGTGGAATGCATGTGAACATTCCGTACGGGCACGCACCACTTCTGGATAGTGATGACTTACTGTATTCTAATAATTTCTCGATTTCTTATGCGCATTTATAGATAAACACAATGCCCCAATCCAGTCATTGCTTACGAGAGCGAAGGAACGGCCTCTGTGTTTGTTTGAAAAAAAAAATTTTTTTTTTTTGGTTTGCACGTACGGCCACGCATGTACGGGCACATGAGAGCGAAGGAACGGCCTGTGTGGTTGTTGTTTCTGGCTCGCGGTTTGAAAGTTGTTTTTTTGGGGGGGTTTGCACGTACAGCCACGCACGTACGGGCATGTGAGAGCGAAGGAACGGCCTGTGTGGTTGTTTCTGGCTCGCGGTTTGAAAGTTTTTTTTTTTTTGGTTTGCACGTACGGGCACGCGAGAGCGAAGGAACGGCCTCTGTGGTTGTTGTGTCTGGCTATTTGTTACAGTGTCAAAGTTTGAAAGTTTTTTTTGTTTGTTTTCTTGGTTTGCACGTATGGCCACGCACGTACGGGCACGCGAGAGTGAAGGAATGGCCTGTGTGGTTGTTGTTTCTAGCTGGCGGTTTGAAAGTTTTTTTTCTTGGTTTGCACGTACGGCTATGCACGTAAAGGCACGCGAGAACGAAGGAATGGCCTGTGTGGTTGTTGTTTCTGACTCGCGGTTTGAAAGTTTTTTTTGGGGGGGGGGGGTTTGCACGTACAGGCACGTGAGAGCGAAGGAATGGCCTGTGTGGTTGTTGTTTCTGGCTCAAGGTTTGAAAGTTTTTTGTTTGTTTTTTTGCACATACGGCCATGCACGTACGGGCACGTACTAGTAAATATAATAAACCCAGGTTCAAATCCCACATATCACGTGCTTGTCCCTTATTTACTGGTGTTCTTGTAATTTCCGTGTGTTCTTGTAATTTCCATAACGTACGTGCGGTTTACTAATGTCCATGTTAGGCATGACTGACATGCACGCAAACTTCTGGCTAAAGCAGGAGATGCTCTCCATAATCACTATGCTTGAGCAATCAACAAACTTATCAAAGAGGAAAAGGTAATAGATGAATGGCTCACAAAAGGTAACACCATCCTCATCCCAAAATCTGGAGAAAAAAAAAAAAAACCTCAAAAGTACAGACCAATAACGCATCTACCAACAACATTCAAACTTCGAACAGGAATCTGCACAGAAATTACGAACCACCACCTAATACAACAAGGAGGCCTCGAGGCAGAACAGAACGGGGATGTAAGAGGGGATGAACCAGAGACCATTTACGACTAAACAAGGCCATGCACGAAAACTGTAAAACGAGAAGAACCAAATTGTCCAGACCATGAAAAGACTACAAAAAAGCCTTTGACAGGATCCCACATCCATGGATGATAAAATACATGCAACTGTACAAGATCAACCCCCAAATAATCAAACCGATTAAGAAAGAAATGGAGCTTTGGAACACCACATTCCTCCTCCCGACTCATCCTCCTTCATATGTAGCACAAGGCTGCAGGGAGCATCATCGGCTGAGAGTGAGGCTGTGCTGCTGATGCAATGCCTCCATTACCAGTACACTGGTACTCATTTTGCCGACCTCAGAAGGATGATAAGCCAAGTCAATCCCACCTGGTGTTAATGCAACGGTTGACAGGGGCTTCAACTCAGGACCCTAAGATCCCAAGCCAGCCACCCTAACCGTTAAGCCAACACCAGGCTTAAACACCACATTGATACTGCAATACTCAGAAAAAAACATCGAAATACCAGCAGTGAAGATACAATGTGGGATCTTCCAGGATCTGGCCCTGGACCCTCTGAGCAACCAAATGAATGAGCAAGGATACAAATCCATCCTTAACATCCAATGGAAGAACGTCCAAAGAAACAGGGAAGGCAAGACACATCTACTGTACATGGATGATTTAAAATTATTCGCGTCAAACGACGAAAAATTAGCAGAACTGAAATTAGTAACGCGGTACTCCAATGACATTCAAATGGAGTTTGGCTGAGATAAGTGTGCCAAGTGCATATTGGTACAAGGCAAACCACCAAGAACGGCCAACATAAAAATTGACCTAAATACAACAACACAGCAGCTGGACAACGAAGCATATTACAAATACAGTACCTCGGAATAGAAGAGTGCCACCAAATATGTCACAAACAAATGCGCAAAACTTGCCAAAGAATACCTGTGTATAACGAGGCTGATCCTGAAAACATATCTCTTCCCAAGAAACAAAATCAAAGTCATAAACCAACTTGCAGTACGACTGTTCCAATACAGCTGCGAAATATAATAAACTGATCATATATGGAAATCATCAAGCTAGATATCAAAACAAGGGCACTCACTATCCACAAAAATCAGTACATCCTGAGAATTTGCCTGTCGAGGAGAGGAGGTAACGCTACCTGATGGAACTCAACCAAGTGCACAGAATGACAACTGCAGGATTGGGTGAGTACGTGATAAGTTCAACAATCGACTGAATATAATTTGAACACAAACTTTGTCTTTTTTGTCATAAAGTCAGCAAGCCAGAAAAGGTATCCCGAACCAATCTTTAAAAAAAAATCCATACAGGTGTGATGAAAAGATGTCAGATATGCAGGGCTCTTGTGATATTTTGGAATGAGAAGTAGTTTAGTTTGAATCAGGCCAGGGATCTGGGGGGTCGTGTTAAGTCCAAGGGTGGAGCCCTATTGGACGATCCAGGGGTGTGGGGGAGGAAAAAAAAAACCCCCATATTTATTATTTGTGCATGGCCCCACCACCTGGGGTGGGATCAAAAGGTCAAACACTGAAAAATGCAATTACGGGCACATTTTTGAAATCAAAATGGGGAAAGAAAAATTGAACTCAAAATTTGATATTGGGTCAATCCTGGTCAAACCTTTTGGGCCATCTTTCAACTTTGCTTTCGGTGGGAAACATGGGGAATTGAGATGGTGAGCCATCGACTTCGCTCTCGTTTTACGCACCCCGTCAGTCAATTTTCACGAAATAAAGGAATTCATGAATTAATTTGTATTTCCATGTGTTATTTTTTTTTTTATTCCATCACAGGTTCATCATTTGAACATTCTTAATAAACATCATCTTATTTTTTCATTATAATGAGTAATCCACTCGACTTTAATTTGGGATTTTCATTGCTTCATGTACAATGATGAGTTCGTATAACCTTTGTAACATACAGTGCCTAAATAAATTCTACAACCCCTTTTAAAATTTTCACCTTTTGTTGCCTTATAGCCTGGAATTAAATCAGATTTTTTTTTTCATCCTTTATTTACAAATAGTATCGCACAACTTCTCCTCCTTGCTTGGTTATCCAGTTTGGAGGGACGGCCTGATCTCACCAGGGTCTTGGTGGTACCATACGCCTTCCACTTCTTAATGATTGTCTTGACTGTGCTCCAAGGGATATTCAAGGCCTTTGAAATATTTTTATACCCACCCCCGATCTGTGCCTTTCCACAATTTTATCCCAGAGGTCTTTTGAAAGCTCCTTCATGCTCATAGTTGAGCCTTTGCTGTGAAATGTACGACCCAGCAGAGGAAACCTAAAGGAACAGCCAATTTTATTCTGAAATATAATTTATACAAAAATTTATTTATAGAATTTATTATCCTAGAATTTATCCTAAAAAAAAACACTCTGGAGATTTTTTTTTTTTTTTTAACCTGGTGTTGGTTCAGTAGTTATGGTGGTGGCTTGGGATCCAAGGGTCCTGAGTTCAAGCCCTGTAGGCTGCTGAATTAACACCAGGGGGTTGACTCAGCCTGTCATCCTTCTGAGGTCGGTGAAATGAGAACCAGTGCAGCAACCAAAAGGCTGCACATGAAGGGTAGGGGTATCGAGGGATTAATTAAATCTGGTATTGGTGTGGCACAGGCATAATGGGCCGAATGGCCTCCTCCTGCACCTTAATTCCTTCCTAAAATAGTCAGAATCACTACAATTTAACACAGGTGGAGGCCAATTAACTTGGTGTGTAATTTTGAAGGTGATTTGTTTCACCTGAGCTCATTTACAATTGTTATTATAATGGGGGTGGACACTTATCCAAACAAAGATATTCTGGTTTTGTATTATTAATTAATTCTCTGAAAATTGTAGAATTTGTTTTTCATTTGGAAGTTGGAGGTTACAATGTGTAAAGAAAGGTACAACTAGAAGGGCACTCGATAAAGCACATACCTCCGCCACGTAATGCCTGATCCACGAGAACACATTGGGACCAAGAAATTTTTGAAATATCATGCTATACATTGTTTTTTGGCCCAATCTCTCAAAAGCGAAGAATCACTTAAAAAAATTAAACAACTCTCGTATCCAGATCTAGATTCACATCAGTCGTTCGTCCATCCACACATTTGAATAGAAGACTTAAGTACAGGGTTGTGGGGAATTGAATGCACTGCTAAAGACAGTATGCGATTCTAGCTTACGATGGATTTTGATTTTAGAGTGTTATATTTATTTTCATAACGGGCATCATGTAAAAGTGCAAGGTACAATTAGTCCCAAATATATCCCTCCGATAAAACACTCACACTCCCATGGATTATTCGACAAAGCCCGAATGACATCAGACATTTTCTTCCTTCACTATGTGAAGATAATGATCGTGCGAAATAGAAGGATGCTGCGATGCTTGATGAAAACAGGACCTCGGCATTTCAAGCCTGTAGTGAACATCATAGCTGTGTCTGACTCCATGCAAGGATTGCTGACGAGAGAAGTGAAACTCGTCAGCCCGAATGAGTAGCAGTCGAAATTCTCTGAGTTAGGATGTGTCGTGAATGAGAGTTCTATTTCTTACAGGAAATGATTAACCATTGGACATGTACAGCTTTTGAGAAAAGGCTCTTAAAATTTGATAGGTGGTAACAATTTACACAATACACAGAAAGAAAAAAAAAAAAACGGTTACAAGCTATTCGGCCTAAGTAACATTTGGCACGGCGGCCATGGGTCTACAAAATCTACGGCCACCAGCCGTAGATTATAGGGCGGCCGCAATATTTCCACGGTCACACAATGTGAGAATCACATATGTTTTTATTTTTCGGGTAGCCACACGGGGTGTTTATAAATTGTGGAGACCGAAAACGTGGGGGTGCCGTACGGTCTTTGATTTGTGTCGCACGGTGACCTTAGGGCGTCCCTGCGGCGGCCATAGAATTTTCAAGGCAGACGCAAGGCAGCCTTAAGGTGCCCGCAAGGCGACCGCAGGGGGGCCCTAAGGCGAACGTGCGGCCAGACGGACGGTAACGAGTGGGTTCTTTTTTTTTTTTTCTTTTTTTTACCAGTTCTTTTTTTTTTTTTTTCGGCTTGTCGAAATGCTACGGGCAACGTAGAAAGGAAAAAATTATAACTCCGTGCTACAATTCCACGGCGACCCCTACGGCCTGTAAAATATAGCCATACGGCGTAAGGCCACCCTGAGGCCACCTCAGAAACTCTGCGGCCGCCGCACATTTCTGTCAATTCAAGGGGGTACGGCTGCCGTATCCTAGCAATAGAGCAAATGTGACTTAGGCCTCAACAACAACTATGCATATGCAACTAAATCAGCCCCAATGATTGTAAAAAAGACAAAAGAAAAACAAAAAGCAAAATATAAACAGATATACTGTACACCCTCAATGAGGAGAATGTTAAAAGAGCAGGAAGGTACAAAAAAAAAATCATCATCATAATAATAATAATAAAAAAAACAGTGGGACAGATTGGGGATAGATAAAGAAGAGGTCAGCTCGACTAGGATGGAGAATAAATTATTAATAAATGCCCAATGCCAAGGACACTATACCAATGGCTTTAAGAAAATGGTGGGTATAAACAGTCAATCGGACAGGTGTAGGTCTTGCAAGGTACAAACAGAACGTATGAGCCACCTCCTATTGGGATGTAAAAAAAACTCATGTCAGAGCAGCTGTGCACACAAAGGCACACCAGGGTATGTGGAGTAATCCACTGGCCCGTCTGAAAAAAATTAAATATCCCAGTTTCAGAAAATCATGGCTTGGGATCTCAGGGTCCTGGATTTGAGCCCAATTTTCCACTGAATTAACACCAGGTGGGGTTGACTCAGCCGCTAATCCTTCTGAGGTTGGCAAAATTAGTACCAATGTACTGGTGGTGGTGGTCGTATGGCAGCTTAGCTGCCGGGGTAGTTATCATTTCTTGAAGCGCGACTGTGTCGCTGATGCAGTGCCCCTCTACCAGTACGCACACTGGAACTGGTACTCATTTCGCCGACCTTGGAAGGATGACAGGCTGAGTCAACCCCCTGGTGTATTAATTCAGCGGCTGACGGGGCTTTAACTCAGGACCCGAGGATCTCAAGCCACCACCCTAACCACCGAGCCAACACCAGGCTTAATGTACTGGTATCAACGGCACAGCATCAACGGCATAGTCGTCCCCAACAAAATTACAGCTTCCCAAAAGCCAAGCTGCCATACGTAAGAAGAAAAAGAAAATCATGGAAACATGAAGCAAAAGTGATAATTGAGAACAAGGAAGTCATGCTCACGTGTGGCCTGATGATCCCATCGAGTGCGAACATAGAAAACAAAGAATTGAGACTGGACATCGTACTTTGGTGCCAAAAAAAAACAAACAAACCAGCATTGCTAATTGAGGCATCAATAAGTTATCTTGCAATTTTGGCTTCAACAATGAAGAAATCAAGAAAAAGTCCAAATAACAATACCTCAAAAATGAAGTGAAAAGATCTTGGAATCAAAAGAGCATTGAAATTGTACCAGTTATAATTGGAGCAATGGGAATGATAAAGAAGAAGCTTACGAAGATCTTTTTTAAAAAATCCCTGAGAATATCACTGCAAGCTACAATTGGAAGCTGTCCGGGGCTCAGTGATGATCCTGAAAAGAGCCCTTGGAACAAAACTTTGAAAATAAGAAAACTACACAACTTAGCCCGTGAATCAAGATCCTTTACCAAAATGAGGGTGGATACTTGGAATCCGAGAAGGACTCTGCTCCACTTTCGACACCTACATATGGAGATAACAACCGACCAACGCGTGCGCACGCACTCACACACAAACTTAATGGACCCCAGCACCATTGTCATTTGTCCTTTAACGTCGATACGACTACACCTAGACTGGTCAGTGCAGGAAATATATCCATGTCGTACTCCCACATAATAACCCAAATAACACTATCCCTGGCCAGCAAGGAAAAACACAAACAAAAGGAAACTACGACTAATACACTCATAACATACCTTGTCAACAGCTGACTGCACAATCGATTCCAAAAACACACCTGCACCCATCCACACCAACAAAACAACTTTCCCAATCAACCCTCACAGCCTACACCATCCTAACATATACCAATCCATTCATACTTCAATACAGACGATCACCTCCACCATTCTGTGGCCCACCCCACATCACACAGGCACATGCGGCCCTACATCCTCCACACAAACCTACTAACCAGTCAATTTCAAAACCCTCCCTGATTTACCGTACTACTCGGCTTGCTTCCATAGACTTTCTCCAAATCCACACATCCTCTAACTGGCCAACTTACGTCACTTCCTGACAAACGTTCCTCCTCACCTTCCCACAAGCACCATGTTACAATGAAAAGGTGCAAAAAAAGAATTATCAACCGACACACTGCATCCCTCCTCAAAAGTCACACGCCGACTGTGCCATCAACTCTGCATGCACATAGCTCACAACTCGTTCGACCTTTCCATCTTCGCGTGCAGCTTCTCTACATTGTCCTCCCATGATACTGAGAATTCTCCCTTTTTTGCTTGCCTTGTTGAACCACATCAAGTGACATGCCACACAGATCTTTCCTGGAAACACCAACTGTCATTCACAATCTGCCACCATCTCCCAATCCCTTGCAGTCACCAATACTCTCCGCCACCCCCCACCCCACTCCCCCATCTTACCTCCACCTCTTCCAGCACAAACCTCACCACAGTTCTTCTCCTCTTTCTGCTTACCTCATATTCCTTCTACTCCATCACCTTGTTCACAATCTCCACCCCCACCTGATCATGGCGCCAACTCGATTCCCCCTACTGGCAATGCTACCAGGCGTTGCTTCATTGCATACTGCAGCTTTCCTTGACTTCCACATAAATCTCACACCCCATTCAACCTCGAACCACACTTCCTCAAATTGATCGGGGAGGGACGAATCCATCGCACGGAGCCTATAACAGGAAGTTCAGCACATTGTTCCAGCTCTGAGATATCTTGCCACTCCAGCGTTTACCTCCACACCCTCCCACCTTTTTCACCCTTTTCAACACAATCACAATATTTCCCTCCTTGCTTTTGCCCGAGTCTCCTCCCTCACCATAACCTTCTCCCACTTTCACACCCGACCCTCCTCAGCGAGTATACATAGTCCACTCAATGCCTTCATCGTCATGTTGCCCCCCCCCTCCCCTTCAGCTACAGTCTCTTACTATCCCATCCACCACTGTTCTTATACCTTCCACTTCCGACTAACTTTCTGCTCTGGGAACGTATTTCACACCACCTGATCGCATAAATCCTTCAACATCTTTTACTATCGCAACTATACCATCTTGAACTACTTCGTCAAAGTCATCAATGGTAACCAAAGCTTGACACACACCTTGTCCATAAAAAAAGCAATTTAAAAGGTACTCCCAACCACTTCCTTTGGAATCCACTGAACAGAACTTTCATGATGTTACATCCTCTCCACATGTCCTATTGCGATGTCCAACAACACCAGTGGCCACAGTATTCGTGTCATCAGACCAAACTTCAGACACCAAATCTTCAACTTCTCTGACAATCCATATCCATCGATCCTCAATCCTTACAGAAGGCCATCACTCACTTCTTCCAGCCTTCACACAACTCTGTTTCACAATGCACCACCTCCCTAAACTTTTCACTTCAGCATCTGCCCGACGTGGTAACATTTCTCCTTCAAGCTCAAACCATTGTTTCTCATCCAGCACCCATTTCACCACCACACGTCTTGACTTCTTCATGTTAAAAGCCATTTCTTGCCCATCACATCAATCTTTCCAACCACTGCAATACCTCCTTGTTGCACTCACCAAAGGGTGCACCAATGCCGGATCAGTTAAAACGAATACTGGTGGCAAGCCATGTGCAGGAAACATCTCCACGAGCGTCCTATATGCACAGTTTGTTTTACGTGACATCATGTCCACAACCAGCACGGACAAAATAGGGGACCGTAGCACATCCTAATAGAATGCCAACCTCCAACCTTTGCCAATACTTTGTGAAATCAAAATCTTCATCGACAGTGGAGAAGGCATGGCACATGGTCTGGAGCTCATTTTGATTGTAGACCGTTGGCGTTGATCGTTGGAGTTCAGCATCGTTGGAGAAGAGCAGTTCACGGAGAACTTCGTGGACTTTAGTTTTGCTGTAGCCGGGTCAACTTGAACTTCTGCATCGTTGGCGAAGAGCAGTTAACAGAGAACTTCGTGGACTTTAGTTTTGCTGTAGCCGGGTCAACTTGAACTTCTGCATCGTTGGCGAAGAGCAGTTAACAGAGAACTTCGTGGACTTTAGTTTTGCTGTAGCCGGGTCAACTTGAAGCGTCCGACGTCGTTTCTTGTGTGAAGGTCAATCATGGAAAATGAGAAGAAAGCTTGTTGGAACAGTGGGGAAGAAATGTTTTTTTTCCAACCAACAAGAGTGCAAGCACACAAACCTTGCTCACCTCTATTTCGAATAGCAAACCTCTTGGGCTGGCTCCCGTATAATTAACTGTGACAAGCAAGTCATCATGAAATGCTTGGATGATACTTAACTGCCATTTGTGATGAGCTCACATGCTGCAGACAAAGAGAGGCCGGAATGACTTAGTCAAAAGCCTCGGAAAGCCTGTTCAATGACAAGTACAATGGATGCTTTTGTTCGATGTACTTTCCTTGCAGTTGCTTCAGAGTGAACCTGATAGATCTGAAACCACATTGGATTGCAGGATACACATGGTCAGCTCGTATACGGAGATGCTGGAGGACGACGTGTGCCAAAGCTTTGATTATAATCGTACTTCGAAGAGAGATAGCTCGATGGATTATCTCACACACGGAGCGCGAAGTGGGGTTAAGCAATTTAACAACTCTGTCTGTGTTCGTCAATAAGTCTATTTTAATGATCGAGGAACTACTTGATATCAGTTGGATTCTATATTTTGAATTCTTTAAAACTTTTATTTTATTTTATTGCATTATATACGTGAACACTGTAGAATACCAACAGACTTCATTGCGTTTCTAAAAAACATCCGTTTCACAGTACCTGGTCAAAATTTTACGCCCTCTCAACCATTCAAATTTGCTGTATGCAGCAATTTTTTTTTTTTTCAGCATAACCATTCCTGGGAGTTCCCTGAATCAACTGTCATTGGATTTATTGAAATATGCTAATCTGTTCTCAAGTTGTAACATGACAAACGAGAAAGGCACTCGGTGGAGCGCATACCTCCACCACGTAATGCCTGATCCACGAGAACATATCAGGCCCAATACATTTTTGAAATGTTGTGCTTTTCATCGTTTTTGGCCCGATCTCTCAATGGTGAAGAATCACTTTTAAAAATTAAATAATTCTCATATCCAGATCCGGATCCGGATCTTCACCAAAATCGAATCGATTCGTCCTTTTGCGACACGCCCAAACTTGTCCACCAAGTTTCATCCGAATTCATCCACAACTTTTTGAGATATCCTGTACACAAACAGACAAGCAGACAGACAAACAGACTGAAAGGGGTGAAAACATAACCTCCTTCACCTTCGGTGGTAGAGGTAATAAACAAAGACAGGACAGACAGACAAACAGACAGAGACACGGATCCTTTTATAAATATACAAGTGCTCCCATTTTTGCATCTCTTCGATCCTGTGGAAAACTATTTTTTTCCAGCACGACAACAAAAATTATGGAACAAGATACCTGCGATCACAAAGCGATCACCAAGGATAAGGCTCCCTCGATGCCCATGAAACAATGATGGCCATTTTTTTGTTTTTTGGACCACCACGTGACCTTAACCTTCAACATTTAGGAATAGAGTATATGTTAAGAAAATGTGTTCTCATCTTCAATCTATCCATAAAACGCAACAAAATGAAAATTGGAGGAAAATTATACAAATTATGATTCAACGGGTGCTTTTTGTTAATTAGGTCACAGTCCGAAAAAAGTAGGTCAAAGACACAAACCAAATATCAAGTGCACAACTTCAGTGCAGGTAGACTATGATGATGCATCGACATATTGGAAGGCCAAGCAGTCTTCGAGATTCCACAGTGGCAAAATTGAGCAATGACAAAAAAGCACGTTTTTTGTGTTTTTTTTTCAGACTGCTATTTGATATCGACCTTCAAGGTAAATTAAGCATAATTGCGCCTACTCTAGGCTACCTAGAGTGCAAATTCGTTCTGATTGGACAAACCTTAGTCGGGTTATGGTGAAAAATGTTAAACTAGAACGGGCACTCGGTAGAGCGCATAACTTCGCCGCCGCAACTTTTTTCCGGGCACATTTGAAAAACGTCATTTTAAAACGTCCATGACGTCACAACCGTCAGTCCGATTGACGTCAAATTTGGTGTGTAACCTCCTTGAAGGCAGTCCAACAAAATGGAATGATAAACACTGAAAAATTAAAAAGTTGAAAAATGACGTCATCTTTTGACGTCATTTTGACACACTTCCGGGGACGTCACGTCCAATCGGGGACTACCATTCTGAAAGCTCGTAGTTCACTGAACGTTTTAACGTTGGTTTCATGTCAATAGCTCTATTAGATCTGAAGCTATGCCTACAAGTATATTTTGACCTTGAGTGTGAGCTTGACCTTGACTACAGAGTTGATTGGCAAAACCTGTACATCAATAAACAGATATTTTGGTACTGATCCTAATGCCTGGATTTGGGAGACTTTGCTTTATAAATTATATAGATATTTGAATGTAAAATATCAGGACATTTTAGCCACAATTGAAAAACGTCATGTTCAAACGTCAATGACGTCATAACGGTCAGTCCGATCAAAGTCAAATTTGGTGTGTGACGTCCTTAAGGTAAGTCCGACAAAACGGTATGATCAAAACTAATGAGATCGAAAATTGAAAATTTACGTCATCTTGTGACGTCATTTAGATGCACTTCCGATGACGTTACGTCAAATCGGACACTACATATCCGAAAGGTATCTCGTCATGGAACAATATGGCGGTGGTTGCATGTCGATAGCTGTATTATGAAGGAAGTTATGCTCAAGAGTGTTTTTGACCTTTTCATGACCTTGACCTTTGACCCGATCGCTCCCAAAATCTAATCAAATCATCCTTGGATACTCACGAATCATCCCACCAAATTTCATGCAATTCGGTTTAATACTTTCTGAGTTATGCGAATAACAAACAAACACACATATTCACAAATAAATAAATACACAGCGACCAAAACATAACCTTTCGCAGAATGCGAAGGTAAACATCTATAATTGTCATGACCTTAAAATTAGGTCGAAGTCAAAACATGGCATCAACCCTGTGTACTTAGTATTCCCATTATTGATGCAAAATTTCATTCCAAAGGATGAAGCTGGCTTTGAGATACAGCTCAGACATTGGCAGAAAAACAAACAAACCTGAACTGTAGTTTAGTACTCCCAGTAGTCTTTGGGATCTAAGAACCTCTGAGGTACCATTAAAACCATCGGGGCAATACCCCTGGGCGCTCACCTGGTAGCGGCTGGATAAGATAACCAGGTAACCACTGGTAGGCATGGATGACCCATAAAATATAAAACGGAGAAGAAAGTAAATAACTATGGATTTTTTTTTTAATGCAATGAACAAACTTTTGGTACATCACGGGTGATGAAGGTTGTGGTCAAGTTTCATTGAAATTATGTGTGTGGTTTCATCGAAGAAAGCAAATACATATTTTGGGGGGCAACCCCCGTAGCCCCTTTAGGACCCAATTTTTTTATGCCATGAACAAACTTTGGTACATGCACGGTGTTGAACGTTGTTGTAAAGTTTCATCAAAATAGTTTGTGTAGTTTCAGAGAGGAAGTTGAAAGTATTTGTGGACGGACGATCAGCCATCCCATAAGCTCCCTGGAACTATGTTCCAGGTGAGCTAAAAATTGGGGGCACCAATTATAGAAACAAACCCTACAACAGGTATAAGCCTCCCCCAATCATACAGGGGAGGCTTAATTATAGAAGCAATGTTAAACCAAACTTAAAGAGTTCAGGAGGCATACCTTGAGATCTGACTGTGTTTCCTAGCTTCATGTGTTGCAAAGCTGTAACTAGAGGGGGAGCACTCGGTAGAGTGCAAAACCTCCGCCGCCAATACTGCGAGGTCACTCAAGTGAACCTGATATCCTATTCATTCAATTTGACGTCAACAGTGCTCACAGAGTTATAGTTTGCAACTTTCCCTTTTACTTTTAACTTTTACATACTCAATTCATTCGTCATAACTAGATTCCTTGAGACAGAAATTGATTTTACGTGGGTATATCCACCTGAAGTTCCAAAATCAGCCGCAATTATAATTTTGGCATGTTTTTTTGTTGGAAATCACTTATAACATGTAGAAATGCAAAAAAAAAATCGAAATTTTGTTGAAAAAAAATTTGCAAAAATTTTTTTCTCTAGCAATTTTTTTTGGGGGGGGTTGAGAATCACTTACAACATGTAGAAATGCAAAAAAAAAAAATCTAAATTTTGTTGAAAAAAAATTTACAAAATTTTTTTTCTCGAACAATTTTTTTTTTGGGGGGGGGGAGGGGTTGGGAATCACTTACAACATGTAGAAATGCAAAAAAAAAATCGAAATTTTGTTGAAAAAAATTTTACAAAATTTTTTTTCTCTAACAATTTTTTTTTTGGGGGGGAGGGGTTGGAAATCACTTAAAACATGTAGAAATGCAAAAAAAAAATTCAAATATTTTTTCAAATTGGCCGCCATAGCGGCCATATTGGATTTTGGATCAAGTCCAAAATGTAATGGCATGATCCTTGGACCAGACCTAACCCCCCCACCAAGTTTCGTCGAAATCCGTCGAGGAGTTTTTCCGTAATACTGTTCACAAACAAACAAACAAACAAACAGAAAGGGGTGAAAACAGTAACCTCCATCCATCTTCGATGGCGGAGGTTAACTAGAGGGGGAGCACTCAGGAGAGTGCAAAACCTCCGCCGCCAATACTGCTGGGTCACTCAAGTGAACCTTATATCTTATTCTTTAAATATGATGTCAACAGTGCTGACAGTTATAGTTCTTTTCTCCAACATTTTTTTTTTGGGGGGGGGGTTGGAAATCACTTAAAACATGTGGAAATGCAAAAAAGAAGAAATCGAAATTTTGTTTAAAAAAAAGTTGCAAAAAATTTTTTTTGGGGGGGGGTGGTTGGAAATCACTTAAAACATGTAGAAGTGCAAAAAAAAAAAGTTTCTTTTTTGGGGGGGTAACAATTTTTTGGGGGTTGAAAATCACTTAAAACATGTAGAAATACAAAAAAAAAATTTTCTATAACAATTCCTTTGGGGGGTTGGAAATCACTTAAAACGTAGAAATGCAAAAAAAAAAAATTCTCTAACAATTTTTTTGGGGGGGAGGGGTAACATTTTTTTTGGGGGGGGTTGGAAATCACTTTAAAACATGTAGAAATGCAAAAAAAAGAAATCAAAATTTTGTTGAAAAAAAAGTTGCTAAATTTTTTTTTCTCTTAATTTTTTTGGGGGGGAGGTTGGAAATCACTTAAAACATGTAGAAATGCAAAAAAAATTCTCCAACAATTTTCTTTGGGGGGGTAACAATTTTGGGGGGGGTGGAAATCACTAAAAACATGTGGAAATGCAAAAAAAAAAAAATTTTCTCTAACAATTTTTTTGGGGGGGGGGGACCAAGTCCAAAATTTAATGGCATGATCCTTGGACCATACCTAACCCCCCCCTCACCAAGTTTCGTCGAAATCCGTCGAGGAGTTTTTCCGTAATACTGTTCACAAACAAACAAACAGAAAGGGGTGAAAACAGTAACCTCCAACCATCTTCGATGGCGGATGTTAATAAACTCAGCACAAGATAGCTCATCATTTCGTTCATGTAAGGTAGGTAGTTCTGGGATGGATTAAAACATGTCCTCATTGACTGATACATCAGGCGAGTAATAGACCTTCGAAATACTCTCCCCCATCAAACGAGGCGCTCATGTTGATAGGTAAATCGAGGTTTCCCCATGACATCAAGAAGTGGTGCAATTGTCCATGGAAATTATCCAAGTGCTTCCTTGATGCCAATGTATTGGTCTCAAAGGTCACCTTTATCAGCACATTCATACAGGTTCGGCCAGAACTGCCACATACAATTTCTTGTCTCACACTCAACAGCATCGCACCTCTTCACTGGAATGACGACAGTGAACCCACGTGCCACACTCGCACTTGCTACACAGGTACTGACCAACAGGAAGTAACCTTCACACATCCATTCTGTGGAGGCACATATGAAGTGGCCAATGGCAGTTTTGAAATTTTGCCAATAAAATTGAGACATTAAAGTTAAAACGGAACTTCCAGCTTTAGTTGTAGTTGGTTTAAAAAAAGAAACAAGACACAAACTACCAATTCTGAAAGAAGTGTCAGCTGCTATACTGTTACCTGTTGTATCAGTCAGCCAAATTTGACTTTTCTAAAGTTTTTCATTTCAAAACCAGGTGTTTGGCAATGTCAGCTTAAAACTTGGAAAAGGAATTGATCCACAGTTCAGGCACTTCTGTCGATGGGAATTCCTCATGGGGACAGACACAAACACAGACCGTCTATGGAAATGTGTGTGGTTTGCCCCTTTGTATAACAAGCTCAAATGAGCTAAGATCCTCATCTTCTTAATGATGACGTCATAAAAACGAATATGACATCATTGTGATGTATCAGGTTTGCGATAAATTATCTGTGCTAATGCCCGGCTTGATTCTCGCAAACAAAATTCAAACAGCTTGCCTAGTTTCGGAGATAATGGTACAGGCGATTTCCATTAGCGGCAATATTATGACGTCAACTTTTTTTCTCGGAAGAATTTCCAAAATCGGAAATGGTTACGTGGGCTTTCTGCATATACATGGCAAGTTTCACGAAGATCCGATGAAAACTCTGGGTTGTGAAACAAAAAATGTCAAAAAATAGGAATGACATCATAAAAATTGATATGACGTCATAGTGATGTATCATATGTGTGGTAATTCATCTCTGCTAATGCCCTGTTCGATTCCCGCAAATAGAATTCAAAAAGCTTGCCTAGTTTCGGAGATAATTTTTTAGGCGATTTCCATTAGCGGAGAAATTTTGATGTCATAACTTTTTTTTACAGGAGGAATTTTCAAAATCGGAGATGGTTACTGTCTGCGCAGGGAATTTTTACGTATATATGCAAAGTTTCAGGAAGTTTCGATGAAAACTGGAGGCTGTGAAACAAAAAAGTCCACAAGAAGAAGATGAAGAACAACAACGTGAGTTAGACTTAGAGATCCTCCACGAGGATCTAAAAACAAAAGGCTCTTCATATCAAACATTCGACTCACCTCGTCTATATGTATGCAGTAAGGAAGCTGCTGCCCAGAAAGCAATGACACTCTCAATAGAGCACCGAGTTTAACCTGCCGGTTTCAAGGAACCTCCATGAAGATTAGACTACGCAAGTTATTACCTGCAGTCCAGGCAGGAATTAGGAATTTAGCCAAGGTGCTAGCAAAGGCTCGCCTACTCTTTGTGAAAGACACCTTGGGAACTTTAACGTCCAACTAACGCTAGCAGACGGGACACCCGTTTTGAACGTCCATCTGAAGAATGGCGCACACGTAGACGTATCACCCTGACAGGCGAAACACATTTTTGATGGCGTATAATTTCATCTCTCATTGTTTTGTCGACATTGCTAAAACAGCTAATTAAAATCATTTCTACTTCAATTTTTATCTGCATGTGGTCAACAGTCCGAACACGAGCGATGCCCAGAGTAGGTGTTAAGAAAGCTTCCACCATAACCGAATCAAAATGACGAGATAACCTGAGTATTTCTACATCAGTGGAAAGGCTGGTGTGCTCACGGTTTCTTAAACATCGGAAATTCTACAAAGAAAATGAAATAAGAGAGAGAAAGGAGAGGGAGAGAGAAAGGAGAGGGAGAGAGAAGAGGGAGAGAGAAGAGGGAGAGAGAAGAGGGAGAGAGAGAAGAGGGAGAGAGAAGAGGAAGAGGGAGAGAGAAGAGGAAGAGAGAGAGAGAAGAGGAAGAGAGAGAGAGAAAGCGGAAGAGAGAGAGAGAGAGAAGAGGAAGAGAGAGAGAGAGAAGAGGAAGAGAGAGAGAGAGAGAGAGAGAGAGAGAGAGAGAGAGAGAGAGAGAGAGAGAGAGAAGAGAGAGAGAGAGAGAAGAGGAGAGAGAGAGAGAGAAGAGGGAGAGAGAGAGAGAAGAGGGAGAGAGAGAGAGAAGAGGGAGAGAGAGAGAGAAGAGGGAGAGAGAGAGAGAAGAGGGAGAGAGAGAGAAGAGGGAGAGAGAGAGAAGAGGGAGAGAGAGAGAGAAGAGGGAGAGAGAGAGAGAGAGAGAGAGAGAGAGAGAGAAGAGGGAGAGAGAGAGAGAAGAGGGAGAGAGAGAGAAGAGGGAGAGAGAGAGAGAAGAGGGAGAGAGAGAGAGAAGAGGGAGAGAGAGAGAGAAGAGGGAGAGAGAGAGAGAAGAGGGAGAGAGAGAGAGAAGAGGGAGAGAGAGAGAGAAGAGGGAGAGAGAGAGAGAAGAGGGAGGGAGAGAGAGAGAAGAGGGAGGGAGAGAGAGAGAGAAGAGGGAGAGAGAGAGAGAAGAGGAAGAGAGAGAGAAGAGGGAGAGAGAGAAGAGGGAGAGAGAGAAGAGGGAGAGAGAGAAGAGGGAGAGAGAGAAGAGGGAGAGAGAGAAGAGGGAGAGAGAGAAGAGGGAGAGAGAGAAGAGGGAGAGAGAGAAGAGGGAGAGAGAGAAGAGGGAGAGAGAGAAGAGGGAGAGAGAGAAGAGGGAGAGAGAGAAGAGGGAGAGAGAGAAGAGGGAGAGAGAGAAGAGGGAGAGAGAGAAGAGGGAGAGAGAGAAGAGGGAGAGAGAGAAGAGGGAGAGAGAGAAGAGGGAGAGAGAGAAGAGGGAGAGAGAGAAGAGGGAGAGAGAGAAGAGGGAGAGAGAGAAGAGGGAGAGAGAGAAGAGGGAGAGAGAGAAGAGGGAGAGAGAGAAGAGGGAGAGAGAAGAGGGAGAGAGAGAGAAGAGGGAGAGAGAGAGAGAAGAGTGAGAGAGGAGGGAGAAGGAAGAGGGAGAGAAGAAGAAGGAGAGGGAGAGGGAGGAGAGGGAGAAGGAGAGGAGAGAGGAGAGAGGAGAGAGAGAAGAAAACCAACTTCCTCAAAGAATCCCACTCGATGGGGTCTTGTTTTTCAAGGCTTGCCATTGCATTCACTTCCCATGATGACATTTCCACTGTGGTTTCCATCACCCATTCCCTTATCCAACCACTCGCTGTACTCACACCTTATTGACTACAACACTGTTTACATTGGCTCACGCTATCAGTTGAAGGTGAAATATGGCAAGTTCATTGGAGCCCAAACATTTACCTAACCAAAGGTTAAGAAACATGGTTTTCATAGGTCATAACCAATGTTCAGCAAAATAATTTGGGCATATAATAAAGCTGGATCATAGTTACACCTCTTTTGCCATTCACTTCTCAACAAGACAAAACTGCAGACGTAAACCAAAACAGCGTAGGCTGTTGCATTAGTAAGCACCATTTTGCATGGGTGGCAAAATCATGGTACTTGTTGCTTACAAATGGGGACAAAAATAGAGGTCGAATCAGGAGTAAGTTAAAATAGCATGAAAGGAGAAACGAATAAATGAGAGGGAAATCGTGGAAAAGAGAGTATTCGGAAGAACGAGAAGGGCACTCAGTGGAACGGGTACCTCTGCCAGGCTGATTGGTTTACGTTCTGTATCCCACTGATTAGCCGAATCTGAATTCGGACCTGAACCAAAATTTAAATCGGCTAGTGTTGTCATCTAACCAACTCATCCAACAAGTTTCATCCGAATCTGTCCACAACTTTTTGAGATATCCTGCTATACAGTACAGTATATCTGTTTTAGTCTGATCCACTCAATGGTGAAGAATGGCTTAAAAAATTCTCGGATCCGGATCTTCATCAAAATCCAATCAATTCTTCCTTGTCACACACCCAACATGTCCACCAAGTTTTGTCTAAATATGTCGACAACTTTTTGAGATATCTTGCTGTATATCATTTTTGTCCCTATCTGTCAATGGTGAAGAATCGCTTAAAAAAATTCTAGTATCCAGATCCGGAGCTGGATCTTCACCAAAATCGAATTGGTTCGTCTTCGTCACACAGCCAACATGCCCACCAAATTTCATCCGAATCCGTCAACAACTTTTTGAGATATCCTGCAGACAAACAGACCGGCGACAGGGGTGAAAACATAACCTCCGTCCCCCTTCAGTGGCAGAGGTGAAAGCTATGAGCTCAGGAATTTGTAACTCGTTCAGTCAGGATGGCAGCGACAGCTTGCCTACTCTTCATAAAGGACACTGTGGGATCTTTAACGCCCACCAACTGATGTCAGCAAATGGGACGCCGAGTTTAATGTCCATCCGAGGGGTGGCACACACATAGATTCCTTGCCCTGCCTGCGAGATTACGAGGACGAGTTTGCAGCTGGGCCAAAATTCAAACCCAGGCTAGATGGCTCAGAGGCGAGTGTGCATACCTCTTGGCCATCCCGTCAGGCCCACACAATATGCATTAGAAACTGCAATGCAAAGGACAGATTCCAGCTCATCAAGCTGGTTCTGATAAGATGCCCTTTTGCAATGAGCTGCCTATTACAACATCGTTACTACGGACACTAATGGAGAATAAGAACGTGGACAAAGGGAAACAAGAGGACCGATGTTGATGATGGCAGAAGAATGTCCAACGGGACAGTGCAGATATAGCGTACTTGAGTCTGAGCTGTCAATGCTGGGTTCAATCGAATCCTGATCAAAGATACATTTATCGAGGACGACTTACCCAGCAGAATTGCTAGTTATGAAGAAGAGTTTTTCTTTGCTCACATGGAACGTTGTTCAGGTGAGCTTATGGGATGGCACGTCGTCCGTGCGTAAACACTTGCAACTTCTTTTCCGAAACTGCTGATGGGATTGTGACCAAACTTGGCTAAAACGATCTTTTGTACGGGATAACTCAAGTTTGTTCATGGCATCCTCCCCCTCCACATACATGTCGGTTACTGTAACGTTTAAAGGTCCCAAAAGTACTTCAATTTCGATTGAGTTTGGCCGCCGTGTTGGATTTACAGGAAAACCTGTTAAAATGATCTTCTTCTCTCAAACCGCTTAAATGATCGATGCAAAACTTAAAATTTGTGATCAACTACCCAAGGGAAAGATAGTCCGTTAACAATGACAATCAGTATGGCAGTCATATTGGATTATAAGAAAACCTTCAAAAATCGTTTTATCTGACATCGCTTAACCGATCAATGCGAAATTTAAAATATATTATCGACTACCTCTGGGAACGTTTGAGTAAAAAGCTGAACTGAAACACAATATGGTCACCAGTGACGTCATAATATCGAGAGTGGTCAATATGTTGAAAACTAAAGCTGATCGACAGTAGGGCGTTGTATTACTGTCAGTCATTACCACCTGACCTATTCTGTGTATTCCAAACCCAGCTCTCATTTTTACCCTGATCCATCAATCACTCCACTTTTTGGAACCAGCCAGGTGAGCTACAGGACCATTGGTCATGGCCCTTGGTTTTATTTATTTGTTATTCAGTCACAAGATGTGGATTCTCCATAGTTTTGAAAGGCGAAAGGAAAATGCTTTACAATTCCAATAATTGTTCATGCACCATCGTCTGGTAATTGCACGACACAAACCTGTATATTATCGACTTGATACGACACCCAGCCATAATCAAAAGGTGCATTTGTGGATTTTGAGCAGGGCTTTGTGTAATCATTGTTATATAATGTGTCATGAGAACAAGAGGAGCTTTTGTTGTGTAATCAATGTAATCACATTACAAAACTAGAACGGGCACTCGGTAGAGCGCATACCTTTGCCGCCGCTACTTTTTTTCCGGGCACATTTGAAAAATGTCATTTAAAAACGTCCATGACTTCACAACCATCAGTCCGATGGACGTCAAATTTGGTGTTAGACGTCATTGAGGGCAGTCCAACAAAATGGAATGATAAACACTGAAAAAAAATCGAAAGTTTAAAAATTACGTCATTTTGACGCACTTCCAATGACGTCACTACCAATCACGGACTACTATCCTGAAAGCTCTTATTTCACGGAACATTTTAACGTTGGTTTCATGTCAATAGCTCTATTAGATCTGAAGTTATGCCTACAAGTATATTTTGACCTTGAGTGTGACCTTGACCTTGACCATAGAGTTAATTTGCAAAACCTGTTCATAAATAAGCAGATATTTTGGTACTGATCATAATGCCTGGATTTGGGACAATTTCCTTTACAAATTACATAGATATTTGAATCTAAAATATCAGGACATTTTAGCCACAATTGAAAAACGTTATGTTCAAACGTTAATGACGTCATAACGGTCAGTCCGAACGACGTCAAATTTGGTGTGTGACGTCCTTAAGGTAAGTCCTACAAAACGGTATGATCAAAACTGATGAGGTCGAAAATTGAAAATTTACGTCATCTTGTGACGTCATTTTGACACACTTCTGATGACGTCACGTCAAATCTGACACCACGTACCCAAAAGGTATTTGTGGAGGAGGAGGAGGAGGAGGAGGAGGAGGCGGAGGAGGAGGAGGAGGAGGAGGAGGAGGCGGAGGAGGAGGAGGAGGAGGAGGAGGCGGAGGAGGAGGCGGAGGAGGAGGCGGAGGCGGAGGACAAGCTCTCTTAGAGTCACGTCTCGCAAGCGGGACACAGCTAAAAAGTGAAAATTGTGACTTTGTGGTTTGAGACAAAATCCGAAGTGCAGGTGCACCGATGATAGTCAGCATTACAATATGCTGACAATGATATCATTACAATGATAGTCAGCATCAGTGGTTGGTGGAGCACTTCCAAGCAATGAGAGCATGAAAAATCAAAATAAAGGAAACCGTGGCCACCCACCAAGTGTTACCAAGGACCGAGGGAACATTAATCTTGTGAGAGATTCTTCAATCAAAAGTCCTAAGAAATCCCACCGTTGGCATTCTCAAGAACAGGTGATCTCAGCCTCATCTGTGTGGTGCATTCTCACTTCTGAACTCAAGCTCTACCTCTACATCATAACTGGAAGGCATAAACTAACTCTGAATGACATGGCAAGCTGAGTAACAATGTGTGATTGGGTTGAGTGACCAAATGGAAAGGTATATTCGGACATTTGCTTTAAAGTTTCGAAAAGTTCACGTTACTATTTAAAGATTATTCCATTTATTGTATTGTAATTTCGTAAATACATTCTTTATTTCGTAAATACACGATATATCGTAAATACGTAGACATTATGACGCGTTTCGCTATTGTCTTAATCAAGGCAAGTGACGAAATATCGGAAGTTGTTGTTGTTGTTTTTCTTTTATGTTATTTTTTTTTTTTTTTAGCCGACAAAATCTTTAGGACGCTGCTCGTGGACACATTTCTCCTTGTTTCTTTTTGGGTGCTGCCAAAGGTCAAGTTTACACTTACAAATCTCAAACTCTGGCTGTCCTAAATCAGGAGGTGGAGGACTACCATCAGGCTACCACTCCAGCCACGTGCAGAATTTCGGAGTCAGGATGAAAGCCTGCTTGAACAGAGGTGAAGCACATATTGAAAATGTCAATTACAAGCAGGATAATGAGCGATTTGAAAATGGCATGGTGTATGCCTTCCATTAATGTATCACTGAACTTGCTACCTTTTGTAATTTTTCAACAAAAAAACGGTGGGGGAGGGTGGGGGTTGTCAAATACACCAATCAAACGGTGAGTCCATTTGATGTTAGTTGATGATGACCATATAATCTTTGTCTCTGACAGAGTCACAGGGCCGAAGCCTCTGTGTTGGAGACGACGCTTTGGTGTGGACTGTGTCCAATGGGGATCAGCGGAGTGCTCGTCACACTCCACATGCTTAGATTTTCCCACGAGACACATCACATGCCTTCTGGTTGAATGGTTTGCATTAGCAGGAACAATTGTCTGGGTGGCAGACGGATGGTTGTTCTGTGCGGATTATGCGGTTTTTACCGTGTGAGACATAATCCGCGGCGATGCTCACCATAACAGTCAGGAGGTACATCGGATATACATTTTTATTTTTTTCCTCCGCCAGTCTGTCCATTCAGGGCAGGGCTTCCCTCGTTCAGGGAGGGGCTTCAAAATCTAAAATTGCCACGATTATTTTTTTCTCCATGGCTGTTCTCAGTCGGTGCTGTGGTTACAGGTTTGGGTGTATGTGTGGATATTGAGAGATGAGTGTTTCCAAAGAAGAACAAGGGAAGAAGAGTGTTTGTGGAGTCTCAGGTTATGATTATATTGATGTTTAAAATTTTCCGGTGCTTTGAGGCCTTACAAAGCTAAACCCATTTGGGCTATGCCACAGTTTATTATTCCGATATCTTTTTTGTGATACCATTTTTGACTGTCGCTGACATCGTTTAAGACCACAAAAACAAATCCCCCCAAAAATCAGACAAAATTAGACGTTTTTAAACAAACAAATGCATTTTAAATAACTAAATGCATGTGCCGCTTTTGGACCTGTCCCCTTGGGGTTGTTCGTAAGGTCTATTAGGTGGAGGTCTATCCGACATGTGTTTGCATTTTTAGAGAACCCTCAAGGTGTTCTGAATGAAATTTGGAGAAATCTGGAAAAAAAAATGAATGCTTTTTTTTAAACCTGGGGAAAAATTAACAGGCCCCTGCTGCTGTTTTGTGAGATGCATGCATACTCTCTTTGAAAGCTCTTCCCAGCCGTGGGAAAAGGAGGCGAGGGGGGGGTGTGGAAGAGAAGAGGAAGGAGAGGAGAGTGGTTGAGAGAGGTGGGGGGAGGGGAGAGTGGAGATAGGGGAGTTAAATCATGACTACTTTGAAAGCTTTTGAAATACTATAAAGAACCCATTTGAAAGCTCTTCCTGGCCACGAAGGGAGGGGGGAGGGGAAGGAGTGGGTAGAGAGGGAGAGTGGGAGGGAGGGGCAGAGGAGGGAGTGGAGTTGAGGGGAGATTGAGGGGAATGGGGAGAGACAGGGGGAGGGGGAGAGCTGAGGTCTTGAAGTCACATTTTACATTACATGGTATTTCCACGGGGTCCCTGCGAGTAATCCAATAAATTGCATACGCACACACATCCCATTTATATGGTCCGGTAGGACAGCATAGAGCTATGCACAGTCTAACATGGATTAAAATCTCAGCCCAGCTATAACTATCATCCTCGTGTTTCCCAGGCAAGGAGATAAATCAATGTGTGAAGCCGTCCCTCCGATGGATATTAAATTGGGGTGTCCTGTCTGACATCATTAGTTGGTGGACGTTAAAGATCTCACTTTGTCCTTTGACAAGAGGCGAGTCATCACCGGGACCATGAACACATTATAATTCATATCACCTTCAGTCGAAAGTTAGGCCTGGGCCTGCTGGTTCATGAAAAACTACGGCCAAAAACTTTCCCCGGCTGAGTCCACAAGTTGGGAATAAGTGAGGTGAACGTAGGCATGTATATTGTTGCGAATTCGCGCCCGCTGGTGTGTGAACGGCCACGTGACTCGAATCGCGGCAAGTCGCCCACCGGGCGGACAATTCTGTCGTGACCCTCTCGGACTAACGCCGGGAGCTAGTCACGGGTGGGCCTTTCGGCCTCACCACGATCGTGCCAATCGGCCACCCGCGTGGGATAGGGTTGTTCGCCAAACTCGACCTACCTAAGTACCCACGCGGATGGCAGACCGGGCGATCGCACCTCGCCGCAGGTCGACTCCGGACACGGGCCGCTTAAGCGATCCGTTCCGTGCTATCGGGATAACCGAGCGGTGTTATCGTCGGTCTCGACGGTTCCGATTAATTATCGGGCGTATTAAGCCACGACGAACCCGTTACGTGAAGCAAGATGGAGATTCAATTAAAGAAAAGACGAAGCGAAACGGGAAAACAGTTCAACACAATGCACATTTATTCCACGGCACACGGAGAGCACACATATACAGCCAAACAGAATGCACATATATCAAATGCAACAAATGAAACAATGACGCAGAGATACTACCGACTAAGACCGACACACGGCAACACTTAAACAGTTTTACTTCACCAGACTGGCGCCGACACACATTTACTCAAAAACAAAGGAAAGAAGCCACCCTCATAGGCAAAGGGGCAGACGGGCCCGTAAGCCAATGTGTGCGCGGGACCTAAAGGAGCGGACAGGCCCGCGAGACCGGGGGGGGGGTCCTACCCGCGTCCTCGTGATGAGCCGCAAATGTGGCTGCGCGGCGGTGGCCCGACTTCGTGCTCCTTCGCGGGTTTCGTTGGCACCGCTTGGAGTGGGGTGGGAACGGGGCCCCCTTTTCGCACTATCTCAGCGTGGTGGAAAAGGGGGGGGGGAATTGTTGATGCTCTGGGGAAGGAGCATAGCTGGCTTGCTTGGGTCCCGTGACGAGCGATTCCACCGCGACCTCGTCGCCGACCGGCGTCTTCCTCGCCTCGGACCCGAGCTCCTTGGACTCTTCCCCCAATTCTCCTCAGCAGACTGCAGAAAACCACCTTGACGCCTTCGCCTCCCGACTCCACTCCGCTCTCCAACCCGACTTGACTGCCTCAGTCTCCCGACTCCACTCTCTGCCACCAAAACTGACTCTCCGCGCAACAACTCTTTTGGGCAACAACTCTTTTCATTCGCCTCACGCTCGCCGTTTTATAGGCCGGCAGGAGAAAACAATATGCAAATTTCCGGATCAGGATGACCTCGGGAGCGGGGCCACGCCCGCCCATTGGACGGAGGAAAAGGGGCGTGAATCTCCCCTGATCCTAGAATTTTCATATCTCGATTCCACACAGACGCGCCTGGAGGCGAGGCCAAGCCGCTCCGCGCTTGCTGATTGGACGGATCAGAAGTGGGCGTGTAGCATTCCTGATCCGAATTCTCCTCGGAAAGGCCGCTATTTGCACTCGCGGCTCGGAGCGTATCTTGTACGAGCCCAGGACAGCCCGACGCTCGGTGCTCACAGGTGGTGCGGCAATGGCCGTAGAAGGAGGGAGGTGAAGGTGGTGGAGGGTTTCCGGCGGTGGCCGATGGCCATGGTGCCGTTTGGAATGGCGGTGATGCGATGTTTGCGGGAGCGAGTTGTGAAGGTAAAGGTCGTGGCTGTTGGTGTTGTTGTTGTTGTTGTTGTCTGACGGTTGGAGCGTGGTTGGTTCAAAATAAAGATAGAACAGAAAAACAGCTATCTCAAAGCGTCGCAGCCCGAATGAATCACATTTATTTCCTCTAAACAACGGGTTTGGGGCTAACTACACATGTACTTACAGAGATATCTCACCTACGGGACCTGAATGGTGGTTTGCGAATTTCCACAACCGTAACAATATATTGCTGCGGGTCTTGGCCGGTTAAGTTAATCCCACCTCCCCCCCCCGGCCAAATTGTGGTGAACGGGCGTTTAACACCGACCAGGCCGGATCGCCAAGCAGTTTTCCTTCGAGGCAAACACGTGATCTTCGGAGATGATGGCGGCATGGGTGGAGCGACGGAAGCACAGCACAAGGGGTTTATACTCGAACCCACAATAGATACACGGATATCAGCAACTTAAAATAAACACAGGAATTTAATGAAAAGAGACAAATAGTTACAGGGGTAATAATTCAAAATGTAATAATAATACGTGAGGTAAATTAAAGCCAAAAGTCGAGGCGACTAAACACATCGACGTAAATACAGACAAGGGGGAAGCGAAATAAAAGAAAATCCTCCCTTTATTCTTGCACTTAGCTTTGTCCAGAGATGGTCATTATTACCCTGACGTTTTACTTTGTCAAAAGGAAGGGTTTTCAAATCGTTTTCTCCTCATCCTCCTCACATTTACGTGATTGCTGTGATTGGTCGTCAGATTGATTACTGATCTTGTGGAAGGTCTGACGACCAATCACAGCTCGAGTACTTCAGAGCTCCTGTCAATCATCGGGTTAAGCCACGCCCAGGCACGTGGTCAGTCAGTCTTCACCATTTAAACAGTCACGCACAAAGGTCATGTCTTCGTTTTGTGTTTCTTCGATGTTTCATAGATTTGTGTTTCTGTCATCTATAAATGCAATGTCACCTTACATTGTGTAATCAAGCTGACAGGAATTTGTATCTACATTTATTTTATCGAAGAAATCGACGTCACGACATGCAAGAGGTGGGGGTCGCGTGTAGTCGCCATCTTGTTATGTTTGGTAATCGGCAATGTAGGTATTATCAACATCATTTGGTAATCAGCTTTCATTCAACGTAGGGGTCATTCATGGTGTTCAGCTTGTTGAACTTTGGGATTGAGGTGCTTTGTCCTGCGCGGGAAGACGCGCCCAAAATGGCGCCGAGCCGCTCTCTGGGCGGGACACATACGTGAGGTAATTTGAGAGGCGGTATTCAACACTAGGGCTCACCAACGGCCGTCCGGGTTCCGTGTCGATCGCACTTGCCGACGCTGCTGCTCACTACAGAATATACACGAGGCTTCGCGGTCGGTCATTCACGACCCAGCCAAGAGTCAATGGCCAGCATCTTGTTCCACCACGTGAGCCAATTCACTTCAGCACGAATATGAGAATCGCGCCGTCTTCATGCGTCGAAAGAAAGCCAGCCGTAGCGCCCTGATCTTACACGCCATCTCATAGCCCCGTCATCGCTCGACCGCGTCCCTCACACCAAACCCAACCCAACAAAACCAACTGCTCTTCATCCTCGCTTCTGACGTCACACCTATCAATCATCCACCACCAAGCGTGGCGTGTTGGCACCAAACCAGGAAGGTGGGGCTTCTGCCTGCTTGACATATTTGGATTGTTATTACCTCCGCCACCGAAGGTGAAGGAGGTTATGTTTCACCTCTTTCTGTTTGTTTATCTGTTTGTGTACAGGATATCTCAAAAAGTTGTGGACGGATCTTTTTGTGGACAGGTTTGGTGTGCGACAAGGACGAACTGATTAGATTTTGGTGAAGATCCGGATCAGACTACGAGAATTTAAGTGATTCTTCACCATTGAGAGAGTCAAAACGATATGTAGCACGATATCTCAAAAAGTTGTTGACGGATTCGGACAAAAAAAAACTTGGTGGACAGTTTGTGTGTGTCGCAAGGACGAATCGATTCGATTTTGGTGAAGATCCGAATCTAGATCCAGATACAAGAGTTATTTAATTTTTAAAGTGATTCTTCAGCATTGAAAGAGAGGGTCAAAAACGATATAGTACTGTACAGCATGATATCTCAAAAATGTATTGGGCCCGATATGTTCTCGTGGATCAGGCATTACGTGGTGGAGGTATGCACTCTACAGAGTGCCCTTCTGGTTTATTATGTATTATATGGACATATATTGGGGATTTTTTTATTTTTAACCTTGGCATGTATTGGACAACTATCTTGTGCACAGAACATTTTGATCGACTTTTTGATTCAATGGTAATGTACGCAGGACAGAAGATGTGAAGAGCAAGTACTCTGAACTAAGTCACGACAATGCAAGTGTTTTAGCAAGGAAAGTTTGATGTGTCCACAAAGACAGAGACCACAAAAACATCCACAGGATGTAACACCTCAGCTTTCTGCACATGCAAAACTGCATAGCCTGAGTAAGGAAAAACATCCCCTTTTTCCTCCTTGCGTCCATGCCAACCTACCGAGCAACGCACAACGGCCTTTGGCTTGGCTCCCGCCTCTCAGTGCAGCTTGGTCCCCAGCCGAGGTCCCCACCCGGAGTCCCATCCGCTCTGCCTTCCCACCCTGACTCAAGTGATGAGTGCATTCCCACCACCTACAAAAGCTAACTCAGCAAACACCAGGCACTGCCTGTGCCAGCACCAAGGCTGGTACGAATCAAAAACAGCTGCCGTCACAAAATCCCCACTCCCCCACAACCCATGCCATTTCCCGTCCATCTCTGCTCCATCCCTTTGATAATTTGCTTTACCATCATATCTCCTTCCATCTCCATTTTCCTCCCTTCTATTTGACCTGTGAAAAAACACGACTTACAAAAGAACAAAGGACAGTCCAAGCACTGTCACTACTACAGCTTCTTGGTGTGTCTTCACATTCACAACAAAGTGTATTTGGATTGAGAGTCTGTATACTTCATTCTAATGGAATATAAACAACCTGCAGGGAAATTTTCGGAACTCAATAACAACAACAACAACCACCCTGCACAAGAGAAAACAGTGACCAAACCGAGATTCAGTGTATTATCATCAAAAACAGTCACCAATCAAATTGGGTGTTTACAAAACAAATTACACCAACAGCATCAGGCAATTAAACTCAGAATACAATTTCAATCCGACCCATACAGAGGAAAATTTGACAGATTTATCCTTGTATCGGATACAGTACAAACGATGAGAGAGAGAAAATGCAGTTTTGACGTGCACCACAAGCTCGGAGTTTACTCGTAAGCGACTCGACCACAAATATCAATGGTATTGATGGTAAACACAAGCAAGAATGTGGAGGTTAGGGAACCATGTCGATGATATGTGTGTGAATTTCAAGTTTGTTTGCTATTGGTTAAACTAATCTCCGACGAAATAGCATGCAACGTCGCGCTTTTGACACACCGAAAGCAGATGGCCAAGTAATCACTGCATCTTTTCACGCTGCCTATTCAGTTATTGTGGACATTGTGTGCTACCTGGAAACTCATGACGATAGTCGAGATGACGCCCCAAAAAGAGTTTATAAACACGATAAATCATGGCAAACCTCCAGACATAGAAGGAAAACGAGGGTAAAGAGGAAGCAGTTCATTCAATGAGGTTTCTGCTTACTATTTGGAAGCCAACTGCCTTAGCTGCGAATGCCGATAAGATATTTTTACAATCGATAAACGGTTGAGAGGGGGGATTATAATGCAGAACAAAATATGATGACTCATGACTGCTGAATAATCCTGCTCCGAACACTGACCTAACATGACCCAACCCCCTCCACTATCCTATCTGATCATGCAAGTGGTTCTCTTGTACGAGTTAAGTTATCCCAACTTTATAGGTAATTTAAGTACAAGTTAGTTTGTAGAATTCGTATCTCCAACCCTGGTGTGTGTATGTATATACTATATACATATATATATATATATATATATATATATATGCAAACAAACACACACTACATGGCAAAAAGTATGTGGACACCTGCTTATCCAACATCTCATTCCAAAATCATGGGCATTAATATGGAGTTGGTGCCCCCTTTGTACTACAACAGCTTCCACTCTTCTGGGAAGGCTTGTTTGATCATTGCTGCAGGGAGTTGCTTCCAGTCAGCCACAAGAGCATTTGTGAGATCGGGCATTGATGTTGGGCGATTAGG
>NC_140975.1:60161717-60174217 GCF_056783735.1 Eptatretus burgeri | reverse complement strand
GGCTTGCACAGAGTGACTGGCACCCTGAACCAAAAGGGCTACCACAGCATTTTGCAGCGCCATGCAATACCCTCTGGTCTTCGCCTATTTGGTCAGGGGTTCATCCTACAGCAAGATAACAACCCAAAATATACCTCCGGGCTATGTCAGAACTACCTCAGAAGAAAAGAACAAGACGGCAGGCTTCAAATCATGGAATGGCCAGCACAGTCTCCAGACTTAAACCCCATCGAGCTGGTTTGGGATGAACTGGACAGAAGGGTGAAAGAAAAACAACCGACAAGTGCAACACATTTGTAGGAACTTCTGCAACAGTGTTGGGAAGAACTTTCTGAACAATATTTGATTTCCATTGAAGAAAGAATGCCACGAGTATGTTTGACTGTTATATCTGCAAAAGGTGGCGACTTTGATGAGTCAAAAATTTAGATTAAATTTTGTTCAACAAAACGATTCCATGATTTCTTTATCTGCAATTGTTTATTTGTTCTCTGCTTTAATTTCAGAGTATATTGAAACATGAACCTGCTTAAATTTCAGTAAAAACTGGAAAAATGGGGGGGTTCTAAAACTTTAGACCAGTAGTGTTTATATATATATATATATATATATATATATATATATATATATATAAATATATATATATATATATATATATATATATATATATATATATATATATATATATATATACATATACAGTCAAAGCTCGTTACTATGCCACCCGTCGGGACCGAGCAAAAGTGGCATAGTAGCGAGAGTGGCATAGTAACGAGATTTTGTAAAAACGGCCTTATTTTCTCAAGTTACCCATCTGTAGTTAATCTTCAGACAAAATTTATTCCAGCAAGTAAAAGGCACAACTGTTGTATAAGCTAAGCGAACGGAGAACATACACACACTAACAGAGTTCACACACTAACATATGGCATGGCGAGAAATTCACGACACACAAAGCTTTCAAGAATCATTGGCTGGCGCATCTTCTTTCGGCGGATCTCGTGCATCTCGTTGTCTAGCCGATCGCACGCTTGCATCACACCGGGCTTCCCGCTTCTCTGCTGCATGAACTTCCGGACGGTGCTACAAGCGCGCTGGGCTTCCTCGAACGGAACGATTTCCTCCTCGACAGTTACCTCGTCATCTTCCCTTTCCACCGGCTCCTCACTGCACAGAATCTCCTCCGCAATCTCCTCCAGCGTGAAATACCAGCCAGTCGCGAGGCGCTCGTCGGCTTCGAGAAAGTCAGACAGCTCGATCTCCTCGTTCTCGTGCATCTTTTCCTCGGCAGGCAGAGCTTCCCAGATGTCGGGCAGCTCCGCATCCTGTGGCTCAGTTTGGATCTCCTCTTCGATGAACTTGGCCGCGAAACAGTTCCTGATCGTCGACTTGCCGACCTGCTCCCAAGCACGCCGGGCGACGTGTAGGGCGTCGAGCAACGTGAACTTGAACTCCTTTCCCTCAAGCCGGCGGCATAGCAGGAGCTTCTTGTAGTGGCGCTTGTGGTTCTCTATGATTCCCTGATCCATCGGTTGCGAATTGGCTGTCGTGTTGGGTGGGAAGAAGACCAGTTGGATGTTGTTCAGCTCGAGCTCGGGAGGGTGGCCAGAGAAGTTATCGAGACAGACCAGCACTCTGCGTCCCTGCTGGCCGAGTCGTCCGTCCCACGCACGCAACATCTCCTCGAAAAGCTCCGCCGTCATCCACGCCTTCGAGTTCGCCTTGTACTTGACCGGGATCTCTTTGTTCTTGAAGGCACGGGATTTCTTGGAATTGCCAATCACCAGAAGAGGGAACTTCTCGCTGCCGCTCATGTTTGCCCCAACCAGAAGAGTGATCCTTTGCTTGCTTTTCTTTCCTCCAGTACACCGCTCTCCCCTGAAAGCCATGGTCTTGTTCGGAAGCAGCTGCCAGAAGAGTCTAGTCTCCTCCAGGTTGAAGACGGAGAACTGCCCGAGTAAGGGCCAGAGAACCTGTTGTTGCCACTCAAGAAGGGATTGCGAATCCACCGCTCCAGCTTCGCCCTGCACTGTCTTGAACGTGATGCCGTGGCGCTTCTTGAAATTGCCCAACCAACCGTCGCTCGCCATGAAGTCTGGGATGTGCATCAGCTCGGCCAGTTTCATCGCCTTCTCCTTGATCAGATCGCCGCTGACAGGCACATTCTGTCCTCTTGATTGCTTCAGCCACATGAGCACTCCCTCATCAAGCTTCGGGTCGTGAGCCTGCGTCAACTTCATGCGCTTCGATGGAAATCCAGCTTTGATTGCAGCCTCGATTGCATCCTTCTTGCTGAGAATGCCCTTCACGGTGGTTCTCTTAACTTCGACGCCCATTTCTTGCTAATCTCCCTGGCCAACTTGGACTGATTCGGCTCCTTCTTCGCGGCATCGATGATCTCCTTCTTCTCCTTCAGCGTAAAGTCGGTTCGCTTGCATTTCTGAGCTGACATTATGGGCTGAATTTGAAAAAAAATGATGTCACTGTTGTACATGTGCCTGCGTGTCTGTGTGTGTGCTCGCGCTTTTTTGTGTCTCGTTGTGCGTGTTGTGATTGGCTTGTTGTGGCTGGCATCGGGGAGAAGAATCGCGTGTTTTGACACAGTCTGACTATGCGCGTACGTATTGAGTTATTTTGTGCGCAGCTGGACTGTAGTTCGTCGCTTCGCCTTTGGACGTGAGTGTGATAATCGAGCACTGCGCAATACAGACTTTTTCACGACTCGTGCCTTTTAACAGTCACACAGTAGTGGCATGGTAGCGAGAGTAGGGGGTGGCATAGTAAATTTATTTTGTATTGAATTTTGTCGGGACCGAGCAAAAGTGGTATAATAGCGAGAGTGGCATAGAAGCGAGGTGGCATAGTAACGAGCTTTGACTGTATATATATATACATATACATACATATGTTATTACGATTTTGGGGGTAGATGGAATGATTTCATAAGGAAGTTTAGTATTGTATGGAGTTGCTTGGTCCATGGACGAGAAGAAGGCATCTCGATGGAACTAAGTTGGGGAATCTGTGAGCTCAAGTGTGACGTGTCACCACACGAAGGGTGGTATGGTGTTAATTAGCCTAGGAGGTAAAAAATAAGTTCCCTAATACGTGATTGCCCTCTGTGATTTTCCCTATTTTTTTATATTTCAAGCCAGGCAGTAAAGCTGGGAAACACATCCCTGAAACAACAACGAACAGGAGAGGCCCCGTCTTCCCAGGTTTGGGGGCGAGCAGGCCATGCCCCGGGGGCGGAGGAGATAGACAACACCAGGAGGAGGCTGGGGATTGCAAGACAGGAGAGACTGACGCATCACACGGGTAGATTGTGGAAGGCTTCCGTCTGGAAAGGATGGGAGTTCGGTAGAGCACATACACAAACGAGGTCGGTGTGAGGACCGCACGAGGCAGGTGGCACCTTTGGACGAGGAAGGCTGGGACATTTGCAGCCTTCATGTGTGAAAAGCTGCTTGCGGATTGCCTGGCGTATGTCTGCCCGGCCACGAGTGACGGCGCCATTTTGCCTGCGTGTGCACGTGCTGGAGGAGAGCCTCCATTCTGGGTTCGACGGGGATCAGTTCTGGCCCAAGCTGAGTACCAGTGCACTACAAAAGGGGGTTTTTCTTTACATTTTGTCACACTTTGTGTTTGTCTTGCCTTGCAATTGCAATTTGTCTTGCAATTTCAAGTGCCTGTCTTGCCCTGTGAAGGTTCTTCTGGGTCTTCTTACCTTTTCTTGTCCCAAGTCAGTTTCTTTCAGGTGTTATAAAGTGTACCTCACACAATTTATTTTTTGATTTTTTTTTTTGTACAAAATCTCTTGCTTTAATCATTTGAAGCAGAAGAGAGGTACTGTGGGTAATCTCAAGGAAAAATACCATTGTTAGAACTGAGCAAAAAAAAAAAAACCAAGGAAGCGGTTAAATTGTTTGAACAGGAGAGGTTCCCAACAGGCAATCTTGCTTGACATTGGCAGAATAATTCAATCTTCGACAAGCATGCTTGGAGTATGGAAACGTGCAATTGACATGGCTCGTCAGAAATTTTTGAGAAACTCCTCAGCTACGAACCTTGCATGGGGATTCACCGACACCTTCATCTCGCTGATCTCCTTATCAATCTCCTCCATGAAGCTGATGACGAAGTCGATGAGCTTGTGTTTGAACATCTGCTCTGTGTGGAAGTTGGTGATCAGAAAACTGATGTCAGAACCCTCCACGGGTTTGTGGCGCAGAATGAAAAAGCTTTCCACACGCATAATCATGAAGTGAGTAAACTTGTGGCAGAGGATTTTCTCAATCTCATCAGCCTGTTTAACCGCGATACTGATGCGGACAGAGTTGATGGACCCTTCAACGAGCACCTTCTCTTTCTCAATATTGCTTACTACAACAGGCTGCAGCAGCAGTTCTTTGCTGCTCCTGACCTCCACCTCAGGCTTGTTGTGCCTTTCCACTACCTGCTATGAGAAGTTCTCGAGGCAAACGCCACCTGCAGAGTGGCTCACACCACATTCAGGTACGGTCGCAAGGTCGCTGCCATCGCGGGAACAATCAGGAAGTGAATCACAGGGAGCCATTGGAGATCTTCACCTTTTCTGCTTACCATATTTTTCAGTGTATAAACCACACTTTTTTAGTCGGCAAAAAGGTAAAAGTTGGGGGTGCCATTAATTCACAGATAGAGAAAAAAATATTTTTTTAAATAAGGTCTTGAAAACGATCAATGAAGAATTTCAATTATATTCCAAATGAACACTTTCCTTGTTTTTTTTGTTTGTTTTTTTTTTGAGTCGTCAGAACTGCTGTTAAGCTCAATTCTGCCATTTAAATTTTCAGGTTAAGAGTTTGTACAGCGTTTTACTAACCGTGTGAGGAAATTAAATAAATAAATACAATGGAGACACCCGGAGTTTAGGTGTGTGGCTATATAAAGCCTCGCAGCTCTGAAAATGCCATTAAACACAAAAGAATAAAAGCACGTGGTCTCATCAAAAGAAGAATTATTCACAATAGCTAGTCGAAAAACAGAGCACCCACCTCAAATCAGCTTGCGTGCAAACTTGCCTGCATCCGACAACAGGTTGGGAGTGGTCACGTGACTCAAGAAGAGCTGCTTTGTGCTTCGTGAGTGCCTCGGCTTAGGCCAAACAAAACCAGAGTTGGTGTCAAAGCCACCCAATGCTCGCCTGTTTATACATTTATCGTTTTTACAAGACTAGTCTAATAATTAATATTTTTTTTATAAAGCATTGAAGTGAAGTATAATTTTAAAGCAATATATGTATTTGTATGTTGTAATCAGTAACAAGAGCGCAAGTGAGCACAATATACGTCCAAACAAGAAGGTATATACAGAATTGTGCTCCTTCATGGAAAACAGTATACTGGTTGCCATGGCAACCACTTTAGATGACAAACATATGTCGCAACACACCGTCTCCACAGTTTGTACCTATGTACAAAATATGAAAAATGAAAGTTGAAAACTTTGGGAGTGAGAGTGCGGGCAGGAACGGATGGGAAACAGCATCCTGGTTGCCATGGTAACCACTTTAGATGACGAACGTATGTCATGACACACCGTCTCCACAATCTGTACCTATGTACCAAATATAAAACGTTAAAGTTGAAAACTTTGGGAGTTAGAGTGCGGACAGGAACAGATGGAAAACAGCATGCTGGTTGCCATGGCAACCACTTTAGATGACGAACATACGTCGCAACACACCGTCTCCACAGTTTGTACCTATGCACAAAATATGAAACGTGAAAGTTGAAAACTTTGGGAGTTAGAGTGCGGACAGGAACGGATGGAAAACAGCATCCTGGTTGCCATGGCAACCACTTTGGATGACGAACATATGTCGCGACACACCCCTCCAGTCTGTACCTATGTACCAAATATGAAACGTGAAAGTTGAAAACTTTGGAGTTCGAGTGCGGACAGGAACGGATGGAAAACAGCATCCTGGTTGCCATGGCAACCACTTTAGATGACGAACGTATGTTGCGACACACCGTCTCCACAGTCTGTACCTATGTACCAAATATGAAATGTGAAAGTTGAAAACTTTGGGAGTTAGAGTGCGGACAGGAACAGATGGAAAACAGCATGCTGGTTGCCATGGCAACCACTTTAGATGACGAACATATGTCGCAACACACCGTCTCCACAGTTTGTACCTATGCACAAAATATGAAACGTGAAAGTTGAAAACTTTGGGAGTTAGAGTGCGGACAGGAACGGATGGAAAACAGCATCCTGGTTGCCATGGCAACCACTTTAGATGACGAACGTATGTTGCGACACACCGTCTCCACAGTCTGTACCTATGTACCAAATATGAAACGTGAAAGTTGAAAACTTTGGGAGTTAGAGTGCGGACAGGAATGGACGGACAGACAGACAAACGGACGGACAGACGACCGGTATCACATAATACGCCCCGATATATATATATATATATATATATATATATATATATATATATATATATATATATATATATATATATATACATATATATATATATACATATACACATATATATTTATATCAGGCTTATAAAAAATAGTGGTAGATAAAAACATAAGAAAGGAAAAATAACTTGCACCAAAAACTTTAACATTTTCACGCTGACGGTGACGCTCACGCCGGGGGTATCGCTATAGCTCTCTGTTCTTCGAACAGGCGAGTTAAAAAGGAGTTTGTTTCCGGTTTCCTACCCACACATTGCTTTTATAAGCGACCCTACGATTTTTGTTGACAATTTTGACTCGGGTGCCGCCATTTTGAATCCCGCGTGTTGCATCAGTGAGAGTTTCAAAATGGCGGCGCCCGAGTCAAACGCGCACGAGGACTGCTTTGTGGATCGGTCTTTTCACGGTTAGTTTCACCTATTGTGGTGGTGATGGTGATGATGGTGATGGTGACGGTGCAATAGACTTGCAAAAATGCACTCAACTTGCTGTTAAACTTTTTATATATATATGCATATTTTCAACATGCATGCACTGTTAAATATGTAGAGAAATTTAAGACAGAATAAAGTGCATTTTAGCAAGTTGAGTGCACCACCACCACCACCACCACACTACCACCACCACCACCACCACACCACCACTACCACCACCACCACCACCAAGGAAAATTAACATTTTTAATCGAGTTATATGAATGTATTCATGGCAAAAAAAAATTGTCAAAAAAAAAAAATTCCCTACCTTCCCAATTTTTTTTTGGCCATGCAAAAGGAAACAAATGTTTTTTTTTTGGTCTTATGTCACCAGATTACATAATGTATCATCCATTCTATCTATCAAGACGTCAAGACGTTCATTCACCAGAACATTCAAACTCTCCATCTGCCGGTCTGCAGAAGGGTTTGGGAACCGGGAAGCTGGGAGGCGATTCGGCATGGACGAGTCCATCATCTGGCACTGGAGAACAAGCAAGGCAACAACAGAGAAGATGCCAAAGAAGATGAAGGCGCTGAGGGGAAAGTCAGCGAAGTGGCCTCAGCTCAAGAAGCGTCTTGTTGCTTGGGGCCGGGAGAAGAGAGCAGACGGTTCTGCCATCTCAACACTTGCTCTTTGGCTGAAGGTGAAGAGCATAGCTAAAGAGCATGACGTTGGGGAGTTCACAGCCAGCCCGGCGTGGGCCTACAGGTTCATGGTACGCCATCAACTGTCAGTTCGACGCCACACACACCTTACAGCATCTACCTGATGATATGGCTGATAAGACGACGTGCTTCCAGTCCTACATCATCAAACTTCGCCGAGAGCATGAGTATCACCTCAGCAGGATAAGGAATGCCGACCAGACCCCCCCTCCCCCTCCACATACTGAGAAGGACCACCATCACAGTGAAGGGGGAGCTCCTGGATGAGATCGCTCCTGCAGCCCCTCGATGGGTCCATCAACAAGCCGTTCAAGTACGGAGTACGTCGCTGCTGGTCCGACTGGATAATGAGTGGTGAGAACACAGACACCAAGAGCGGAAGGATGAGAAAGGTTGACCTTCCGATGTTCTGCAGCTGGATCGTCAAGGTGTGGGAGGAGATACCGTCGGACATCATCAAGTGAGCATTTCAGAAATTCTGCATCTCCAACAACATGGACGGCACAGAGGACGACATCATTTGGGAGGAGGCGGCTGCAAATGATGGTGACAGAGATGTGGACTTGCTCTACCCTGATTTACATGACATCTTCTCAGGAGTGAATATGCCGTCTTTGACGAGGAAAGCATTCACGAGAATTTCCTCTGGTTTCTCTGAAAAGCTTCATGAAACCCAAACGGCCCTCTTCAGGGCCACAAATCCACAAGAAATATGTATGATACCACGATGAACATTTTTCTTCCATTTTCTAAGAACATAAAAAATCTTCTTTGTAATATTTTTAAAAATAAGAAAGAAAAATAAAATCTTCTTGGTGTCCGCTCCTCTCTCTTCAACTTCTTGAAAATGAGACTAAGACTGTTAGACAAAATTAAGCAAACATGGGAGCAAGCATGTTGACACCGCCATCACTTTGTTCCGTACAAAGTTAATGTACAAACGTATTTCGATCTAGATCAGAAAATAAAATGATCAATATATTAATTTATTTTGAGTGTGAAAAACATGAGTGTGGTTAATACATTGGAAAAGAAAAACAGGGGTGCGGTTAATACACGGACACAGTTTATACACTGGAAAATGCGGTAATTTTCTTCTTCGTGTGCCATCATAGAGCTTGGATTTTTACACGCTGTTCTGTTGAAGTTGCTTCCTTGGTGCCATTCTGAACCCACTCAGACTCAGACTTTCAAGCAAGGAAACACAAGCTGATGAAAACTAATTTGCAACTTTTATTGTAGTTTCTTGTAATTTGCATTAATGTAAATGGTGTTGAATACTTAAATAATTTATCATTTACTGTACAAAAATCCACATAATGAATCTTGCATATTATATTTGTGGTAAGTGGTTATTACTCACACATGATAATATGACTTGCATCGCAAAAATAAATATTTTTTTCAATTTCCTACAAAGTTTTATATACTTAAAGTAAGGCTCCACATTTACCTTTGATTTTTAGGGTGCTCTGCCAGGAACCCATTATTTGTATTAAAAAATAAAACTTCTTTTTTTGGGGTGCTTGAATAAAACCCCAAAAGAACAATAAAAATAAAAGGAAAACTGTAAAACATATTTTCTACAATATTCAAGTTTGGAAAAAAACACTTCATATTTATGCACACACTGATCATTGGAAAGTCCAAAACACATCAACCAGCCTTTGTTTGGAGTGAGACAGAAAATGGGAATTTCTTAAAGGACAGTGAGATATTTATTGACATTAAACTTCATCATCACTATTTTAGAAGTACACAGCCTTTGCACTGATACCAAAATGAATCGAAGCTTTGTATTCTCAACAACAAAAAATATGCAATGGCATCGTTTGCCAAAATGTATGACTGTTAAAGAAGTACTGGTTCCTCAGAAGGACTGGCAAGTTCATACTTAACCATCTTTCTTCCCAAAACACGTGGCAACCAAGATCTTGGCATTTGACATTTGTAGCGGTGAAACGTGCATAGCATAAATAACCAGCCGATCTTGCTAATGGGCTGGTCGAACACGAGGGCCCACTCTCCTCTCGATCGCCCTCTACTTGTCCTGGTGCCTCAGGAACGCTCTCCTCTTGACTTTCTGCCTCTCTCTCTCTCCACTTTTTTGTTTTTCCGCAGGTGCAAAGCCAAATTGCGACAATATTTTCTGACTCATTTCTCTGATTTATCTAAATTGATCTAGCCTGGCCCTAATTGGATGCACTTTACTCTTATGAAGGTGACTTGTATTCATTGATATGATTATATTTCTAATATCTCCCTGTAAGTTAACTTTGACAAAAGTTTCATTCCACTGTTATTATGATTAAATGAAGTTTAATAATTTACCGAGGGCCCATTAAGTATTTGTCTGTGCCTTCTGCTAATGTGCTTTATTTTCACCTCTGCCATACATGGAATACCCTCCAAAAGTTCATTTGCATATTTTGAATAAATAAACTTGACCAGGAAACTGCAAAAGACCAAAATGAGAGAACTGTGTGAGCTCATGATTGTGTTTACATTATTGAACATAGTTCAAAGACTAGAATGACCCAATCCCAGAACATGTTATATTACTCATTCTCCCGACTTGTCCGCACGGACATTATTTATCCCTGACTGATGTAGGCCTCGTCATGGTACCATACTGATAATAAAATATTCTCAATCCAATGCCACTAAGATTTATTGAAAGAACATAGGTTCTTTCGGATAACGCTCACAGGTGATCATCAAATTGTGAATCGTAACCAACCAATCATTTTCACATCTTTGTTCATGTGCTGTACTTGCATGTTTGCTGCACCTTCCTGCCGACCACATGTGAGTGTAGTGCATCTGAGAATTATTAATAGTACTTCTAATTTTGGTGATATTTCATCACACGAGTGGATTTCAAAAACCTTGTCGCTCTGATCATTGCAATCGGTAAATTTTCAGATTAAAATTGATATCCATCATGTGATTTTGAGGGTGCAGACCCAAGCATTTATCAAATTTGCATACCCAACACTAATATTAGGTTCCCTGGGCACCCGTTAATGTCGAGCCCTCCTTAAAGAGTCCCATCGAGGCCATATGGGATTACCTAGAAAAAGAGAAAAACAGGAGGAACTCAACTAACCTTCCAGAACTGTGAAATTTATTACAGCCATGCAAAGGTGTTTCAGTCATACACAGGAAGCAAGGGTAAAAGAGTGATGGTACATGAGAAGGCAAAGGGTGGACACACAAAATTTTGATTGAGACTACAAATTGGAATGCGTTGAAACACATACGAGTTTGTTTGTTTGTTTGTATGTTTGTTGGAAGAAGCGTATTGAAACGACTGTACGGAAATGTTCTTCTCGGTTGGGATGGCCACCTCCAACTTAATGTTGCTTTTTAATCCCCCCCCCCGCCCGCCACACCAACCCCCATAAAACTTATCACTTGTAGAGTGAGGGTGTTTCTCGCAAGACAACAACTTGCTCAACACTCCAACAAACGACACTGCTGTGGCTCCTTGAAGGACTCTGCTCAACATCAGCCAGCTTTTTTCATGTCCTCATCATTAACCATGTTTGCGTCAGTTCGGATGCTTTTTGTTCCGCTCCACCACATACACACAAAAATCATCGCTCGTTTCCCTCTTCAAGCACCCAAGAGTGAAAGCCTAGTTGAGAGAAAAAAAGACAACGATGAGGTTTTCTTTTTTCCTTTCTTTTGACAGTTGTTACTCACGTGCTACTTCTGGCGACCTTCGTGAATATTGCAGTATGAGCAACGGTCACGTAAGACACTGGGGAAAACAAGCCACTTCGCAAAAGCAAATGGCTGCGCATTTATTCATATTAAAAGTTTTGCTCAAACATTATTTGCTGAAGGACATGAAGTGGATTACAATTTCCATCTCAGACAGCATGAGGATCCATCAGGGGTACTTATAAACTCATTTTCCATTGCCTCATAAAAAGTCAAATCTTCCACTCCACCCGCACACCCAATGAAGCTACATTGAAAGCAAAAGCAGAACGCAAGCAAACGTTTCAAATTTCATCCATTATAGCAGGTACACAACATGTGTCGAGGATCATGAAGATAATGGTGAGCACCGATATCGCAACACTTACTACAGGACATGCAACATCCACAGTGACGTCCAGAATCGTAAATACTATGGGAATTCAAGCCGCTTGACGTCAGTCAGTCAAAGGGAGGTTACGGCAAGCAAGAACAATCGTTGGCAATTTGTGCTATGAATCACTGCCTTGCATCGAACTGAAGGGATTCTTTCGATGTCGAGTATTTACATGGCCGAGATGTGTGTACAGAAGCCATAACTTGTAACCAAAACAAATGACTTGTTGTCAACAGCACAGGTTAAATAAAGTTTTGGGAAAGAAAAGAAGAAACCGAATTGAGATGTGCGTTCCACTAAGACCAAGGTGTTTTGTGTGTGCGCAGCTTGCGACAAAGAAATGGCATTCAGATCAGAAATATTCCTGAAAAAAAAGAGAGACCTGGAGTGACCATGGCATGACGAGCAACACTCCCCAAGCCAATTATTACAGAAACAAAAACAGAGGGTCCACGTCACACTGTTCGTGAATTTGCCGATTCGGTTGGGGGTGGGAGAGTGTGGATGCGGCACAAAATAGGATGGACCTATTGCCCTCTTCCCATGTTGAGTGTTCTTTGGGGAGACCGAGTGAGGGTTTGGGTGGATGTGGCATAGACAGGATGGGTCTATTGGCCTCATGTGGAGTTTTCCTTGCGGGTGATGGCATCGGGGTTGGTATTGAGGGAGGGCATGGAGAGGATGGGCTTATTGGCTACCTCCTGTGTCGACTTTGGCATTAAGTTTGATTGGACTTGGGTCGGGAGGGTGTGGATGCGGCACAGGTATGGT
>NC_140975.1:60119217-60156717 GCF_056783735.1 Eptatretus burgeri | reverse complement strand
CAAATTTTACTTTTGTATTTGTTCTCATATCTGTATTGAATTTAATATACTTTTTCATCCAAGGACTTTGTTTAAATTTTAAAACTCTATGAATTTTAGCTACTCTCAACCCAGCAGATAAATATTGTCTCAAGTTCCTTTGATGCAAAACATATCCCTCTTTATCATAGAATGTTGTTAATAACTTTTCTGTTGATTTGCCTTTAATATTAAAACTTTTATGATAATCACTGAACCATTCTTTCTTTGGGGTTTCTTTCTCACATGCAAAAGGAAGGTCTTTATGCTTATTATGAAGATCACTCGGGTACTTCAAATCAACTTCAAAATAATAACCTTCTTCTTTGTCATTCAATTTCTCTTGAGAAGAAATAACAATATTCATCAAAGCCTTTTCATAATCCTTTTCTTCCACCCACTCTAATTTACCATAAGGCAGAGATTGAGACATTGCCCATCCATACAAATTATTAGCATCAAAGTACATCAAATAATTACTATCTTTTTCACTCTCATAATTTGGAAGATATTTATTATTTGCTTTAGCATATCTTTTTGAACATACTTGTGATATTCCACCTCTCTTAGACTTCTCAATCATCAAAAGCATATCTACATCACTGACTAAATCTATATCTTGTTTTGTCATTTTCAACATTGCACTCCAAGCTAAACCAGGAGCTGTGAAATAGTGGGCAGGATCTAATCCATAACAATTTTTATTATGACAGAGTGATCTAAAAGCTTCAAACACATCAGCTAACAATAAAACATCTGTTTTTAGATACAAATCATGATATTCTCCAAGGTTCTTTATCTTAAATATTTTCCAAATTTCTTGTGCGTGTTTATATTCCTTATCACTTATCTCTTCTTCATAAAGGTTATTATAGAAACTTTCTTTTGAAGGAAGTTGTGTTTCTTTAAATCTCATAAATGAATCCATATAACCATAAGGATAAATTCCCTTACTTGTAAGAATTTTCTCTTTACTTTGAATTTCATTCCTTGTTTCAATTTCCTCTCTAGTTAGAATTCCCTCTTTAATCAGAATTTCATCTATAATCAGAATTTCCTCTTTAGTTAGAATTTCATTCTTTGTTCGAATTTTCTGTATAATTAGAATTTCATCTTCAGTAAGAATTTCTTCATTCATTTCCTCATTAATTAGAATTTCCTCTTTACTTTGAATTCTCTCTTTAATCTGAATTTCCTCTTTAGTTAGAATTTCCTCTTTTGGAAAGAATGAATTAAGATTTGGAAAAGAGCCCGTGGAGCTTAGATTTGATGCGAGGTTGGCTAGTGGCGTTCCCATAAACTTGTAAGAATCAAGAAACCTTATACGAGTTATAGGTTTTGTGAATATCATTTTTGTAAATGAAATATACTTTTGACTTGTGTTTGTTATGGCAGAAATATTCCCTGGTGTTTTTGAAAGTTCATTTATAAATAGATGTGTATCATAGTTGGCGCTGTTGTGAAGAAAGACTGGAATAAAAGAAGGTAATTTATAATTAAGATTACAACAGGAATGAGCGGGACCTCTATATTTACCAGTAAGATGACAATGATCCCTAACTTTAGACTCCTCAATTTCCTCCTCACAAATATGACAGATATTGTTCTTTCTAAATTCTAATTTTTCTTCTATGGTTAATTTCATCGGTTCATTTGTTTCTTTCATTAATTTACTTAGTCTTATACAATCCTTTTCTAATCGTTTTACAAACTCTTGTGAAGCATTTTTTCCACTATACTGTTCAAGTTTATTATACTTTTCTCCAACAGATGATTTGATATAATAACAGAAACCACAAGGAATATGTTTTTGATATTTATTTGTATATGGTTCTTTTGGATTAGGAGAAGCAGTATTTATCTTTTTAAGGATACATTCAAAATCAGCGTATATCACAAATGGGTGCATGATAGATTTATTATAATCTTCAAAAGAAATCTTTTCACCAGGTTTAGGCATTGTAATTACAGCTGATTTATGATTACTACAATATTTTGAATGTTGTTCTAATCGTTCTTTTGTATGAAATGAATTAAGACATCGCTTACAAGGATATATTTTGTTTGCTGTTCTGAATACCTGAGAAGAGATTAATCTTGATAAATTATTGATGTATGTGTAATGTGAATTATTTCCAACACTAAAATATAAAAGATCAATGTGTGTTTCTTCATTTTTAAAGTTGTTTGAAATTTTTAATATTTGAACTTTGTTTGTATCCGTTAATCCATATACATTAATAGAAAGATTATTCTTTTTCTCAAATTTAGGAATATCTGTTAGTGGCATTGGGAAATTAAAATCTTTAATGTCCAAGGTATTCTCATATTTCATATATTGTTTTACTCTTTCTGAATTACATTTTGGTGGATGTAAGTGAGCAAGAACAGACCAGAGAAAACATTTATTATCATTATTCTTAATATTAACAACTGCCTTCTTTCGTTTTATTTCTTTTGGTAATTCAATATAAGAAGAAGCTTTAAGAGGGTTTGATTTTAGAATGTGTACATCTAAAAAGATGATTTTTTTAATATTGAATCCACTTCCTACCACTGTATTATCAACATCCTCCTCTTGTCTTGATAGTTCTTCATAAACCCCACTATTCAAAAAATCTTGAAATGATGTTATAAAATGAAGATCTGTCCTCATATAAGGAGTTTGTTCTTCATCTTGTCTTTTCATATTCATTTTCACTCCCATATAAAACTTTAAAGTTTTCATTTCTTTTAATGTTTTTTTAATAAATTTTTCAACATCAGGTTTCACTATTTCAATTGATTCAATTATTGATGATGGACCGGGTTCTCCAAATTGAAAAATCCTTATTTTTATATGCCCTTTAAATGCCCCATCAGTGTTTTCAATATAATAGTCTCCCTTTACTTTAAACTCATTTTTCTTGTGTTTTTGTGATTGAAGATGCCTATTATAACTACTCTTCAAAACATCCTTTGAGCAGGTATCACAATGTTTTCTTTCCAACTCAAGAGGGGATATTTTGTGAAATAGATTAAATGTGTGTTTGTTGGTTCGGAGGTGTTTTCTATAATGTTTATATTCGTGATTACAAACATCGCAGTATGTTGTATTCACCATATTTATATAATAAAACTTTGCTTAAACTAAAAATTTCTTGATGAAAATTTCGTTTATTTTACAGGTGAATCTGTGCTTAAACTAAAATTTTCTTGATGAAAATTTCGTTTATTTTACAGGTGAATCTGTGCTTAAACTAAAATTTTCTTGGTGAAAATTTCGTTTATTTTACAGGTGAATCTGTGCTTAAACTAAAATTTTCTTGATGAAAATTTCGTTTATTTTACAGGTGAATCTGTGCTTAAACTAAAATTTTCTTGATGAAAATTTCGTTTATTTTACAGGTGAATCTGTGCTTAAACTAAAATTTTCTTGATGAAAATTTCGTTTATTTTACAGGTGAATCTGTGCTTAAAACCATTTTATCCTCCAACTTTTTCACTTAATAAATACAATGTTTCAAGACACAAAAGACAAGTTTCAATCAATCTCTTCATTTGTTAAAGATGCTGAGAAATATGTCAAGGATGTAAAATTGAACAAAGATAAATATAACAACTATTGGATAAAAACAATTATGGTGGATATGATGAGTTCTTCAATTTACTTCAGTGGAAGGGCTTTTAGTATACCTGGAAGAACATCAATTAAGGTATCTCTAACAAAAGTTTCTCCTCTCCTTCTGGCAATATATTCAAAACTAGAAAAAGCAATGAAACAAGAAAAGGTATCAAAAAATAAAAACCTTATGGATGAAGCTTTAGAAAGAAAAGATAAGACCATCTGTAATATGCAAGGAGAAATTTGTATTTTTTTCAACAACCCTAAAGATATAAATCCTGATGAAATAAAGGATGTTAATATATCAGGTGAAATGACATTTCGTTCAATTGTAGTTAAGGATCATTTTAAAATTACCTTTAATATAAAAAATGTAGCAGTTGAATCTGTTAATGAAAAAATGTATATCGATATCGATGGTAATGTTTTTTCTACTAATTAAATGAGCCAATATTCAACTGAAGATTTTGAAGATTATGAGAGTGATTATGATACCGAGAGTTTGCATTCAAACGATAGTTATGACACCGAGAGTTTGTGTTCAAATGATAGTTATGAAAGTATAGATGATTCTGAAAGTATCGAAGATGATATCGAAGATGAATTTCAGTTTAAGTAAAGTTTTACTTTATAAATATGAATAGTTTACTCGATTTTGAGCCTCTTGAATTCCATGATTCTCCATATGACAAATTTGAGAATTGTCCTGCGTGTGAAAGACGGGGATTAAACACAGAGTCAAAAGCCTATAAACAATGTATATTCTGTGATTATCTTCTAATTAATGATAATCAAAAATATAAAAAGGAAAATAATTCTTTTAGATTTACACCAAAAATGAATTACTTTACAAGATTGATTCGAGAAATGAATGTAAAGAACGAGGGTGAGAACACACCTTTCCTTACAAGGGAAGAAACTGAACGTATTAGAGAAATGTTCAAAGGATTGTTGTTATATCTTATTCATGGATGTGATTTTCAGGGAAATATCAACACAAGATATTGCATAAATAAAATAATGGATTATCTTGAAGTTAAACCTGAACTTAGGATAAAATATAGAATTTCGAAAAAAGCCAAGAATAAATTAAATAACCTGTTTTCCAAATATATAAATGAATGATTTTTTACCTATTTGGGAAAATAAGATAAAATTTGACAACCATAAAAATCTCCCAAATTCATTAAGATGCCTCATAGTTGGTTCAAGTGGATGTGGAAAAACCTGCTTACTTTTAAAGATGCTCCTCACTCCCAACTTTTTAGATTATGATAATTTAATAATTTTCACAAAGTCGAGTTTTCAACCAGAGTATCAACTACTCTCACAAGGTTTTAATGCTGGTCTTCAAAAAGAAGATATAATCGGTTTATTTAAACTTCAAAAAAACCTAAATGATTTTAACATTGAAGATATAATACAACTATTTTGTGATACACAGAGATGTAAAAAGAAATCAAAACCGATAACTTGTATTCTGAGTGATAATACGGATGATATACCGTCTCCCCAAGATTTGGATAAATCCAAAAAGAACCTCGTTATCTTTGATGATTGTGTTAATGAGAGAAACCAAACGGTAATGGACAGCTACTACACAAGAGGGAGACATTCTTCTTGTAATTGTATTTATCTTAGTCAATCGTACTTTCAGCTTCCTCGTCGTTCCATCAGAAACAATGCTAATACTTTTATTTTATTCAAGTTAAATTCAATAGATATAAACAATTTTTGGAGAGACAATTGTTCTACATTATGTAGTAAAAAGGAATTTGGGGATTACATGAAACACACGACTGAAAAATATAAATATATTGTTGTGAAACAAGATGAGATATTAAATGATATTTTTCAATAAATAAATGGATGCGAAAGAAAGAGCAAGAAGATTTAGGGAACATCAAGAGTTGGTTTCAAAAGTTGTAAAACAGCAGGAAGACATAAAGAAGAAACGCAGACAGAAACTAACGGGCGAAGAAGCATTTGAAAGAAAACAAGAGAAATTTTTTAAACCACTTTTAAAAACTTCCCAAGGAAAAATGAAAGATGTTTCCACAGTTCCCACGGTAGAATATACTCCTAAAAAACTTCAAATGTTAAAAGATTTCAGTCAAATGACGGAGGAAGAATTAGAGCATTTAGGAGAATTAGAATATGATGATGAAGGTTTATTTCAACAACTGGAAGAGATTAATCGACCCCTGATTATATTGTGAATGCTCTTCAAAACAATGAATATTCAGCGGATTCAAAAACCAAAGCAGGACTCATTCCAACAGAACAATCAGCAATATTTCATCTTGTTCAAGAAAAGGTATTGATATTTAATGATGAATTAAGGTTCTTGGGTTCTGCTCAACCCCTGTTAAACTAACTCCAAGATTAATGTTTCTTCTCACAAAAGATGGAAGACAAGGTTCAACTGTGAGGGATGAATCAAAGTATATTGATAAACCATTGGATATGAAAAATAATGATGATAGAGTATATATTGATCTGCTGAACACTCTAAATTATAAGGTTATTCTTTCTGGTAAAAGTAGGAAGAATGAGAAGGAGAAACACATTATTCAGGCTTTAAGTATCCTTGGTTCAGGTGTTAGTTTTCTTCCAAATGACCCATCGCAATTAGTTAATAGACTGTTATTGTTGTTAGGCAGTAAGAAGGCTGGAAATAACAATTGTTTTAATGAAGCATCAGCCATTTTAGACCAGTTGATGAACATGAAAATAATTAATAAATATCAATATAAAGACATTTTATCTCATATTAAATAAGATGAGAAGCACAATCCTTAGTTTCAATTTCACAACAAGCGACCACACATCTTCATTCCCATACCCACTACAACTTGACACAACAAAAGAATATGAGGCATCTTTATTGTCCATGGAAACTTATAATACCTTATTTAATATAACCGAGAAAAATGACAAGTTTAGTTATAATCCAGGAAGTGGATACAAAACGATAACAGTCTCACCCGGAGCATATGAGATTTCTCAAATATCTTCCGAAATTGCTCGTCTTATGAAAGAACAGGGTGATGAACCAAAAAATATTGTTATAAACATTCAAAAACATACTTCAAAATCAACGATTAAAGTTAAAAATAACTACAAGGTTGATTTCACAATTGATAATTCATTCAGAGAGTTATTGGGTTTCTCCTCAAAAAGATTGAAACTAATGGGACGTTTTACAGTGATAATGTCATTCAAATATCCTCAGGAATAAATTCAGTGTTAATTCACTGTGATTTGATTGATGGTGCTTATAATGATGGAAAAAAACAAATACAATATTTTCATTCAGCGCATACTCAACCCCAATTGGTTATAAATTCAATATGGAACCTAAAAATTTGGTTTATCTCCCTGTGTCAGGAAAAACCATACACAGAGTAAATTTTAGGATAACCGACCAAGATAATCGTGTGATTTCTTTTAATGGAGAAGTTATATCTATCAGAATTCACCTACGTGAAGTTTTCCAATAAATAAATACGATGGTTATTGTGAGGAAACACGAGTTGGGAAAATATAAAATAATTACAGGGGATGGGATGTTCCTTTCCCCATACTACAAGGGTGAAGGTATGTATCTTGGTAGAGGATACTATAAACCTAAGAGACAAAGGGGTGTTGGGCATCAATTTAGAGGAGATGGGATAATTGATACTCTCATGGGTATTGGTTCAACTATTCTTAAACATAAAGATCTAATTGGTTCAACTGCTTCTGCTGTGGGAAATGTTGCAGGTGCTGTAAAGAGTATAAAAGATGCCCAGAAGGAATCTCATAAATTACAAGCAATAAAAGAAATTAAGAAAGGCAAAACTCAGTTGTCCCGCCAAGAACGACAGAAAATAATTCAAATACTTGGATCAGGGTTTCAAAAGTTTTAACATCTTTTTTTCCTAAATAAATACAAGTATGGAAGCAATTGATAGTATCTATGATTTGGATGATACTATTATTATCTCAAACTCCACTAAAAAAGAAGATTACTTCAAGGTAAATGCAATAACTGGAACAGACTGGAATACGAATGGTACAAAAAGTTTTGAAATAAATAATCAACAAACCTATTTGAATCTCTCCGAAAGTTTCTTGTTGTGTAAATTTAAATTCACTAAGGCTGGGAATAACACAAACGCTACACTTGTAAATGATTTCTTCTGGAAAATGTTTGATAGTGTGCGTTTGTATATTGGAACACAAGAAGTTGAAGCGGTTGATTATGTCTCTGCTGTATCTGAAATGATAAAATTTACACTCTATACATTCAGTGATAGAATGGGAAAGGGGTCTGTCGAAGGTTTTATTCCTGATATGTCAACGGGAACAAACACAGACCCTGGGTATACTCAAAGGAAAGGAATGTATAATGATGATACAAAAGCAGAAAATAGTTTTACTGTGGCAGTTCCTCTTAAAGGTATATTTGGATTTTGTGATCATGATAAAGTTCTGTATGGCCTCAAAATTAGATTTCAACTACAAAGGAATGATAATGAAAATCGATTGCTTTTTGGTGTTGGTAGTGCTTTTGGTGATCAGAATAAATTTGTAATTGAGGAAATGAGTTGGTATATCAGTGAATATACTCCTAATCTTAAAACAGAAGAGATGTTGAATCGAAGACTTAACTCAAAGAAACCACTCAGTGTATCATACCTCAAAAGAAGATGTCAACACGTTAAACTCAATCAAACTACTTACACGTGGAATTTGGGTGTTCTGGAAGGAAAGCCACGATATCTGTGGATCATTTTTAAAAAGCCAGATGGTGATACTGCGACTGATAAGAATAATGCATTGAGTGATAATGCTAAGGTGAAACAACTTCGCGTTTCTCTAGATGGAACATTTTACCCACGAGATAGATTGGAAATTAATTGGGAAAAAATGATTTTGCTGAAGCATACAAGTCTTACCAAAAGGTGTGTGAAAGTAATGGAAATAAAGAACCTATTTTGGATATGACAGCATTTAAAAGTTTGTATACAATCTATGCGTTTGACCTGAGCGCTCAAAAGGAAACTATAAAGTCTAATCGAGTGGATACTTCCCTATACATTGAAAGAGGAGAGAGTGAAGAAGTTGATACATATTGTTTGCTTTTGGAAGAAACAGAATTGCAGATTAATACAGATAATGGTGTGATGATTAGTCTCACATAATTTTTTGTTAAATAAATGAGTGGCAAAGTACCAACTGGGGTATATGTTAATCAAATCAATCTTCATAAACTATCATCTTGTGTTCAAAATCAAAAGCCTTGTACGATTAACGTTAATACAATTCAGAGAAAAGGAGCAGTAAGAATTGATGTTTTTCTCACAAGAGAACAGGTTAAAATCTTGAATGACACTGGCTCACTTAAAATTAAAATGACAAAACCAATGTTGAAAAAATATTCAATAAGAGAGACGAGTGGAGGATTTCTCCCATTTCTAATTCCTTTATTTGCTGGTTTAAGTGCGGTTGGAGCATTGACGGGTGGTATTTCAACAGCGGTGAAAACTGCCAACGAAAGGAAGGCTCAACTCCAGGCTCAAAAAGAATTGGAAAGACATAACAAAGAGTTGGAGAAACAAATTAGTGGAAGTGGTGTAATTGTCGATTTTGCTGAAAAACTTGAAGGTCTGCCTGATAAAGCGAGATTGCTAGTTGGAGATATGCTTTCTTCTATAGCACAAGCAGGTGTAAAATTAACGAAAAGAGGTAATGGATTATATCTTTCTAATAAATAAATGAGCATTGATGAGTGGTTGAAAGAATTTGGAAAGAATACAACATCAAATTTACAACTTGTCAAATATTGTAAGAAATTAAAAATTCATAATGTGGTTATTTGTATGAGAGATGAATTAACAAATGTGCCGAAACATACAAAGAATATTATTATGAACTTAGAAGATAATAATGGGAACGGTTCTCATTGGGTTTGTATTTTTAATAGTCAAGACAAATATTATTTTGATAGTTTTGGTCTTCCACCACCTGTTGAAGTCATAAAATTCTTACAGAATGGTGTTTATCAAACATTTCAAGTCCAAGAATTAAATTCCAAGTGTTGTGGCCAATTATGCCTATATGTGTTATTTCAACTCAACAAAAATAAAAAATTTTATGATATTATTTTTAATCTAATATAAATGACTTATGTTGGTAAAGATGGTTCTATCTTTGGTGTATCTCAAGAACTGGATATTGATTTATCAAATTATTACACAAAGGCACAGGCTGAACGACATAAATATAATATAACCAAAAATATTAACATGAAAAATGCTTATAAATTAAAAAATTATCCAAGCCCGACTGACGCGAATGACTTGGTGAGATTAAGCGATTTATCACAATATATATCCTTAAATAAAACAGCCGTGTATTCCAAAGATACAGAAGTGTTGATATTATCTCCAGGTCATACAGAATTCACAGTTCGAATTAAAATAAATTTTTATAAAGAAGGGCGTATCGTTTGTATGAGAATAGAACAATGGGGGTATGATATGAATGATTTAGGGTATAATTGGTCATTTAAAATTAACCTCGAAGACCTGGAACAATTAAATCAGTCTCGTAAGGAAGAATATTATCCACTTGGTATCGAGAATGAGTTTTGTGGGGCTATGATTAGTAAACAACAAATAAAATAATTTAATAAGGGTAAATATAATAATGGTTTTGCCCTTGTTTATCTCATGAAAACAGAAAAAACAGGATTATATATAATAAGTAAGGAAATACAAAATGATTTAACTATGGGAAGATGGGGAGGTGTTTCGTGCCATAATATTGTTCTAACATATATTTCTAATACATAAATGACAGCAAGAAGGCTTCAAGAAAATTATCATTTCTGTGTCCAAGCATACCTTCAAGAAAAGGGTATTCGGTATTTTAATAAATATGTTCTACAACATAAGAATGAGGTATTTTCAATAAAAGATTGGCATTATGCTGATGTTGATAAACCGACAACTTTAGATTTAATTAGAATGTTAAATAATGAAAAAATTATAAAGTTAAGAAAAGGTAAGGCTCTTTTAGAAATTCAAAAGAAATTTTATTGGTTTCCTGTTGTAAAAAAAATTATTTTGGATACAGGAATAACAAGAAATCCTGATGAATATATGTATAATATTCTATGGGGTGTAAGCGATTCAAGGATAGTAAGGGATGAGGAAGGAGTTGAAGAAGAGAGGGAAGAGGAGGAAAAGGAGAAGAGGGAGAAGAAAGAGAAGGAGGAAAAAGAGAAGAGAGAGAAGGAGGAGAGGGAGAAGAGAGAGGGAGGAAAGAGAGAAGAGAGAGGGAGGAGAGAGAGAAGAGAGAGAGGGAGGAGAGGGAGAAGAAAGAGAAGGAGAGGGAGGAGAGGGAGAAGAAAGAGAAGGAGGAGAGGGAGGAAAGAGCGAGACAAAATAAATATCAAAATATGGAAACCAGTGAGATTAAAAAAAGATTAGGGGTATTACAGAAAATAACTCAACCCACCGAGGAGGAAAACAAAGAATTGATGTCTATTTACAATACTTTCGACAAGACTATTGACATCGAGAAGACAGGTATTTTAATTCAAGTTTTTCATTTTTATTTTTTTTCTTAAATAAATGGGGGAGAGAGTGAAGGCATTTCTAAGGATTCTTTATGTTTTAAAAATTAAGATTCAAATGTGCATGTTGGAAACTAAAAAGGTTTTTGCACTCTGCAGGAATTTTTCTCATAAATAAATGAGTTATTGTCTCAAATGTAAAAAGAAAACTAATACTAAAAATATTTCATATATTAAAAGTAAAAATAACAGGGTTATACAAAAAGGTATATGTTCGGTGTGTGGTTCAAAAAAAAATCAATTTATCTCCCAACACAAACTAGGAGGAGATATACAAAAGTTTTTATCAGGAAGTAAATTTACAACTACTGGAATACCAGGGGAATTACATCTTCCTGGGTATTCTTTCTGTGGTCCAGGCACAAACTTGGATAAAAGATTAGATGAGGCAGACAATCCTAAATCCTGGAGTAAACCAATCAATAGAGTCGATGAAGTGTGCATGAGACACGATATTGATTATGGGAATACCACAACGTTGGAAGAAAAGCATGAAGCCGATAGAGAAATGTTGTATAATTTGTCTCTGATACAAAATCCAACCTTGAGAGAAAAAGTTGATAGGTTCATCGTGAAGAAGATGATTAGTGCTAAATTGAAACTTGGACTTGGAAATTCAAAAAACTTATAGGCTCTAATGATGCCATTAAGACTGAAGAGCAATTAGCTGATGAATTACATAAACCAATATTCACAAAGTTTCAGAGAAGGAAAGTTTATTCCAAGGAAGTTGATTATATCTGGTCTGCTGATTTGATTGAACTCAATAATGATAAGGGGTACAAGTATGCTTTAACCGTTATTGATTTGAGGAGTAGATATGCGTGGGTTGTACCATTAAAAAACAAAACAGGTAATACTCTTATGTTAGCCTTCCAACAGATATTTAATAAAAGTAAGAGAAAACCTAAAAAATTGTGGACTGATGAGGGTAGGGAGTTTTATAACAAGACATTTATGAATTTTCTAAAAAATAACAGTATTACATTATACAGTACCTTTAATGAAGGGAAGGCAGTTGTTGTTGAACGTTTTAATCGTACCTTAAAAGAGAGACTATATAAAAAATTCACACAACTCGGTTCACAACAATGGTCATCTTTTATTCAAGATATTGTGGATAAGTACAATGACACGATTCACACGTCAACAAATATGAAGCCATCAGAAACATTTACAAAATTAAAATATGAAAAAGAGATTAATGCCAGAAAACCTAAGTTCAAAGTTGGTGATATCGTAAGAATATATAAGTGGAAATCTCATTTTGAAAAAGGTTATACGAAAAGATGGACCAACGAGCTTTTTAAAATTGTTGATGTAATAGATACGGTTCCTTGGACTTATAAGATATATGATTTGGAAGGGGAAGAGATTTTAGGTTCATTTTATTCACAGGAATTACAAAAGACAAAGATAAATTGAAATTTTTTGACTCCGCCCCTTTTTGGCTCCACCCACACAAGCCCCGCCCACACAAACCCCACACAAACCCCACCACACCCCCCCCCACAAGCTCCAATAAATTGAAATTTTTGACTCCGCCCCTTTTTGACTCCGCCCACACACGCCCCTCCCACCGAAGCCCCGCCCACACAAACCCCACACAAACCCCACACAAGCTCCACACAACCTCCACACAAAAACTCCACACAAGCTCCACACACACAAACCCCACACAAGCTCCACCCATATTCATCATATTCACATAATTAGTGATTAGTTAATTAGTTCCCCACACACACAACATGTTTATTTAATTAAAAAATTATCCACCCATCCACACAAGCTCCACTCATCCACCCATCCCCCATCTCTCCACCCATCCATTTATCCACATAAGCCTCATCCACATTCACCCCTCCCACACAAGCTCCACCCACATAAACCCCTGCCCATATAAACCCTGCCCACATAAACCCCTCCTACATAACCCCTGCCTACACAAGCTCCCCAAAAAAACTCCACACACAGAGACCCCCCCCACACAAGCTCCACCCACATAAACCCCCGCCCACACAAGCCCCACCCACACAAGCCCCACCCACACACACACACCCCGCCCACACAAGCCCCTCCCACACACACCCCACCCACACAAGCCCCGCCCACACAAGCCCCACCCCCCTCATCCCCCTGTGCGCCCCCACCTTTGACCCACCACCTCCCTCATCCCACCCCCCACCCTTCCCCACACACACATGGGGAGGGGAGGGATGGGATGAGGGGGTGATGGGTCATTGGGGGAGCGCACCTACACGCCCCCTCCCCCCTCCCCCCCCACCCCCCCCCCTTTACATCTCTTTTATTCTTTTCTTGTAATTCAGAATCAAGTAATTGTAAACAAAACAAATATAATTTATTAATATTGAAAATATTAAATATTCATTTGCGAGAATGTACAATCTTTCCCAGCAATCTTCTTCAGATGCCTTGTGATTTCGAAACTCAGACACCATATTCTGTTTTGAAACAAAAAGTGGATAATAATTAGGTTCTATAAAGATAATTACATGGTAATATGAATAAGCCTCGTTGACCACTGAATTAACACACCAGGAGCCTGTCATCCTTTCAAGGTCAATAAAATGAATTCCAGTGTACTGACAAAACCACGTCCAAACTAATGATGCAACCAACATAAGGCGACATTCTAAAGAGAGAGTGATATTAATAATAATTCAGAAATATTTACCTCCAGAAAATCATGTGTTGTACGAGTGATATTAATAATAATTCAGAAATATTTACCTCCAGAAAATCATGTGTTGTACAAGATTGCTTCAACAGCTGATGTTGTGCGATAGTGCTGAAAAAAAAAAAAAAAAATAAGTCAAGGGTATAGATGAAGAGACAGACAGGGAAAGCAACACACACACACACACACACACGCACACACACACACATACACACACACATAGACACACACACACGTGCCTCACCATTGGTTTAATTCATTTGAGATCAGAGACCAGTCATTATAAATCATTGGCCTCTTCAATAAGAGCAGAGAGAGGTAGGTAGAAAGACAGACAGAGAGAGAGGCACACACACGTGTCTCACCATTGGTTTAATTCCTTCGAGATGAGAGGACGTGATAAGACTTCATGCCACTCATTGTAAATGTCTTTCAATTCTCTTCTAAAATCATTGATCTCTTCAATAAGAGTATTAATTTCATGAACCACGTCGTGATATGTGAACTCAATTTCTTCCAATGCCCTGTCAGGGAAAAAATATATATATATCAGAATTATCATGATTTAATTAATAATCATTTGCTTCATCGTTCAAAGAGAAAAGCATACACAAACTTACCAACTCTGTAGTGGGCTGTTGGCTTCATCGGAAGAAATATCGTCCATGCCTCAGTTGTAAAAATGTTAATTCCGTCTGGCAGAAACTTTGTCTGGCGAACCGCTTATAAAGCAACGATGAGGAAATTGCTTAATCATTGGGTGTGGGCACAGGAAATGACAAGCTTCTCTTAATGATCTCATCTGGCCACCGCCCGAGTTGCAAATCGTTTTTGGACATAAACCACGCCATAAAAGTTTTGATTCAAATGTTTTCAGTTCGTGTTCTGAGATAAAATATAAACACGAGACCTTGTCTCACAGAATAGTTCCTATTTTTTCACAGCATGACAGTCCAAAAACACTTCCTCATTCACACAGCACGGCCGTGTCAAAAAAAACACTTCCTCATTTTCACGGCATGAACTGAAAACATTTGAAACAAAACTTTTTTTATGGCATGGTTTATGTACAAAAATGATTTGCAACTCAGGAGGTGGTCAGATGAGATCATTAAGAGAAGTTTATCATTTCGTAATGGCACAAAAGGGGTATCTTAAAAAATATAAAGATTCAAATGTTTTGTTTTTCAATATTTTAGATGGGGATTATTGTGCAAAGAAAATTAAACTATTGAAGGAATTTGAGAATGAACAAATGTTTATAGGTTCAATGAGTGAGCTAAACAATATGCATTGGTTATTTGATAAAGAGTGTCCCGGGGCTTAGGCGTTTCAGATATTTCTTTCGAATCACCTTTAACAAATCTTTATCTTGTTGTATGGGTTATTTGATAAAGAGTGTCCCGGGGCTTAGGCGTTTCAGATATTTCTTTAGAATCACCTTTAACAAATCTTTATCTTGTTGTATGGGTTATTTGAATAGAGAGCCCCTAGGTTAAAAGGGAAATAAAAAATGACCGTTTTTACAGCCATTTTTCCCTGCTGTGCAGGGGTTTGGCTTTTTCTTGAGGCAATGTTTTATGGCCGGATGCCCTTCCTGACACCAACCCTGGTCGCCTCTTACGACACACAGGGATATGGTACACCTATTCTAACCGGGGCATACACCGGGACCAGTACACTGGCACTCATTTCGCCGACCTCGGAAGGATGGCAGGCTGAGTCAACCCCCTGGTGTTAATTCAGCAGCCAACGGGATTTGAACTCAGGACCCTGGGATCCCAAGCCACCACCCTAACAACTAAGCCAACACCAGGCTCCAGGTTAAAAGGGGAGACAAATAAATATACCTTGGGCTAAAAAGGGGATTTATTTTTTCAGGGGAAAAAAAAGAAAAATTTCATGGCTGAAAATCCCCCATTCATTTACATGGGGAAAAGTGAGCCAGAACCAGTATTCTTACCCTACTCACACTCACTCACACACACACACTCACTCACTCACTCACACACACTCACTCACACACACTCACTCACACACACACACTCACGCACACACACACTCACTCACACACACACACTCACTCACTCACACACACTCACTCACACATACTCACTCACACACACACACACTCACTCACACACACACACTCACGCACACACACTCACTCACACACTCACTCACACACAGAGCACTCACACACTCACTCACTCACACACTCACACACAGAGCGAGCGACGCGATTCCACTGCGACCCTCGACATCATTCATCGTTTGTTTCTTTCTTTCTTGTTCCCTTTCCCGCGCGAACGGTAAATGTTCCTCACGAGCGACTTCCTTGTTTTTTTGGGTGAGGATTTTTCTCTTTTCGCTCTTTTTTCAGCGCAACCACCTCAAGGAAAGTTTGTTTCCTTTTCCCTGACACACGTTGTTCCTGGTGTTCCTCTCTCTCTCCCTCCTCCGTCCGTCAGTGTGCGAACCAAACCGACCATTCGAAGGGGGCCGTTTGGCCCCGCGCGCCCGTCGTGCATCCCGGCTGACTTGCTTATCCTGCTGTGGCGGCTCCACCTCGGGATCGCTGTTTCCCTTCAGTCCGTCCTGCCCTGTACAGGTCGTTGTAACTTTCATACAGAATTACTCTCTGCGTAACCTGTATCAAATGGTCTTGGACCTTCGAGGTTCACACATTCGGAAAATATACAAAATGTCCATAAAAGTGGTACCAATGTTTATTCAATTAATTAATTATTGTTTGCAATCATCATAAATCAAAATAACAGGATCATTGGGGCAAATTAACTGTTGGAATTATTTATTTTTGTCCTGCCACCCCCCACCCCTCACCCTCACCTTCCCTCACCCTCCTCACCTCCAAACCTCAAGTCACTCAAGTAACACTAACTTGCTACTTGGTAACGGAAGACACCTCTGGTCTGGTGTTGGATTCACGGTTAAACTGCCTGTCTTAAGGATCTCAAGGTCTTCAAATTGGAGCCCCTGTTCCCGTTAAGTAACACCAGGTGGGTTGACTCAGCTTCTCATCCTTCCGAGGTCAGCAAAATGAGTGCCAACGGATTGGGAACAGGAGGCACTGCAGCAGCAGCACAGCCACGCTCCCAGCAATGATGCAACCAGCAGCCACAGGCTGCATACAAATTAACGATGATGACCTCCCAACCCCACACTCCCCCTGCTCGTGCAATGACGTCATACCTCACACACACACACACACACACACACACACACACACACACACACACACACACACACACACACACACACACACACACACACACACACACACACACACACACACACACACCGAGCTCATGCATTTATCAGCTACATATGGTAATTAAAAGGACATCGGCAGACGATGGACAAAAGCCCCTCCCTATCCCCAAGCACATGGAATTCGAACCTGGATTCCAACCCTTTGAAAACTATTGAAAATTTGACCTTTGTGACCTTTAAAGGTCAAAGGTCAAGGATTATGACCTTTGGTGCAAAACTTCCTCTGGAACATTCCAGGAACAATATAACGTCATATAGGCTATATGGCATTTCACACTCATCGGATTATCCATACTTTGATGAAATCGGCGTAAAAAACAAATTTGAAGGGGGCGCCATGGGCAAGGTGTTCGAGGTAGAGCAAAATGGTTTCAAGACTTTAGGTGGGGAATGACCTCAAGATTATGCATAAAAAATATTGTCATCCTCGCTCTCAAAGTTTGGGCGGTCGTATGATTTTTATGTCAAAATTCGCAATTTTCAAAGTTTTGACCTTGTGACGAAAATGAAAAATTGGACAACGACAAGTTTTAGATAATTTATTTTGCTATTCAAATACCGAAGAACCCATTCCATTCAGTCAATTCCCTTGGAGACGATAGATTTTTAATCCGGCTTCCCCCTAAAAATGGCTATTTTTTGGGTGGACGTAGCACGCCCTCATCCAGGAAAACACGACTAGACATTGATATCGAACACATAACCAAGTTTCATCAAGATCGGATCAAAGTGCACAGAGTTTCGCTCTGGACAGACAGACACACAGACAGATAGACACAGACACACAGACATAACGAATATAGTGGTCACTCTGGCTGGCGCTCGTGAACCAAAAAGAAGAGTCTCGTGCAATCTCTGTTGTGCAACATTTTAATAATTCCACCCATTACATACAAATAAAAATTATTCATCATCAGAATAACACTCATAAGCTTGTCCTTATGACAGGTGATAAACCGACATGGTTCAGAACAAAACATGTCGATGTCACGGGGACATGAACATTATCACCCATGAGGGTATATTGAACATAAACAATGGATTATTATGATAAACAATGACTCACCATCATCGGCACAAAACAATCCAACACCACGTTTATCATGTAACTCAACTCCATTAACTCATCTCAAACTTTGTTAAAGTGTATTAACATGGATGGTGATCATGTTTATATATTAAACAATTTTTTTTTACTCAGAATTAGATCAAATACACAGTACTGTGCAAAAAAGTTTGGGTTACAACAATGATAGTCATCCTTTTCGGGTAAATTGATCAAATTATTTGTGATTCGAGTCGAATGTGTTTATTATTGTAAATTAACAACCTTCATAAACCAAGGTGAAACAAACTGCTGAAGTGAATACCAAGAACGGTGTCATTTTATAGTATCGGTCAATACTTTGCGTGTCCACCCTTTGCCTTCTTCAATGCCATCACTCTATCGCCCATGCTTCGTGCATACGACTGAAGCACTTTTACATGAATGCTGTCGTACATTTTCACAGTTCTGTAAGGTTAGTTGGATTCCTTTTGGTCGTCTTTGTTTCCAGGTAATCCCATATAACCTTGATGGGACTCTGGGGTGACCATTCAAAAACTTGGAGCACACCAGCTGTAAGGAACTACATGGTGCTGCAGTATCTGCTTGTACTTCTCTTTTTTTTCAGCGTCCCATTGATTTTTAACAAGTTTTCCGACACCAGAAGTTGAGAGTGTCACTTTTAATGTAACATGGCTTTCTACAAGTCCTTATGGGTGTAGCCTGTGGACTGTGAGTGGTATAACTTAACTACAGGTCCTACAAAGGTGGATTACTGGACATGCATTACCTTGACAATAGCATCACCAACCAGTCATCGTCCCATTTGAGCGGCACCGTGGATATCGTCTTATCCTGATGGATGACAAGGCCAGATGACCATCGTGTTCAGCTGATGCCAGATTTCCTCCAGCAGCACAAGATCATTCGTTTACCACGGTCTTCAATGTCACCTGACTTCAACCCCTCAGTTCACCACTGGGCACACCTGGGTAGATTTCTTTGCAAGCTCAGCTGCACACCTCTGGAATATTTCAAGAGTTGGCCAGATTTCTGCAGGATGAGTGTAACCACCTACCCCAGGCAGATATTGGCAAGCTTATCAAACGTAAATGTCCTCATCTAATCTGCCTGCATCTCAATCTGCACTCAAAGGGATCTCTTGTTAGTTTCCACTGCACGTCACACTAATGTGGGACAAATTATGCAATATCCCATCTACAGAATGATTGTTTATTTTTGGACAATTTCATGCAAACGCCATCCAAATTTAATGTAAATTACAGAATAAATACTCCCTTCAGTGAATTCACTTCCAAACATGATGAATTAAACGTTTTTCAGTTTCCTGCTTTTCAGTCTGAATGTACTCAGCTTTTTGCAACAGTATATATGTCCATCACGAGACTTATGTATATGTGCCTGAAGTCACAGTCTGTTTGCACTTGCACTAATCCTGAGACGTCATTAAACTCCTCTCGTCAATGAGATACAAGATAAGTGAATCAATTATGAGGTCATTGGTCTTTTCCACTTGCCCACAGTGTCTCAACCTAAATCCCACTGTATCCAAGCCAGAAGGCTCGGGCTGTGATTAATAAAGGGTAAGGCTGGATTAACAATCCTGGCAGAGTGCAATATGTCATTGTAAACCAATCTGAGGAAATGAAAAATCGCATCTGAGAAACATTAACTTTTTCTCCAATGATGACACAACAATGATATAGTCTTCAATGGCCATTACATCCATAGTGTGCTGTAGTGTTTTAGGGCCTTCAGCCAAGCCTGGAGTAGTGACAGTGGCAGTCCAGCTTTGACATACAGCAGTGACTTGTCCCAGCAACTGAACAAGGCTGAAGTCAAGATGCCAAATTAAGTCACAGATACACCTTGGTGAAGTTTGTGATTGAAATCAAGCACAGTTGAGTTAAATCTCATTTTCTGTGGCCATTCCTAAAGGTGTTCCTGCTCCCTGATATTACATGGAATGGCGGACGATAGTTGGTTTGTTTGTTTGGAGGGATGGCAAAATTGATTGCTTTTCAAAAATAAACAAAGCCTGAAGTTAAAACCCAAATAGAATGTGACAATAAAAAATAATCACATCTAAATTTCAAGGACAAGACCAACATTCCACACCATTAGATCCTAACTTTCCAGTGTAACTGATAAGAGGGTTCTCCACTCCCCCTTCACCCTCACCCCCATTCCCCCCCCCCACCCCCCAACCAAAGGATTGCATGGAGTTCATCGTTCCTTATTGGAAGTTTTCTTTGTTAACCCAGAGCAAGGTTCGTGTATCATTTGGCCGACACTCGTATACGATTGCATTGAAGCTGTTTCCCCATTTGCAGTGATCCCGCTTCTGGTAATTGTAGAACTTGCACTGCCACACCGCTTCAAAATCTCCAATGTCTGCCAGCTGGAAATCGGTGAAAGGGAGAAAAACAACAATATTCACGAGCTTCACCAACAGGATGTAAATTGCTCATATTAAAATGAATTGTCAGAATCCCACTGTTCATATTATTTTCTGAATATTTGCAAGATTGAAATAGGCATGTTTTTGTAAGAATTAATACTGGAATGACTGTTGTACAACCTTTCTTACTCTCAGGGTACAGTATTCATTTCTACATCCTACGCTCATCTGCTTCCCGACTGTGGCCTGATCACAAAGAGCTTCAATGTAGGAGGGGCCATGAAACCCATCAACCAAAGTTTGCCAACCTTTGGTTGTTTGTTTGAGATCCTTTCAAAATGACGAGTGCCAACTACCAAGCAAAGATGCAGCACGTACCATTTTTAAAGTCTTTGGTATGACTCAGCCGAGGTCCCCCAGAAACAGAGCCGACACTCCAACCTATTATGCCACCAGGTCTGGGAGCATTTGTCCATTCTCTCCTAATGTCTCTGTAATTCACATCAAAGTACACTTCGTCTTCTTTCGTATGCAGCACAAGGCTGTGGGGTAGCATCATTGGCTGAGAGTGCGGCTGTGTGCTAATGCAACACCCTCTGCTGGTGAGGGCAGGAATTTGTAATTTGTTCATTGTGTCAGCGAGAGATCGCCTACTCTTCGCGAAGAACAAAGTGGGATCTTTAACATCCACCAACTAATGCTGGCAGATGGGACGCCCAGTTTTACGTCCATCCGAGGGACGGCACACACATTGATGAATCACCCTGCCTGTGAAACACCGCGATGGCCATTTATAGCTGGGTCAGGATTTAAACCCAGGCCAGACAGCTTAGAGGAAAGTGTGCATGCCACGAGGCACTGATGTCAACTCATGCCTTTGTTCTGTCATGTCATGTGATTTATGTGCGAGGTCCACAATGAGCCTTTGATCAATGTAAAACAACAATATTTTGAATTACAGGTAGCAAGCTGGCAAGTCACCCAATGAATGAAGTGACTGATCGAGCCCTGTTTTGAAACATTTTGTTTCTGACTACAAGGTAAACCTTATCCTGCCACACTGGATCCCACTGTGCACAAAAGGAGATGAGGATTGGAACAATCAGGAGGGTTATATCAAACAACCAAAACAGTTCCATGTCAATAGAAGGATAAATCGGCAGAAAGGGTCTCCTGCCATGCACAGCTGCACAATTCGGCATGGCGTGGTTCAACCCGTGCTGCAAAAAGAGCACAATCAACTCGAAATGAAAAAGAAGTGATCATCGATCAGGAATGGGTGCCAGGCCAATGGAAACCAGAAGAAAAGATTGTGCAAATTGCCTATAGTCCATGGAACAAGTTTATAAAAATTGGCGTTTTAGAGTTTGTCCCACGAACCAATTTTCAAGTGACTTCACTTCTCGCATCTCATATGTTATATCAGCTCCTTGTGTTTGTTCAATCCTACAGCACTCTTCTCCCATATGTTTCAAGATGCTGGCTCATCATAATATCATGTTCTCAAAACAATCTACAATCTTTCTTACTCTCAGGGTACAGAATTCATTTTTACATCCTACGCTCATCTGCTTCCCGACTGTGGCCTGATCCTAAAGCAAACCGGCAACAGATTGTCAATTTGGTGTTCCACAAGTCTTGATATGGATCTACAAATAAAATAATAATAATACGAGTTCCCTTCCAAGAAACGTCAACGCAAGAGGAGGCCATCAGGCTCACCAAAGCCTGCACTTTGGTTGCCAACATATGGTCGTTTGCATTGAAGCTGTTTCCCCAGATCTTCGCCAAAATCAAATCAAGCCACATTTCCAACTTGGCCTCCAAAACCAGTCACCAACTGGGCATCCTCCATTGTGCAAAGTCCTTCCTCGGCCCACCTGAGCTCCTGACCACATACATAATTTTGATGGAGTACTGCTCTCCCCTCTGGGCTGGTGCTCCTGCCTCTCACCTTTCTCAGCTTCACGCTGTGGAAACCAAGGCATTTAGGATCATTGGTGTCTCCCACGATGAGGCTGAGTCTTTGGGTCTCTCACTTTCTCACCGCAGGCAGGTCGGTGGTCTTTCTGTCTTCCACCGTCTCCTCTCCGGTCTTGCCAACCCCCCTCCCCCCGCTCTGTCTGTGATATGTCCCTTCCATATTTCCGCAGGGCAATCAAGGTCCGCCAGCAACCCCTTTCTGGTAAAACTACCAAAATCACGAATCACTGCTCACCTTCACTCTTTCATTCCTCTTTTTTCCGCCTTTGGAATAAACTCCCACACTCTCTTCAATCCCATTCTTCTCTCCAGGTCTTCAAAACAGCCTGTTCACCACCACCTCTTATCTTCCCCCATCCAATACCTCAATCTTTTCTACTCCTGTTAATCCACTCCAAACCCACCTCCGTCAAATTCCCTACTTTCCTTCCTGAAAGTCCCTGTCGTGCAAGGACCTGAAAGTCCCTGTGGTGTCCATCTTGTACACCCCCTGTTCCCCGCCCCATCCCTCTCCCTTCCACAGATCTCCTAATGTCTCTGTTCCCCACTGTTTTCTCCTTCCCTCTCCCGCCCCTCTTGTCTCCTGTCCCCCTTGTTGTGCGTTGTGTGTGTTAGCTCTCATACGAGCCTCGACATGGTGTACAAAAAAAAAATTCTTCCTTGTCACACACCCAGCCTGTCCACCAATAAAGATTGGTTGTCCATGCTCTATCCTTCAAAATGCTGAGCGTCAAGCAAGTAAGCAACAAATGCAATTTTAAAAGTCTTTGTTGCAACTCGGCCAGGGTTCAAACCACCAATTTCCCCGACTGAGAGTGGACTCTCAAACCATTACACCACCAGCTCTCGTTATATTCATTATGGAATACATCCGTCCGAATCTGTCTATAACTTTTTGAGATATTGTGCTATATATCGTTTCTGGCCCCATCTTTCAATGGTGAATATATTTATTTATTTATTCGTACGCAGCATGTAGCGACTTGGCTGCATCATTTTTCTGGGGGAACGGCCGTGACACTGATGCAATGCCCCCCTGTTACCAGTGAACTGGTACTCATTTGTCTGACCTCGGAAGGATTAAAGGCTGAATCAACCCACCTGGTGTTAATTCAACGATTCGTGCCATGGGCTTGAACTCAAGATCTTAAGCCAGGAACCGTAACCGCAAAACTAACACCATAATCATGGTCATGATGCGTTCACATATTCCTCGGTCATAAACTTACCTCTAAGACCTGTGTAATTCAGTCAGCACAACATGTACGGAGCATTGGACTTGAAGACCAAGTTGTAACATTTGGTTATCAAAGAAGAAGAGTGACTCATACAAGAGTCATCACATCTATAACGGTCTACAGCGACAGATACAATCTCTATACACCACCCTATCTAACATGTAGCTATCCGTGCCTGTTGTTTGTGTCCTTTATGACGTCCTTAAAAACAGTAAGCTTTCTTTTTGTAATGATATTCAATTTTATTTGGCTGCCAGGCAGGCAGAGTATAAATATTATCTCACTCCTCTCTGCGCATGTGCGATTATGACAAATTCAGAGACAAAGTACGATAAAATGAGAAGTACGGTATGGTATAAAGTATGGAAAAATGAGAAACTTGCCTTCCGATTTATGTTCAAAATATAACAACCAATTTAATCAAGTTGTTCCTCGATCATAAACTATCATAAACTGATAAGATGGACGGACGGATATCAACCAATTGTTTAACCACACTTTTCGCATCTTGTAGTAACTAGAATGGCACCCAGTAGAGCGCGTACCTCCACCAGGCTAACACAGTTTACTTTTTGTATCCCACTGATAGACAGGATCTGCATCTATCCAGTCAACCTGCATCTACCTCTTCCAAAATCTAGTCCGCTTGTTCTTGTCACCTACCCAAATTATTTTGTCATTTAACCCATCCATAACTTTTTGAAATATCATGCTATATATTGTTTTTTTTTTAATCTCATCTGTCAATGGTGAAGAATCCCTTTAAAAATTAAAAAAAATTCTCGTATCTGGATCCGGATCCGGATCTCCACAAAAATCAAATAAAGTCATCCTTCTCATACACCTAACCTGTCCTCCAAGTTTCGTCTGAATCCGTCCATAACTTTTTGAGATATCATGCTATATATATACTGTAGCGTTTATGGCCCTATTGTTGCGAATCTGGAAGCCATGAACACACAACAGCCAGAGTCCCTATAGATAAGTTATATCGGTAAGTATGTGTTTCTAGTTAGAATCCATCCCCTGTGTCGAATGGGAAATAAATGTTCGTGCGCTGCGGAGTTCTTTTGATAGTCAGGCTTTTCTTTTACATTTTTGCATCACTTGCAACTACAACAACACCTTCGCTCCATCCTGACGCCACAACGCTCGCGGTGGGCAGAGTTCAAGATGGACTTGGCGTCTCTCTCGACCAATCAGAGAGATGCGAGCGAGTTTGCCGTCAGTCGGCCAATGAGAACCAACGCAGGACAATATTACTCCTCTTCCTGTTTGAGGGGCGGTCCGCCGTGACGCCCACCACGCCCCCCCCCTGGTCCAATCAGCAGACTTGGCGCCCCTTTTGGCCAATCACGGGGGCAATGAGCGCATTTGCGCGTCAAAACCATCCAGTGAGGGAGAGCAGGTCAGAGGAGGCAGCTCCTCCCCTCTGGAGAAGGAGTGAATAATTGTTCGGCGCAATCCGACTGGTAGAGAGTTGGTTTTGATCTGCCGGATCACCCCAGATCGCCTGGCCTTGCCTGCTGGCGCTCGCTGCCTCGTCCGCGCTCGCGCTGGTTGATGTCCGCCCTTCATCCTCCGTCCTGGGTACTTGGAGTGGCATCGTGTTTGCGGGTTCGAGTCCCGCTGGTCCAGGACATCGAAGACCACACGAGGTGGACAGGTCCAAAATAACTCTGGTTTCCAGCTCATCTTCCCTCGAGCTGGGAACCTTAAATAAATACCATACGGGGTCCATTTCTTTGGGTGTCTGTCTGTGTGCAGGCCTGTCTTGTCAAGTAGAATGGTTAAGTACTTTTGCTTGTACATTATTTACATTTCATATTCGGTTGTAATCTGCTCTTTGTCTCCCTTCCCGGTTTTTGCCAATTATTATTGTAAATAAATACCCCTCTTGTTAAATGTATCAGCTCGTTTCTGTGCTTCTTTCATTGGCTTAGCACGGTGCGTGTTGGGAAATTGGGAAGCGGCAAATTGTGCATTTGGTCCGGCGCGGCTCTGGTAACTTCGCTCGGTTACGCCGGATCCAAGCCGTTACGCGCGACGCGGATCGGACAGAGTCGGCCGAGGGTGTGGTTTCCCCGGTAGTTGGACGGCGTGAGTACTTAGGTAAATTGTAGTTAGACAAGTGGACCCTACCTCACGCCGTCAAAATATTGTCGACCACGGTCCTGTAAGGGGCCCGTGCCTTTCGGAGTTCGCCAAGAAGCACGATCGAGATTCCGGGTGTTCGGTGGAGCCGACTCTACTGCTCCACCTAGCGGTCGTGCTCGCCACGGAAACTCGGCCCCACAACACTATCTCTCAATGGTGAAGAATCACCGAAGAAATTAAAGTACCTGGATCCAGATCCTTATCTTCATCAAAATCTAATCAATTCAACCTTTTCCCAAATCCGACATATGATATCCATAAAGTTTCATCCGAATCCGTCCATAACTTTTTGAGATATCTTGCTCACAGACAGACAGACAGGGGTGAAAGCATATCCTCCTTCCACCTTCGGTGGTGGAGGTAGAGTTGGAAGGACTATACCGAAACTCCATAGAAACGAGATAACAAGACGATGCCAACCTTCAAAGAAAGAGAATATGAGGAAGAACTAATCGTGATAAAATGTGAGCTAAGTAGATCCCTGAAAGAGCTGGCAAATGGAAAAGCACCAGGTGCTGATGAAATACCAACAGAAGTCATTAAGGTAGTTGAGGAGGAAGCGATCAAAATTTTAACAGCTGTCTGTCCACAGATCTGGAGCAGGATTGTATGGCCTAAAGGTGGAAGCAAATGCCAAAGAAAGAGGATCCAAGAGAATGTTCAAATGTCTGAACCATTGCCTTGATTCCACGTGTAAGCACGATATCACTAAAGATCATTCAACACAGAATTGAAGATTTCATTCAGCGATAAATGCCCGAATAAGTAGTTATGAAGGTAATATGTCGTTCATGGTTTATGTTGCCATATCATCTTAAGGGGATGGGAGGGGGGCCTGGGGGAAAGGTTGGTCAAAAGGTCAAGTGGTCCAAAACTGCAATTTATACACTACTCAGTACTCTGGCAAAATTCTGTATTCCAGGCCATCCACCACTGGGAAGAGCAATGGCAAACCATTCAGTGTATGTATTACATGCCGAGTGAGTGTTTCAGCAGCACCCACGCTTTGGAAAGAGCAAAGCCGTGAATGTAATAGAACGATATTTAAAGGAAATCTGCATATATGTATGTATATATTTACTTTTCCACTTTGCGTCCAAAATCGTATATGGCCATCAAATATTTATATGGCTAACAATAACTAAAATGGACATATTAATGCAGTACTGTGAATACAATTTGAACCTGGAAACATTGCAAGATGATAGTATGCTTGAGCCATGAACAATAAATAGGCCAAACAATTTGATATTTATTTTGGTGCAGATTGACACAAAAGATGGACTATGTTGTGTTTTTATGAATGAATACCCCCGAATGAAAATCCTTGTGATGGTGTTGTCCTGACAACCAGGCAATCACTATGGCAACTGGTATTAAATATACCTCGGCAAGGCATTGTGCATAGCAGTTATCACCCATGGGACTCGGCATATTGGATTACACATTATTTTTAAATCCATGTGTTTTAATAGATTAATGGCATGCAAACAAAGTTGCGACGTTTGTTACTGCACAGATAAAATGTTTTCCGTTCGCTGTATATCGAAAGGCATTAAAAACACCAATTAAACACTCATCACTCTAATAGATCACGTGATACTTTGTCATATTACATTTGTTTGATGCAAATCATTCAGCACATGGCATAAAGTGAAATAATCACTGGAGTTGTATTTCGGAATCTATATTAGTGGGTTTTACTTAGTTAATCTCAATATGTAAAATTCTTTACAAACATCCTGTGAAATTGTTCGCATCTGATTTGGTATTTTACCAAAATTTTCTGAATGTGTTGACCGATAGATATTGTCGCGTTAAACGGGGTCCGTTAACACGGATTGATCGAGCCGGGGGTACGGCCCTCGCGAGTGGCCAAAAGTCACCAGTAGAATACTTCTTATGATTAAAATGGTTTATTCAAAAAAAATAAGAAGGAGATATGGGAAGTGGAGACAATGATACCGGGAAAGATGTGGCACGTGCAGACAAAAAAATGGGGGAGGTGAGACATGAAAAACGGAACTTGTGTACAAGAAGAGATAAAGCTTAACCCAACGATGGTATCAAAATACCAGACTCAAATGACAAAGGGGGGAACAGAACATGTAGGAACTTGTGACTGGCACGAGCTGGTTATGGCTCCACCACAATGATGTGGTCGTACAGGTCGGTGCGGCGTGCGGCTCAGGGAGCGATAGTAAAAAGAAATGGCGATGTGGGAGGTGAGATGAGAAGGATGTCTCTTCCCTGTAGGATGAAGCAGAGAGTGTGAAGAGATGTTATTACTGGATCTCAAAAGCCCCAACTGCTTTGCACAGCGTGGCCACAGCCCATGTAAACTATAGGACTGCCTTTACAGGTGGCAGAGCTCTGCAGCCAACCTCGCTGTGGTGGCTTACAGTGCTCTGGCCAAACAGTTCGTGATGGTGGGTCGTTTAAAACACACAGCGCTTTCTGTGCCTTTTGTGCCCACAAGTTCTTGCCTGGCCTTGCCTGAAAACAGGAGGTTTTACACGATACAATCTTACTCTATTCTGCAGTTAAAGAGATACTCACTGCTTCCTCAGTACATGTTTTATAAGACGACTTACTCCTGACAAATATCCCGTTACAAAGAGAAACTAACCTACCTTATTTATGTGATCACATGGTCCATGTTAAAATCTTCGCACAATTTATATATGGATCCCCCCCACCTCTTCCACATAACAATATTTAGGGCAGGTAACATAGCGCAGAGGTAGTGTATATAAGTATTTTGATTCAGGAGGATGTCATTTGACCCATCAAGCCTACATACTCACCTTTGAACTCATCTTGGTTACATTCCTGACTCAACGATAAGCTGTCATCCTGGTTTTTCAGAGTCAGGGTGTTGCATCATTGAGTACGCAGTCAAACTTGGACCCCTCTGTCAGCATTGGTTGTTGGTGAATGTTAAGGATTCCATGTTGTCTTTTTCAAGAGTAGGCCATTGTGTATCTGTACCACAGCCAAATTCCAAATTTCTCCTCCAACCCGTCGCCCCATTACATTGGCGAGGTAACCAGTCGTACGCAGGCGTGACCTTCAGTCAGCACAACATGTGCGGAGCATTGGACTTGAAGACCAAGTGGTAACATTATTATTTATTTATTTATTTATTTATTTATTTTGTATACCTTGGTCGAGGCTCGTATGAGAGCTAACACACAACTCACAGCAAGGAGGCATGAGACAAGAGGGGCGGGAGTGGAAGGAACAAAACAGTGGGGAACAGACACATTAGGTGAACTGTGGAAGGGAGAGGGATGGGGATGGGACGGGGAACATGGCGAAGAGAAGATGGACATTTCAGGGACTTTCAGGAAGGAAAGTAGGAGAAATGAAGGAAGTGGGCTTGGGTGGATTATCGGGGGTAGAAAAGATCGAGGATTTGGATGGGGGAAGATAAGAGGTGGTGGTGAACAGCTGTTTTGAAAGCCTGGAGGGAAGAATGGGAAAGAATAGAGTGAGGAAGATTATTCCAAAGGTGGGAAAAAAGAGGAATGAAAGAGTGAAGATGAGCAGTGATTCGTGATTTTGGTAGTTTTACCAGAAGGGGGTTGTTGGCGGACCTTGAGCGCCCTGTGGAAATGTGGTGGGGACAAATCGCAGAGAGAGCAGGGGGGGGAAGGCTGGAGAGGAGTCGGTAGAAGACAGAAAGACCACCGACCAACCTGCGGTGATTGAGTGAGAGGCCCAAAGGCTCAGCTTCATTGCGGGAGATGCCGATGATCTTAAATGCCCTGGTTTCGACAGCGTGAAGCCGAGAAAGGTGGGAGGCAGGAGCACCAGCCCAGAGGGGAGAGCAGTACTCCATCAGGCTACGGACAAAAGCTTTGTAAGTGGTCAGGAGCTCAAGAGGGCCGAGGAAGGACTTAGCACGACGGAGGATTCCCAGTCGGCGACTGGCTTTTGAGGCGAGGTTGGAAATGTGACTTTCCCAGGAAAGGTCATGGCAGATAGTGAGACCTAGAAGCTTGAAAGAAAAGACTTCTTCCAGAGGATTGTTGAGAAAGTGGATTGGGGGGTTTTGTAAACGGTCCTTTCGAAGAGACATAGTGAGAGTGTGAGATTTGTCTGGATTGAAAGACATGTTCCACGTGTTGGACCAGTTTGTGATTTTATCCAGATCTGCAGTGAGTGAAGAAGCTGCTGCTTGCCGGTCTGAGGGATGACAGATGGTACGGCAGAGGGTGGAGTCGTCGGCAAAGAGAAATAGAGGATTTTCCAGAGAGTCCGAGAGATCATTGATGAAAACCAGAAAAAGAACAGGGCCCAGAACGCTACCTTGAGGAACTCCAGCCTGCACAGGAAGAGGGGATGAAAGAACTCCATTTAGGGCCACACGTTGACTGCGACAGGAGAGGAAGTCTGCGAGCCATGAGTGGAGATGGCCTTGAATACCATGGGAAGAGAGTTTGGTGAGTAGGGCAGGGTGCCAGACTGTGTCAAAAGCACGTGATATTCCAGGGATACGGCTCGGATTTCCTGTCTGGCATTGAGGACCTCCATCCATTGATGGGAGAGCAGAAGCAGCATATCCAGGGTAGAGTGACCTGGTCTGAAACCAAATTGATGATTGGAAATCAAGCCATTGGAGAAGAGGAAGGATTTCATATCTGAGGCGATGATGGATTCCATCACCTTGCTGATGATTGGGAGAAGGCTGATTGGTCTGTAGTTATAGGGATCTGTTTTTGCACCTTTTTATGCAGGGCAGTGATGTTAGCAGATTTCCAAGCAGATGGCAGATGACCTTGGGCAAATGAGAGGGTGAATAGAACAGAGAGAGGGTGAGCAAGAGCAGAAGAGCAGGCTTTGAGGACACGTGGGCTGATGCCGTCTGGACCGGTTGCAGAATCTGACTCGAGGGTTGAAAGCAAGCTCTCCACCTTGTCAGGAGAAAAGGATACAGAGTCCAGGGACAGTTGGGTGCGACTGGGTAAAGTGGGTAGAGATAGTGATGGGTTTAGGACACAAGATTTAGCTGCAAACACCGAGTTTAGACATTCAGCTTTATCACGTGTAGAATCAGCAGTGCGGCCATTTGAGGTAAGGGAGGGGATGGAGGGGGAACATACACCAGAAACAGATTTGATTAAACGCCACCAGGATTTTGAGGAGGGAGAGAGGTTTGAGAGTTCAGACTTGAGATGAGAAAGATGTTGTTTTCTGGCTCTCCTAAGGGTAGATACACACTTGTTCCGAGCTTTGTGGAAAGAACTGAGATTGCCCTCAGTTGGGTTTGCTTTCCATGAGGCAAAGGCAAGTTGTTTCAGGACAACTGCCTCGCCACAAGCTTCAGTAAACCAAGGGCGGGAGGAAGGGTAAGACAACTGAACACGAGAGGGGATAAATCTGTGCATGAGGGAGAGCAAGTTTCTTTGAAAGAATTCCCAGGATGAGTTGATGTTTGAGAAAGTAGTGATAGGAGACCAGTCTGTAAGTTTGATGACTGCTCGGAGACCCTGCCAGTCGGCTTGAGTGAAATGCCAGACTCGACGGCGGTGAGGTGGTTCTCTGATAATAGCCAGAGAGATGTCCACTTTGACAAGGACGTGGTCAGAAGAACCAATTGGAGCGAAGGAAGAGCAGCAGATATTGTCAGGGAAATTTGTCAAAATCAGATCCAGAAGAGATGGAGTACCATTGGTTGAGATCCGGGTCGGGAAGTTGACCGATTGAGTCAGTCCCAATGAGTCGCAGAAAGCTTTTGCTGAGGTGCCATGGCAGGTGAGAGAGGTACCCACACCGAGCCAACTGGCGTGATGACAATTGAAGTCACCACATAAGAGGAAGAGAGAGTTTGGATGAGAAGATAGAAGATGGTCCATGTTTTCGGATAGTGAGATGTAGATGGAGTCATCACTGTTCGGTGGACGGTACAGTACACATATAAACATGAGGTGGGAGTGGAGGGGAAGCCGAAGCCAGAGGTATTCCTGGGGGTGTGGGGTAGTGAGAGCAGTGCATGGAGAGTGAGGAATAGAGTCTTTGATGAAGAGAGCAACACCTCCACCAGGACGAGGCTCAGGTCTGTCATACCGTAAGAGGGAGTAGCCAGGGAGAGATACTTGGGAGTCAGACACGTCTTGGGAGAGGAAAGTTTCTGTTAGGCAGATAATGTCTGGTTTGTCAATGGCAACCTGTATGGAAAGATCTGAAAGGTTTGAGCGAAGGCCCCGGATATTTGAGGTCCACACTTTTAATGAAGAGGAAGGGGAGGAGGCTTTGGGTGCAGGAGGTGGAGGGGGAGGGGGAGGGTAGGACAAGGGACGAGGGGGCAGGTAAGGAGGGTTGCTGAAGGAGTGTGGGGTATTGCAGAACAGCGAGGGGAGGGGCCGAATGAGGAGAAAAGGCTCTGTGGTGCTGGGGGAGAGGGGGGACAAGAGACAAGGAAGAAGGCAGTTGAGGATTTGAGGAGGTGGAGTGAAGAGATGGAGGTGAGAGGGCAGTGGAGGGAGGCAGGTTGGTGGATGAGAGGGGGGCAACTTTGAGAAGGAAGAGTGAGGGGGATGAAAGGTGGGAGAAAGGTGAGGGGGGATTTTTGAGAGAGGTGAGAGGGAGGCTTGGAGGAAGAAGAGTGGGATGGTTGCTTTGAGAGTGAGAGTGAGGGGTGAGGGGGTGAGTTGGCACTGAATTTGGAAAAAAGAATGGTTGATGGAAAGCGAGCATCCATGGCAAACTGTGGTTTTTAAAAGTTTTAGGTCAGAGATGCGATTTAACACAATTCTTGATGGATGCAATGAAGGCGAATTCAGAGCATGGAGAGAAGAAGCGCTGTAATAGTTGGATTTTTTAGGCAAGGAATGAAGGAGAGGTCGAAATGAGAGCAGTCTGTTAAAATAGCAGAAGAGTAGTGCATTGTGAAACAGTAAAGAGTACCACATGTGTGAGAGAGGAAGATGAAGCATTATAAGATCGTTTTTGTTGTTAAAAATAATGTATGAGAGAGTTCAACAGATTAGGTCATGGAAGTGTAAAAAAAAAAAAAATCGAGGAAGACGAGGAGGAAGTTAAGAGGAAGAAGAAGAAGCAGAATCGGGAGAAGGTGAGCGTGTTGTTGTTGTAGGTTTTTTTTTTTTTTTTTTTTGTTTTTTTTTTTTTATTTTTTTTTTTTTTTTTTTTTTGAGATAAGAAAGAGATTAGTTGGGAGAATGGGGGATGTTTGGAAAGTGGGGAGGATCAAAATTGAAGGTAATGGGGAGGATAGAAAATGAAGGTAATGGGGAGAAAAAACAAACAACAAAAAAAAAACGATCGAACACCGAGTGGAACCGGTAGGCCTCAAGCCTACGCCTAGGCCTCAAGCACAGGTAAGAACGTCGACAAAAAATACTCACAAAATAGCACGATTTTTGAAACAAAACCGAACTAGCAACACACAGTAACATGTAGGTGAGAAAATTAAACAGTTAAAACGGGACAAATAACAACCGGAAACTTAGCTTTGAGAAGTCAGCAGGGAGCCCCAAAGGAGACCTCTCGCTGCTCAAAACCGGAACCGGAACATTTGGTCCTCAAAGAAGAATGGTGACTCATCATCACATCTATAACGGTCTACAGCTACAGATACAATTGATTCTTCGTTAACAATGCTTTTATAGACAGGAGTGCATAATACCTGTGGTTGACTTCATAGAATAAGAAATATTGTTATAATTTCTGCATGGGTGAAACTGCAGAACTTTTGAAAAAAGGAAAGTAATGAGCTAAACGACTCCTTACTACAAGGGTGCAGTCCTTACAGTGTAAGTCAGAGCATTCACTACCCCCCTTGTGTTTGCTGCTCATTTTGTTTTATTTTACTTGGCGGATACTGGACTCCTTAATGCCACAATGTCTGCCCAAAAGACCTCGCCTGGTACCCTCTGTTGTGTGCTCATGGTGGCCATTTTGATTGGATTATATTTCCTGTATCAAGTTGGTTTTCATTATTTCGGATGATGAGTGTACTTTATTTATTTATTTATACGCTCGTTTTCATGTCTGACTATCTTTTGGCCCAGGATTCTCCATTTTTGTTGTCTTGCGCCTTCTTATGATGAACTGTTATTCTGTAAAGACACATTTGGTGTGGTAGCCGGCCATTGCAGACTGAGCGCGTGAGAAACCATTTTGTCGTGGCTTCAATGGAAAATCCCCAGGGAAAGTTAAAATTGGTGATGTCCTCTTAAAAGAGACCAACGGAATTAACAATTCCAACCACCCCCTCCAGCAGGAGTCAGTAAACACCCACCATGCCACATGTGACGTGTACAAAGGAAAGTTGCAAGTCGTCATAAACAAATGAGTTGTAAAATATTGATTATATTTGCATTTATAACACCAGTCCCTGTGCTAGCCACACATTTCTCATCCCCACTCCTCCCACCAGTGAAACTGGGACAAGAGCCTGACGGATTTATTTAATAGGGTGGTGGTGGTGGTGCTTGGTGCAGCACAAGCATTATGAGCCAAATGGCCTCCCCCTGCCTTAAAGTTTCTTCTTAAGATTTATTGGCCTCGTATCGATGTGGTCACAAAGTTCATCGCAACTAACAGGCATTAGCAGGTTTTGTGTTTGTGTGCAGCAGAATCGCATCTTTACTTTTAGTTGCTTTGTCAGTTGGAGAGACAGCTATAGTATCATTGGAACGGAGAAGCGAAGGAAAGGTAGTACGACAGAAGTTGTTCAAGATACTTTTGGCTAAACACCAGAAAGACCTATTCCATCCATCCATTCATTGGGACCATACTCTGAACAGAGCATTGGTGCTGCCTAAAGCAGTCTCAAGGGCTGTTGGGCACAATCCTGGACGGGTCGCCACTCCGACGCAGGATACCAGCAAGCTGGTACTCATTTTGCTGACCTCGGAAGGATGACAGGCAGCGTCAACCCCACCTGGTATTAATTCAACAGCCAAGTGGGATTTGAACTCGGGATCCAAGGATCGCAAGCCAGAAAGACCGATGAGTGAAAGAATAGGAGATGGTTTTTTTTGGATAAAGAAATGCTCCACGTCACGAATAACATATTTGCGAAGATTTTGAGCGGAAATAAAGACTGAATGCGAGTCAGAGGAAGAAGACTTTTTCCAGGTCTGATATGCACAAATGGTTGAACCAGGAATTATAACAAGAGATAATCTTTCAAGAGAATGGGATATAAGCCTCCATGCCTGCAACTATGACCTCACCCATACACTCTGCACAGGGAGAGAGAGAGAGAGAGAGAGAGAGAGAGAGAGAGAGAGAGAGAGAGAGAGAGAGAGAGAGAGAGAGAGAGAGAGAGAGAGAGAGAGAGAGAGAGAGAGAGAGAGAGAGAGAGAGAGAGAGAGAGAGAGAGAGAGAGAGAGAGAGAGAGAGAGAGAGAGAGAGAGAGAGAGAGAGAGAGAGAGAGAGAGAGAGAAAGGGGCAGTAATCCTCCCAAGGAAAATCAAAATAGAATTTCCATAAGTCACTGCAGCTATTAAAGTGCCAATACTGCCATTTTGAGAAAGCAGTTCGAGGAGTGCTCAGTGAAGAAACATTTACAAGAGTGTGGAAAGAGAAACCAGTCAGGGGTGAAATTGTATAGCCATAACGCAACAGATTGGAGGTGAAAAACAGGTCCGCAGTATTGGGTAATCCGTTACACTGGGTATCCTGTCGTGATGATCTGGAATACGGATATAGTGGTTGATAATTTCCTCCAAATCATTAAGACTTGAAACTTGAAGAGCTTCATTGCACTTCCTCCTGCCCCCAACATCTGTGTGGGAAGACTTCAACCACTCCCTGTGGTGTACATTGAAGGCTCCTAAATATAGGACTTCAGCTTTTGGGTGAGAGGATGTCATGGCCTCATGGCAGGAATTTAGACAGTCAAAGAAAGTTGGAAAGTTAGTTACTTGACCATATGTAATCAACCACATGGGAAGAAACCTTCCTTCTTTTAAACCTTCTGATTATGGGTTTGTGCAATTCATCGGCTAAGTGGAAAGCAAACACGAATTGTATTTTTTTTTTTTGGTCCTCAGTCGTGACATCATCAAAGCTTGAAAATTTATCACCTCCACCACCGAAGGTGTAGGAGGTTATGTTTTCACCCCTTTCTGTCTGTTTGTTACTTGCAAAATCAAAGATTTTTCACGTATATTCATCAGTCTATTTTGTTATTCTGTCTGTCTGTTTGTGTGTTTGTGTGTTTATCTGTTTATCGCCTACAGGTCACAATTTTCAACCGATCTTCATGAAACTTCACCACATGGTCGAGTTTACAATAAGAAAGAAGTCTATTGTTTTTGAGGTCAAAAGGTCAACATCTGCCAAAGGGCAACAACTTCGGTGGGATTTCTAAATTCCTCAATTTTCATACGATTGACTTGAAATTTGAAGATGATTTTTCTTTCAGGTCAATGAATTCAACCAGCCAATTATTTTTGAGGTCAAGATAGACCAAAAGGTCAACATCAGCCCAAGGTCAACAACTATGGCGGTATTTCTAAAATCGTCAATTTTCATCCGATTGACTTGAAATTTGAAGATTTATATTTCCGGTCATTGAATTCAACCACCAATTATTTTGGAGGTCCACATTGGCCAAAAGCTCAACATAGGCCGAATTTCTAAAATCGTCAATTTTCATCCGATTCACTTGGAATTTGAAGAGGAGTTGCACATTTGGTCATTGAATTCAACCACCAATTATTTTTGAAGGAAAATTTGTTTCATGGATTTTGCAAGTATCGTGCTCTGCATGACGTCTTCTTATTTGTTTGTCTGTTTGTTTGGTTGTTTATGTGCAGGATATCTCAAAAAGTTGTGGACGGATCCAGATGAAATTTTGTGGACAGGTTGGGTGTGTGACAAGGACGAAGATCCGGATCTGGCGACTATAATTTTTTCAGTGATTCTTCACCATTTTGAGATAGGGCCAAAAATGATATAGTGCTGTATAACAGGATATTTCAAAAATGTAATGGGCATGATATGTTCTCGTGGATCAGGCATTGCGTGGTGGAGGTATGCGCTCTACATTGTACCCTTCTAGTTTTTAAGGTGTATTACATCTAGAATTCCCAAGCCCATTTTAATTGAGCACTTATCCATGTTTTTTGTTTTTATTTTTACAATAAGCTTGTCCGCCTTTTCTCTTAATGCTGGATTTCATATCAAGGATGAATTATAAAACATCTCTCAATGGGCTTCATGTTTTTCATCTCACGTCGTGCTGTTAACATATCCAATACAGTATCAGGTTTCATACAAATGTCACCAAAGGGTGACAAGGTCAGAGGAAATAAAATACAGGACACCCAGGCACCAGTCAAGCAGGCTGGTTGGGGCCCATTGTGAGGGTACATGTTATTATGGGAAGTGTACTTTCGTACGTTTCATTTTGTAAACAAAATTATTGTCAATGC
>NC_140975.1:59916717-60114217 GCF_056783735.1 Eptatretus burgeri | reverse complement strand
ATATATATATATATATATATATATATATATATATATATATATATATATATATTGTTACGGCTGTGGAAATTCGCAAACCACCATTCAGGTCCCGTAGGTGAGGTATCTCTTAAGTACATGTGTAGTTAGCCCCAAACCCGTTGTTTAGAGGGAATAAATGTGATTCATTCGGGCTGCGACGCTTTGAGATAGCCGTTTTTCTGTTCTATCTTTATTTTGAACCAACCACGTCTCAACCACCATCACACAACAACCACCAACCACAACACCGCTTCACAACAACAACAACCACACCTGCCTCTCAACAACCACGCCATCCTCACCACTCTGCCAGCAACCGTCAACATCTCCACGAACACAAAAGGGAAACAACAACAACTCCCGCCCCGATTTCTCTGGTAAACAAGAATGACGGTTGAAGCTCAACTCCCGCCCCGATTTCTCTGGTGGAATGTCCCCCCCCCCCGCGTGCCGCGAAGGGAGGGGTGAGGTGCTGGGGAAATAAAAGGGCGCACGGAGGCGCCGCTAACGAGCAGAGTGACACCAGAGGAAGTCAGGTCAGAGGAGGTCAGGTCAGGGCGGTCGGTGAGAGTGTCAGTATCAGTCGACGGTTCATGGTCTTCTCCCGTCTGGGTCTTGGAGAAGCGGTCCATAGAGCGAACCGCTCGTTGGAGCTTGCAGTCGGTGGGGAGTCCGGACGTCGCGGAGGGACGCGGACTGGAGGTGCCGCTCTGCCAGCTGTGTTGCACGGACCTGCACGTTCGTACAAGGAGCGCCAGAGAGAGCTCGCCCACCATCGCACCGCGAGGGTGCAGGTCACCTGTAACGGTCTCGTGGGACTTGTTCGGTCTGCCAAGTCCCACGCCATAAAGGCCCACGGGCCCCGTCTGCCCCCTTGTCTTTGAGGGTGGCCTTTTCTTTTGTTTTTTTGTATGCATCTTGTGGCGCCGTGTCTTGTAACGTAAAACTGCATAAGTGTTGCCATGTGTTCACGTATTCGGTCATAGCTCTGCATTGTTGTTTTTATTTTAAATTGATATATGTGTGCTCTTCGTGTGTCGTGTAAATAAAGTGCATTATGTTGAATTGTTCCCCGTTTCGCTGTGTCCTTTCCTTCGTTTGAATCTCCATCTTGCTTCACGTAACGGGTTCGTCGTGGGCTTAATACGCCCGATAATTAATCGGAACCGTCGAGGCCGACGATAACACCGCTCGGTTATCCCGATAGTACAGAACGGACCGCTTAAGCGGCCCGTGTCCGGAGTCGACCTGCGGAGAGGTGCGATCGCCCGGTTTACCATCCGCGTGGGTACTTAGGTAGGTCGAGTTTGGCGAACAACCCTATCCCACGCGGGTGGCTGATTGGCACGATCGTGGTGAGGCCGAAAGGCCCACCCGTGACTAGCTCCCGGCGTTAGTCCGAGAGGGTCACGACAGAATTGTCCGTCCGGTGGGCGACGTGCCGCGATTCGAGTCACGTGGCCGATCGCATGCCGGCGGGCACGAATTCGCAACAATATATATATATATATATATATATATATATATATATATATATATATATATATATATATATATATATATATATATATATATCAATAACTTTTATGTCGCAGATTCTTTTTTTTGTTTTTGTTTTTGTTCCCTCCGCCTCCATGTAGCTTCGTACGGATGGCATTTAAAAACTTTAATATCTTTGTGTACGTCACTGTACTGAACATGTGATCGCATCATCACCATGTAGCAAATCCTAAATTAATTTTTCAACCGCTGTTTATCAACCCTTCCAAAAAAATTAATAAAAAATAGAAGTGCTCTTCTGACTCACAGTTGACCCAGCATTCATTACTAAGACAAATAAACACCACTAAACATTATTCACACACTTCAGCGAATGGTTTCCTCCCTTTTCCGACAAACACAATTTTATCTTGATCTTGATATATTGTGCTGCATAATGATTCAATATGTTCAATGAACAAATGATCTGCATACATTTAAACTCCAGCAAAATATTGCTTTCTCAAAAACAACACGAGGTGGCGTCCCCCACCAACGATCATGACTCCTTTTAACGTCTCAATTATTCCCACCTTCTTAAGGAACGTTTTTGGGCCACGTCCCTCAAGAACCGGCTTTGCAGGCCTGTCGTTCGAGTGAAGGTGTCAGAAAATTGGAATTTATTCAGGAATCCAGTGATAAGTCTCCTACTAAGTAAGCAAAATACACTGTAGGATCTGAACCATTTACAGACGACCAGTACTGTCAGACGAGTCTTCCGACTGAATGTCCCTCCGACGGTTGGTGCACGCATACCGTAGTTGCCTCATCCAGCTCAAAGTGTTCGGATCTCATCTCAAAAACCTTTTTCAACAAGATTTGGTGAAATTAGGACACAGGTTAACTGTACTTAACTGAGTTTAGAAATGATGACCGGATGTACGAAAACATCCGTTGATCACGGTCTCCTTTGGTAGCCGCTTGGTGTCCCAGTCCCGAATGATGCCGTGATCCCACACACAGTACTGGATTGATTTATTATATCTTAACTTCCTGGCCATTCAAGTGGTATATCTGTCCAGCTCTTCCATCAGCCAAAAGCAATGCAGGGGAAAAAAACGAACAATGCTTCTCCATGATCCTCCAACATTGCATATACCTTTTTGTCAATCACGGTGTCACAGTAAGAAAAAGAATTGTGATTTATATGATTGAGACATGCAAAGGCAGAGCCATCCGTCCAGGCTAAAGCATAACGTTGGAAGCGAAACCTCACCTTCAAGCATACTGCTGTTGGCTGTCGTTCACCGCTCTTCGTCGCCGTCAGATCCGCAGTGTCCCACGAGCCGCTGTACTTCACCTCACTCAATTCCCGAGACGCTTCTTCAAGAGGGATGTCACATTCTCCAATCACGATGGTTCTGTCAATCAATTGATGAAGACAACAGTTTCAAAAGGAATACCAACAATTGGAATCGTTGTGGCAAATGTTTGAAGGCAAGAGAGATGTCCCTCAAGGTTTTGTTAACACGAGGCAAGGCAAGGGAGATTTTTGTTTGTGATGTGCATGCTCACACCGATGATTCACTGTATCTATGTAATACTTTCAAGTGTTTGTTTGAGTGTGTTTGTACGTTATTCTTTCATGGCTGAACCGTAGCACCTCGAGGACCCAAATATTGGGTGGGTACTTCAGAATGTGGGAAAGATTGACCTTGACATCTGTTTTGAGGCCATGAAAGGCAGCCATAAAGTGTATATTTAACCTCCACCATCGAAGATCGGAGGTTACTGTTTTACCCCCTTTCTGTTTGTTTGTGACTTACAAAATCTAAAGATTTCGTAAGTATATTGATGACTTCCGTTTCTGTTTGTTTGTTTGTTTGTTTGTTTGTTTGTTTGTAGGCACGATAACTCGAGAACGGAAGAAGCTACCAATGTCAAATTACACCACGTGATTCAGGAGGGTGATGGCTAGTGCTGATTAGATTTTGGTCAAAATCAGTCAAAGGTCAAGGTCACAGTGAGGTCAAACATCCAAAACATTCTATTTTTGATGGTTTGGTACAGAATCATCGTAGAAACTTCTGGTTTGCTTCGCTACCTTCTCTTATCTAGAGACAGCTTTTATTAGACAAGGTCAGAGGTCAAGTTGACGATTTCGTAAGTACCAGTCTATGACTGCTTGTTTGTTTGTTTGTGAACAGTATTACGGAAAAACTCCTCGACAGATTTCGCCGAAACTTGGTGGGAGGATTAGGTATGATCCAAGGATCATGCCATTAGATTTTGGACTTGTTCCCCCCCCCCAAAAAAAGTTAGAGAAAAATTTTTTTTTGCATATCTACATGTTTTAAGTGATTTCCAACCCCCCCCCCCCAAAAAAAAAATTGTTCGAGAAAAAAAAAATTTTGCAACTTTTTTTTTCAACAAAATTTCGATTTCTTTTTTGCATTTCTACATGATTTAAGTGATTTCCACCCCCCCCCCCAAATGTTGGATAAAATAACTATAACTGTCAGTACTGTTGACATATTTAATGAATAAGATATAAGGTTCACTTGAGTGACCCAGCAGTATTGGCGGCGGAGGTTTTGCACTCTCCCGAGTGCCCCCCCCCCCCTCTAGTTGGGTGTGGGCAAAGGCAGTACTGTCGCCGGCCTGCAGTCAAAAGATCCCGAAACTACTGCCGGGAAAAGCTTATCCAGCGGGCAGTACCGGGTATCCCCTCCTTCCATCCCAGGCAGTGCCGGGTATCCCCTCCTCCCATCCAGGCAGTACCGGGTATCCCCTCATCCCAGGCAGTGCCGGGTAGCTCCTGCTAGTTTTAAATGAAAGCAAAGTATCCAAAGTTATATATTGTCTGGCAGAATTGCCAAGAGGTATGCACATTTGCCTCGAAGCTACCGCTCCCTGGCCTGGGTTAAAATCTCGGCCCAGCTATAAACTGCCATCCTGGTGTTTAAAATTTGGCATGCAGGTCGATACATCAACGTGTGCACCATCAATCACATGGACGTTAAACTGGGCGTCCTGTCTGCCAGCATTAGTTGGTGGATGTTATAAATCCTATGCTAATTGGTAGTTGGTGATCATCTCCATCTCCCTTTTTCTTTTCTTTTTAAGTTCCCACGACTTCCTAGATGCAAAACCTTCCTCCCGACACCATTATTCCAGCCATAAGTTGACATCAATCGCTCTGCTCATAAATTATGTTCCATTTCCAAATCTTGGGAGAATCCCAGAAAGCATTATCTCATAACCATTTGCTTTCAGCTGCTTACCCAACATCCTGTATTTACGGATTATTGGAACTTTTTTCAAACGTTTACGTGCAAGATTTTTCAAATCCTCCGAGTAAACCTTCCCTGCATCATTTGCTCCTTGGTGTACCACATCCAGATGTCATAGAACATTCCTTAATTTGTCCCTAACTCCTGCTCCTTCGAAACTACACAAAGCTGTACGTCTGCGATCCTTCCCAAGGAATGAAGACTCTACATATTTATTGGTTCATCGCCAACAAAAACTGTCTCGCTGGCCTCATTCCTGCCTATCTCGATTGCTGCACCCTCACCACTGCCTACCCTTGCTACCGCTTCACCACTACCTTCCTTCAGCATGGTGTTGGCTTTGCGGCTAAGGCAGCTGGCTGAGGCTCATAGAATCCTGAGTTTGAGCCCCGTTGGCTGCTAAATTAACACCAGGTGGGGTTGACTCAGCCTGTCATCCTTCCGAGGTCGGCGAAATGAGAACCAGTGTACTGTTGGAGGGGCACAGCATCAACGGCACAGCCGTGCTTCCAAGAAGTGATAGCTACCCGGCAGCCAAACTGCCATACGCATGAACAGAACAGAACTGCTTACCCTCACTACCGCTTGACGTCTGCCTACCATTGCTACCCCTCATTAGGTATTCAAAAGTTGGACAAACAGAGAGGGGGCGCTGAAGGCATCCTTTGCCTGGGGCATCATTTGATCTCAGCTACGAGTAAGCGGGTTAGAGCCAGCACCCTGAACAAATTTACAAATACCTGCTCTAACCTACAGGGGGCACTGCATCAGCAGCACAGCTGCTTCCCAGCAACGATGCAACAGAGCAGCCATGTATGTGCTGCATTACAGAAATGATGATGACCCAAAGTTAATTGCAGTTGGAAACCACATTCTGGACAAAATACAAGACATATCCATGATACGAGACAAATAATGTTATTATTTGATGCAAGAATTTAAAAAAAATCTTGCCCCCCCCCGAACTCTCCCCCGTCTCACCCTCCCCCTTGACCATCTGGCACATACATTGGAAGTAAATTCCATCTAAAGTAAAACCTATCACTCTACATACAGCCTACAAAATTAATATTACAATATCAAACTCACACCACATCTAACCCCATCCCTCCCCACCCCAACCCATTCACCCACCCCCGCCCCCCCCCCCAATTTGCTTGTTTCGACAGACAAAGCCTGCGGAGCGTGACACATCTTGTTCTGCAGTGAAAATGTATCCACTTTAAATCTCTGAAACCTCAATAAGTCCCAATCACTGGAATGCAGGATTGACACCAAAAACACCTTGGTGAGATGATGGTGCCATCTGCGCGACCCTCGCACAATACCATTTGAGTGATGGTGATGATGGCAAATCATGGGGACAGACCCGAAGAGGAATAGGTGCAGACTCTCCAGGTGGTGTATTAAACAAGTGTTACACACACCAATATGTATATATATATATATATATATATATATATATATATATATATACACACAAATATATGTATATACATACACACACACATGTGTGTATATATATATATATATATATATATATATATATATATATATATATATATATATATATATATATACATACACAAACATATGTATATATATATACATACACACATACACACATATGTTAATATATATGTATGTATATATATATATATATATATATATATATATATATATATATATATATATATATATATATATATATATATATATATATATATGTATATATATATATATACATACACACACATATATGTATATATATATATATATATATATATATATATATATATATATATATATATATATATATATATATATATATATATATATATATATATATATATATATATATATATATATATATATATATATATATATATATATATATATATATATATATATATATATATATATATATATATATATATATATATATATATATATATATATATATATATATATATATACATATACATATACATATATATATATATATATATATATATATATATATATATATATATATACACACACACACACACACACATTCATTGTATGGACACATATAATAACCGTACGTTGCTGTTAAGGAGCTCGGTTTGAGGACCACATCAACCTTGTACTTGGCGCCAGTGAGCAGCTTGATGGTCCGCGTTTGGTGGAAGCGTTGCCCGTCCACCTTGAAGAAGACCGGCGCGTCATTGGGCATCATTTTCAGCGAGATGGCGATCTTCACGAAGCTTGGCACTTCCTCCATTGCTCACGGCGACTGCGCGGGCTCGACTCGAGTCCTCCCCCCCCCCCCCCATTCATCGGCGCGTGCGCGTCACAGTGTCCACCAAGGGCGCGTGGAGGAAAACAAATAATTAATTAAATACGCGTCACATCGACTGTACGTAAAAATAAATAAATATATATTCACACACACACACACACACACACACACACACACACACACACACACACACACACACACACACACACACACACACGATCAAACGACGTGTTTGTTCATTCAATCCATTTATCACAAATCTGCGATTGACTGAGCTCTTGAGACCCACGAACGTCACGTATACGGATGACGTCATTCAAATGAAACGTTCAGGTGTTTCATCCAGCCATGAAATCCGTCCGAGGATGATGATCGAATGTTCAGTAATTATTTGATGTACTAATTAATTATGTAATAAAATGACGTCATACATCATTTCTGCACACACAAGTCATGCGAATCGGTCCACGCGAGACCTAACGGCTTGGTTTCGGGTGTCGGTTTACACCTGGACGTTGTCACTCAGGTAGGTTAAAATACCGTTTGGACCATAAAGCTTCTACCAACAAATACTTTATATATAATGATCATACGTTAAATTGTGGTGACAAATTTACTATCTACTACTACTACTACTACTACTACTACTACTACTACTACTACTACTACTACTACTACTACTACTACTACCACCACTGCCTAATGCAATAGCCCCAATTTAACCCTTGTGGGAAAGCTTTTAGCCTAATACCTTCATGAATCGGTCGGCCAGGCTTGACGTTTGACTGAAGGTAATTTTGGTGGGAATTTCTCGTTTGTTCATGATGCCGGTGATAACTTACCTCGTCTTCGCGAAAGATACCTTGCAATATTTAACGTCCACCGACGAATCGCAGGCTCGGAGCTGTCGGCCACCCAGGTTTCCGTCCATCCCAGGGACCGAACACTGCGATGCCATCCCGACCTGCGAAGCACAAATCGGACGGCTTTTATACGGGTCTGAAATCGAACCCAGACCAGACAGCTTCGAGGGAGCGAAGAGCGCTGCTTCTGCGCAAAACCGTCAGACAGACATATCGGCCGAACCAACCTGTCTGTCACCTTCGAATGACCGAAATGGGGACACTTTGGACCCCAAGACTTATTTGATTTATTCATTTACTTTTGCTATGTGTATTGTTTAAAAAAACAAAAATGAGGAACTGAGGTTTTTTTTTCTTCCTTTTTTCACCGTTTTTAACTCAAGCGTATGTAATTGTTTAAAATTGTTTAAATTTGTTCATGACATATAAATTATTTGTTCCCATTGGGTCCTTAAGGACCCCATTTTCCCGGGTTCAACAAACGTCCAAATTGCAAGCCCAAACGGGGAGTTCAGGTGACTTCCATTTCAGGTCAGGTAAGGGAGCATGTGCCAGGACAGCGCGTCGCTGCGTCCACTTTGCGCCGGTACTCCAGGGGCCTCCGTCTGGCCATCCCCCAGGCAGATGCCAGGCCCATCCCCATCTCCTTGAGATGATGGTCAACCTGCTGCAACCATGAGGCACGTAGTCGGCCCACTGGCCTCCTCCACTCATGAGACTCCCTCGCTGAGAGAATCTGGTGAGCAGGATCAGCGTCAGGAAAACGAGCCACATGTCCATACAGCTGCAACTGATACTCACCGACTATGCAGGTAACAAATCTCATCCAAGTCTCTCTCAGCAACCGCTCGTTGGACACAAAATCTGACCAGCGATAGCCAAGGATTCTCCGAAGAGACCTGGTACCAAAGGAATTAAGTCTCTGTCTCAGATCCTTGGTCAGAGTCCAAGTCTCGCATCCATAGAGCAAGACTGGAAGTACCAAGGACCTGAAGACTCGGACTTTCGTCCTCCCGCACAGGTACCGGTAGCGCCACACCCCATGATCCAGTGAATCCATGACTCCCCAGGCCCGACCCAGATGTTGATTGACCTTTGGCGCACAGCCAGCAGAGACATGAATATCACTGCCAAGGTAAGTGAATCTCTCCACGACCTCAACATCCTCACCACAAACAGACACAGACAGGACAGCAGCATCCAAGATGTCACCGAAAGCCTGGATCTTAGTTTTGACCCAAGAAACCCGTAATCCCAGCGGCTCCGACTCCTCATTCAGCACCTCGAGGGCCCCCAAAAGGATGTCTAAAGTCTCCACAAAGATGACTGCATCGTCTGCAAAATCAAGGTCCGAGATCTTGACATTCCAAACGATGCACCGCAACTTGATCTCTCCGACATCCTCCCTAAAATCCAGTCCATACAAGTGCTGAAAAGTGTGGGGGCAAGTACACATCCCTGACGAACTCCAGTAACAACTGGAAATAAGTCAGAGATGGTACCACCACACTTCACAGCACTCTCAGTACCAGAGTAGAGTTCAGACATCAGATCGATCAGTTTTGGTGGCACCCCACGAAGACCAAGAATCCTCCAGAGGACATCCCGATTCACTGAATCGAACGCTTTACAGAGATCAACATAGGCTGCAAGCAGCCCCTGCCGAAACTTTCGTCTGCGTTCGGTGAGGACACGAAGGGCAAGGATACGGTCAATCGTTGACCTCTTTGGTGTAAAGCCTGACTGCTCTGGACGCTGGTGCTCAAGCAGATGGTGGCGAACCCTATCGAGAATTATCCGAGCAAAGACCTTGCCCGGCAATGAGAGCAGCGTCACCCCTCGGTAGTTGTTGCAGTCTTGGCGATCACCCTTCCCTTTCCAGAGAGGGACAACAAGGCCCCTCTTCCAGTCAGTTGGGATGATGCCTGTGTTCCAGGCAGAGCACAAAACTGCATGCAACGACACGAGTGCAGCATTTCCACCAGCCTTGAGAAGTTCGGCATGGATGCCACAGATCCCTGGAGCTTTGCCCCGTTTCAACTGGTTCACCGCAGCCCGTGTTTCCACAAGCGAAGGTGGACCACAGTTGATTCGAGGGTCAGCAACAGGGATTGTAACACCCTTGATGTCCAACTCGACAGCTGGGGGATCAGCCTGGTACAACCGCTCAAAGTAACCGGCCCAGCGGGCCTTCACTTCAGACTCCTCTGTCAAGAGCCTACCACTCTCTGCTCGAACTGCAGTGCTCCGAGGGATGGGCTTGGATGAACGTAATGCGCGAATTCCCCTGTAAGCGGGACGAGAATCACCTGTCCACAGGTGATGCTCTACCCCCTCACAGATTCCTCGCACATAGGCCTCCTTGTCCACCCTCAGTGCACGTACAGTTTTACGCCTCAGCTCCCTGAACAGCTCAGCTCTGCCATTCAGCCTGGCCCTGCGACTCTGGTCAATGGTATCCAGTGTCCCTTGAGAGACAAAATTCTTCTTTGCCCTGCAGTGAGCTCCAAGACATCCACCGGCAACATCAAGGACGGTGGTCTTGAAGGCGCTCCACAACTCTTCAGGAGCCCCCAAAGCACCCAGACCCCCCAAGTGTCCACTCAGCCTGTTCGCAAACTCCTCAGCTACTCTCTCATCCCTGAGCTTGGCAACATCCAGCCTAGGCTGGGATGGTACCATTCTCCAGGATTTAAGGTGCAGTTTTAGAGTTGCTACAACAAGCCTGTGGTCAGTATTGAGGAACTGAGCACTCCGGTCGACCCTGCAGTTCTGGATCATCCTCCAACGACCGTCAATGAGGACATGGTCAATCTCCTTTGCCACACCGCCAGCGTTGGAATACCAAGTCCAGCGATGAGCTTGTGGGCGCTGAAACCATGAACCAGCCACCCTAAGTCCATGACTTCTTGCAAAGTCAAGGAACTTAGTGCTATTCTGGTTCATAGTTCCTGACCCATGAGGACCAACACACACCTCATAACCATCCCTATCATTTCCAGTCGATGCATTGAAATCCCCCAAGACTAGAAGTGTATCTCGTCTGGGGCACTGATCAACCACAGACTCGAGTGTGGCGTAGAATGCATCCTTCACGGTGAGATCACTCGCCTCAGTCGGAGCATAAACAGAGACCAGGGAAATGACACCTAAGGAGTGACGAATCCTTAATCTCATAATACGATCGTTGACCGGTGTTACCTCAATTATCATTGGGGTCAGCTTATTGGACACAGCTACAGCAACTCCTTGGGTATGGTAACCATCAGAGCGACCAGACCAATAGTAGGTGTAACCACCCACCATTATCTCGCCGCAATCCGGTCTCTGAACCTCAGAGAGAGCTGCAATCCTGATGTCCAAACGCTTGAGCTCAGATGATAACAGAGACAGGTGATCATCCTCTCTTAGGGATAGGACATTCCAGGCACCCACCCGAAGGGACCGCCTCAGGTTAACTCAAGGAGACTGCTGTCTGGTGGACGACACCTCAGCACCACTCCGACACACTCTCCCGCAATCTGACCCAGAGATGTTACCCCGTGGTTTCCCTCCTATCATCAAAGATTGAGGGTCCCGAAGGCTTTGCCCCAATGCCGTCATCCGGTGAGCTGCCCTGCGAAGGGAAGCTGCACAGGAGGTACTCCCACGGAGTGGGCTTTCAGATTTTTTTGCGTTTTGCGGAATGAAGGGTTTTACGGTGGCCGGAGTGCAAATCCTGCCACCAACCTCCTAATAAGAAGTAACCCAACTGCAGGAGGACGTCCGCAGACACAGTTGGGCACTAGATATGGATGGCCGTTGGCTCACAAGGAGCTCCTCCGCCCTTTGACAGGTTTTGTTTTTAATCCTGCTGGATGTCCATATCCAAACACCCTCCTCACCAGAAAACCTGGTGGGGGAGACGGTTTAGTCGCCGACAACCCGACCATGGAACAGGTTAGTACAGGTTTACATGGTACCTGTAGCAGGTCACAGATCGAACCTGACCTGACCGGTAAGGTTCGATCAAATTTGATTCAGTAAGAAACTTCTGATCCGAACACAGATTTGATACAGTGACTGTATCTTTGTTTTTAACATATTTATGTAATTATTGTCTTTTACACAACATTACGCACAATTACGTTATAATAATCCTGTTTTTAATGAGTGAATTATTTATGGAATATCTCACTCTCGAGTATCCTTCAATGACGGTCTAACAGCACAGGTATTGTTTAACATAAACTCGGCTAGTTACGGTTGTTGTGGAATTTTCTGATTAGTCCTATTAGCCGACCTGGTGTAAATCCTGTTACTCAATCTGTAAGAAACAATTAATTCACTGTCCACAACGAAAAGTACATTTGATCAGAGAACATTTATTTTGTGGTACCACGGAGTCCAAAACACTGAGATGTAAACATCCACAACGATTTGCACGAAACGAAGCTTACATTTCCTGATATATTGTTACGGTTGTGGAAATTCACAGGACACCATATCGGTCCTTAGATCAGTTATGTCGATAAGTACGTGTTCAGTTTAGATTTCTCCACCGTCATCTCGCGGGATTTTATTCGTGCAACCGGGCTGTGATCTTTGAGGTCGTGTTTTTCTTTTGCTATCTTTATTTTGGACCAACCGCCTCTCAACCACTACCTCCACTACCAACCGCATCTCAACAACCACAGCCACCTTCTCCACAACCGCCTTCACAACAACCACCTTAACCACAACCACACCACCATCACAACCACCACAACCACCACCGCGTTTCCACCTCAGCACACGGTTGCCAGAAGCCTGGCATTCATCGAGGGAGAACGGATGACGGCCTCACCCCCTCCCCCCAACGAATATCCCTGCGAGAGGAACAAAAAGCAACGAAAGCTATGGAAAAGGCAAAAGAAAGGCCCCGATCCAGGAGAAAAAACGCCCTTCTTCTGGAAGTTTCCCGCGCGTGTTGGAAGAAGGAGCAGGAGGCGAGGGCGGGCGGAGCTCGAGATATAAGGAGGAGGCGCAGGCTCTGGTGTGTGTGTGTGTGTGCGTACGCTGAAGCTTTTCTCTCTCTCTCTCTCTCTCTCTCTCTCTCTCTCTCTCTCTCTCTCTCTCTCTCTCTCTCTCTCTCTCTCTCTCTCTCTCGCTCTCTCTGGGCTCTGCATTGTGCGCGCTCGCTGGATCGCACTCGCTGGATCGTGCGCGCTCTCGCAGTCTCTCTGGATGCGTGGATTGGGTCGGTGGTCGTGACGGAGTCACTTTGGATTGTGTGCGGAGTCGGATCGTGGAGGACACAAGCTCAGGGAACTCACCACATGGTCACGTTTTTCTCTTTCTTTCCTTTTCTGGGTTATTGTTTGTGTGTTCCTAGCGCCAGTCCCATAAGTAAAACTGCATAAGTGACTGTATATAATAACTATAGACAAACGGCTGTAGTTCTCTTTCTGCTCGTGTCCTTTTCCCTTACCCCCATTGCTTGCATACGTGTATAAATGAATGCCCTTGCGTGAATGTGACCTGTTCATTGCGTCCTTTCGTGTCATTGACTGCCATTATTACGTACGGAATATTAGCTGGCTTTTTAATAGCCGATAAGATAATCAAGTCCGACGGGGCCTCGCGATAATACACCGCTCGGCAAATCGCAAACGGAACGAGCTGCTTAAGAACGGCTCGTTTTCGTGCAGGCTCCGTCGAGATGTAAATTCCCGGCATTTCTGTCTGCGCGCATGCTTAGCTAAATCGACAATTTGGCGATCGGATCCTGTCGTGCGTGGACAGAAGAGTTGACTAATTTACGGTGTGATTAAAAACACACCCGTAGCTGGATTTTGGCGTTGTTCCGAAAGCTGCGACTAGCTTTGCCCGTTCGGTAGGCGAGAGCAGCCGCCATTGGCTAGAAGCGGTCGCCCGCATGCCGACGGGCATGAAACCACAACACTGGTGTCAGAAGTGGGATTCAAACCCCTCAGTCTCCAAACCAAATTAACGGGAATCAGATCAAGGGTGTGTCGAGCGACCCTCCGTTCCCATCAAATTCCCAGCGTGGAATTTTTTTATACCCGGACGCAAAATGGCAGTTCAAGGCGAACAGGCGCAGCGTGGTTTAGAAATAAATTTAGAAATGGTAGAATCCATGGTCCAGGACGCCATCGCCATACGGTTTGAACCCGTACCAGAAGGTTGGGAAATACAGCAATGCAATGTTTCTGGTTCTCCTTTTTATTACAACCCCACCACTAATTGTAGTCAGTGGGAGCGGCCTGTGCAGGAACTTTTTCGGCAAACAAACTCTGAGTCGCAAGATGGCGGCGTGGCCGCACCTCAGCGCGGCACGAGGCGTGAGCGGGCCGCTATTAATAGCGCAACGAGCCGCACGGCATGGCGGGGGAAACGCTCCTGCCCACCGGTTCAAACCATAGGGGCATGACAGGCGAGGAAGGGCTCTGGCACATTCATTGGCGAACTTCATGAACGAGTGTCGGATGCCTTGGGGCAGTGGAAGTGTGGTGATAACTATACAGAGGAATTGCATTCGTTTGCCATTAAATTGGACGAGATAGCCAACGCAGACTGGGTTCATGAGAACTATGTGCTCACGGAAGCACAACGATTGGACGAGGCACATGAGCGAGTTCGGGGGCTGGAAGAGGACTTAGCCAGCACAGTCGAGGAACTACATCGGGAAACGACGGAAGTAGATTGGTTGCGTGGGTTTTTGTTACAAAAGGCGAGCAAACTGAATAAAAGAATAGACGAGGAGCAAATTAGTAACTCCCGAGAGAGGAAGAACTTTGTGGAAGAATGGAAAAAAAAGTTATGTGAAGAAACGAATAAAGTGGAGTGGTTTACCCATTTGTTGGAACATGAGAAGAGCGAGCTGAACGAAAGAATAGAGGAGGAGCAAATACGTAATTCCCGGAATAGAGAGAACTTGGAGGAAGAATGGAAAAAAAAAACTAGAAAAGGTAAAATGTGAACACTATCGGGAATTGGAACTACTGAAGGAAGAGGTAAGATCAGGCAATCAGATAAGGGAGAGCCTGGAACAGGAGATATAAAGAGGAGAGGAATCTCTGGAGCTAAGGAAGGAAGAATTGTTGGAAAAGTCAAGACAGTTCGAAGAACTACAGGGAGAAATGAAGGAAGTAGAGTGGAGTACCCATGAGTTGGAACATGAGAAGAGCGAACTGAACGAAAGAATAGAGGAAGAGCAAATTAGTAACTCTGGGGATTCGAGAGAACTTGGAAGAAGAATGGAAAACAAAGCTAAAAAAGGAAAAAAAGGAAACACGATTTGAAATTGCAACAACTGAAGAAAAAGATAAGATCAGGCGATCAGATAAGAGGAAGCTTAAAACAGAAGATAAAAAGAAGACAGAAATATCGAAAAAAAAAAACTAAAGGAATACAGTAAGACAGTGGACGAAATGAGGAAGGAAGACTGCAAAAGAGGTGCAGAGATAAGAGAGGAATTATGGGAAGAAGCGGATAGGAAACAAAAGGAACATAAATTGGAAATTGACTGACGAAAGGAGATGAGCAAGAGAATGGAAGAAATGAGGAAGGAAGAATGTGAAAGAGGTGAGGAGATGAGAAAGGGATTAGAAAAAAAAAGCTTCTGAGTTACGGAAACACCAAAACAAAGAGACGGGATTACAAAACGAGCTGAGGATGTTAAGAGAGCCAAGAAAGACAACGGAGAATGAAACATTAAGGAACCTCACTGTGGAGATCGAACAGTTAGAATCAGAAGCAAGATTAAAGAATGATGTGCAAGAAAGAGTATTGAAAGAAACGATGAGATTGGAGAAGGAAGAACAAGAGAGACAGTGGGCTAAGAAACAAAAAGAACAAGGAATGAAACAAAAAGAAAGACAAGAACAACTGAAGGAGAAAGCAAGGTTGAAGTACGCCGAGATCGTGAAAGAATGACGAATGAATCGGGAAAAGGAGATCGGCCAATTGAAAGAAACGATGAGATTGGAGAATAAAGAACATGAGAGACGGTGGGGTAGAAAACAAAAACAATCTTCTTCTTCTTCTTCTTCTTCTTTTGGCTGCACCCTTTTAGGGGTTGCCACAGCAGATCATCCGCATCGTGATTTGGCACATGTTTTACGCCGATGCCCTTCCTGACGCAACCCTGGTCGCCTCTTACGACACAGGGATATGGTACACTTATTTTAACCAGGGTATACATTGGCCCAGTACACTGGTACTCATTTTGCTGACCTCGGAAGGATGACAGGCTGAGTCAACCCCCTGGTGTATTAATTCAGTGGCCCAACGGGGCTTGAACTCAGGACCTTTTGGATCCCAAGCCGCTGCCCTAACCACTGCGCCAACACCAGGCATAGAAAACAAAAACAATATGAGTTTGAAATTAACCAACTCGAGGAGAGAGCAAAGTTGGAGTCCACAGAGATGGAAAAGCTCTGGAAAGATAATGAACAACTAAAGGGGGCTCAGAGAGGAAGAACGACTCAAAAGGAGCCAGGAAGTAGAACAGCACAATAAGGTGGGATGTGTGGTATCACCACAGGGAGTAATGTTAGTGGTGCAGGACTTGGTTGACACCACTCGTTGGATGAAGCAACAATTAGGGCAAACCCTGATAAAGGACAAACAAATAAAAATGGAGACGAGGGAAATAACAGAGACAACGAAGGAAATAGAAGTATTGCCAGAGACGCGGGAGATAGACCGAGTCGAGACTGAATGAAATAAAACGAAAGAGGAAACAGACGAAGATCCAGGAAGAAACGGAGGTAATTAACGAGGTGACGGAATTAACAGAGACACAAAGGGAGACGCAGGAATTTAAAGAAATAACAGACGCGGGAGATAGAAAAAGTAGAGGAGAGACTACACGATAAAGACGGGGTGAAAGACGAACACACACACACACACACATGGGGTTAGCAAGGGACAATGAGGGGGAGCTGGCGGAATGTTTGGTGACCCGGTGCAAGCAGCCAGATAGCCTCCTTCAGGAACGGAGAGAGACTATATGCTCCCGTGAAGCGGATCGCGACCAGGTGAGTCCGGATGAGCTTTGCGAGTTAGGAGGGGCGAGTGCTGTGGACGGGTACACGCACAGCTTGGGGGTATGGAGGCCCCGGGACCCCTTGTGGTAGCACGAATTCCCAGTGTGATTGTCCCGGTATGTGTGTTTACGAGTGTGGCGAAATGTGTGCTAAAACGCGCGCATTGCGTGGGTGAAAGGCGGTGTGTAAGTAAAACTGCGTGTGTGAGGGAAACAGCGTGTGTGGTTTCGAAATGTGTGAGGGAAACTGCAAGCGTGAGTGAAAAGGCCATGTGTAAGAGGAACCGCATGTGTGAGGTCGCGGTGTGAAAGTGAGATGACGGTTGGTATGCGGGAAACCGCAACGGCATGTCCGATTGTCATGTCGAGGTGTGTGAGCGTCATGGCATGCAGGAGTGCATGTGTTGAATGGCGACAAAGATGGGACCAGATGAAGGACAAAGGCCGAGTCACGGCCGTAGCTGTTTTGAGGACCGTGCCGGATTCGCACGGCAGCGCGCTCGGGGTCCGTGCTGTGCTTCGCACGAGGCCGCCACATCCGCGCCTGTGCAGGTGAAATCCAGTCCAGAAATGCCCGCGGTGGATGTAAGCTGATCCCGCGGACGAACAGAAGCTAGGCTGGGATGGGTGAATTTGGAACGAATGGGTTCTCCACGCGAGTATGTTTGTGAAGCTCCGACGGGCAGAGCACGTGCTCGCGTGGGGAACCCCTCGAAACGCGAGGCTTGCTTTGGGATGCGCAGGGTGACGTCGTGGCTGCACGAATGGTTGGAATCCGGCAGGAGGGGGATCCTTGCCGGATGTTGCTGTTTGAGAAGGGACGAGGTGTGCGAAGCACGAACAGCTGCCATGACGTCACGGGGAAAGAGCGCAGGTTGCGAGTTGCCACGCTGGTGCACGCAGGGAGAAAAAAAAAGAAAAGAAAAGCAAGCCTCGCCACTTCTGGTGAACAGGATTCCCAGGCAAGGGGTGGAAGACCCCTTGCTTGGGCACAGGAATGGAACTAGTTAGGGGGAAGGGTTAGCTTAGTTAGACCGGCTTCATGGGGGCAGGGATAAGTCCTCATGGGGCCCGTGGAATGGATTAGTTCGAAGGATTTTAGGATAGATTTAGGAAATGGGAAATGATTTTGGAAGACAAAGACAGACTTTGAGTGTGTAGAGGGGACGTAGCTTAGCTACGTAGAGTAAAAGGGTGTGCTACTAGTTTAAGGGATGACGAGGGAGCACGAGGTAGTTAGGGGATGCAGTCAGCAGAATGGCAGTGTTCAGCGATGTGAGAGAAGAGGATTGAAAGGACACATGTTGAGTGAGTGAGGGTCAGTGGGCCTGAGTGAATGGAGTGAATGTGGTATGTATGGTGCGATGAGTGATTGGGGGGAGGAGTGATTCCCACCCAAGGGACCCTGGGGTCAGTGTAAAGTGAGTTTGTGGGTTAGTCAAATTGACAAAATGGAGGTCGTTTTGCTGTTGGTGAGAATATAGGCTCGAAACCCGTTTAGGGGGGGGGGGGTGCAGGAGTCCTGTTGACGGCTGGGGGCGGGGCTGCGAATGGTGAGTATCGCTTAGTGGGTACCCCGGGCACCGGGCTAGTCGGCCGCGGTAGGCCAAGGGTCCAAGAGGGGCCGGGATAGCATAGTGGGCACGGGTGAGCCCGCATGATGCGGGGCTCGGAGCGCCATTGGCCACGTGGGCAGTGTCGTGGGCACGGGCACCCCGGGAAGGGGCCCGTGGTGCCAGCCTGCCACGTGAGCATCGAGGGGGGAGTAGCCCTGGAGGGGCACTCCCCAAATTTTAGGGAGCTGGTAGGCTCGGAGACAGTTGCAGGGCCCGGGGGTGCCATGGTTGGAGAATCGGCAGAGGGTAGTTCCTGGCAAGGGAGCCACGCGTCCCAGCCATGAGACCGTGCATGGGCACGAATGGAAAATTGGAGGGCAAGGTCCAAAATTGTGAGGTCACCAACACAGGCGATGGGAATCTTGGTTGGTAGAACCAATAGTTTAAGTGACAGGCCCTTTTGGAAAGCCCCGGGTAGTTTAGGAGTAATAAATGTCAGGGTAGTTAGGGAAGTGTACCCCTCCACACCATCCATCCCTTCGCTCTCGCTGTGGGCCGCTGGACCCACTTTGGGTTAGATCGCTGAGATCTAACGAGGACATTCTGAGGCTTTGTTGGGCTTCGACACAGGACGACACACACAGCTCTCCCTTATTCCCCTCCAGGAAGGGAACATAGGGGTTGGGAGTAAACTAGGTAACAGAATAGGTTAGCCGGACAGAGACTATAAAGGGGGCTAGGGAGACAAATTATAGAAGGAAAAAGGAAAAAACAAATAACAAAAATAAATATATGGGGCGAAATTGGGTGGATTTTTTGCAAATTAAGGGAGTGGGTATGGACAGAGACAGGCAAAGCAATAGGTTGGGAGGGAGACAGTAGGGTAGGTCAGAGCCCGCCTCCAGACTGGTCAGCACCACCGCACTCCCTCCACCAACCTCCTTGAACGAGACCAGAGCCGGCAAGCTTCACCTGCCGGCCTGTGTTTTGCTACAGTGGCCTGTGCTGGCCTTGCTTTGCCATGCCTTGTCTGCCTGCTTCTGCCTTGACCCCATGCCTGCTAGCCCTTGTTCTTTGCATTTACCCCATTTCACCATCCATTACCATGTGCACCAGGATCATCGCGTGAGCTGCAGGGACTGCCCTGTAGGCAGCCACACCACAGGACTGCATTTGGCAGCCCGTGCACCGTTTCGTGTTCACTGCGCTCATTTCCAGGGGGAGGCCTAAGACTACATTGGGCAGCCGGCCACATTCCCTGTACAACACCTGCATTTGTTTCATGAGCCAGAGACTGCATTTGGGCAGCCTGGCTCCCTGCTTCGAAAATGGCCTGTGGGATGGCGCATAGTCGCCGGGTTGGGGTGAGTTGCCTTCAGCAGCTGAAGACGTAAAAAGGTTTTGTGAGAGACAACGGGGCCTTTTGAACAGGCCCCGAAGACATCCGACCTTCAGCTGCGGGGGCGCTCACCGTCACAATACTGACATTGCTATGTGCCCTTTTTCCCACAGAGTCCATCTGTCCTGGGCCATGGTTTAGTGTAAATTTACATGTATAAGGTTAAGGGTAAATTGTACATGAGTTTGCTCCCCCTGCATGTTTGTCGTAGCGCCGGCAATATAGTGAAGTCGTCTGCATGAGTGAGTTTGTTGAGTTAGTTACTCAGCCTGTATGTTATTTACTTTTGGGACACGGATACCTCAAATGTCGCACTCAGGGATCCGAAGGTAAATCGTACTCAGGGAAACTTACACATGAAGGCACACAAAAATTAGACAACTCGGGACGAGTCTGTAAAAAGGGGAGAGGGTAGTGTTACGGTTGTGGAAATTCACAGGACACCATATAGGTCCTTAGATCAGTTATGTCGATAAGTACGTGTTCAGATAGATTTATCCACCGTCGTCTAGCGGGATTTTATTCGTGAAACCGGGCTGTGATCTTTGAGGTCGTGTTTTTCTTTTTCTATCTTTATTTTGGACCAACCGCCTCTCAACCACCACCTCCACCACCAACCGCATCTCAACAACCACAGCCACCTTCTCCACAACCGCCTTCACAACAACCACCTTAACCACAACCGCCCAACCACACCACCATCACAACTGCCTCAACCACAACCACCACCGCGTTTCCACCTCAGCACACGGTTGCCAGAAGCCTGGCATTCATCGAGGGAGAACGGACGACGGCCTCACCCCCTCCCCCCAACGAATATCCCTGCGAGAGGAACAAAAAGCAACGAAAGCTATGGAAAAGGCAAAAGAAAGGCCCCGATCCAGGAGAAAAAACGCCCTTCTTCTGGAAGTTTCCCGCGCGTGCTGGAAGAAGGGGTGGGAGGCGAGGGCGGGTGGAGCTCGAGATATAAGGAGGAGGCGCAGGCTCTGGTGTGTGTGTGTGTGTGTGTGTGTGTGTGTGTGTGTGAGTGTGTGTGTGTGTGTGTGTGTGTGTGTGTGTGTGTGTGTGTGTGTGTGCATACGCTGAAGCTTCTCTCTCTCTCTCTCTCTCTCTCTCTCTCTCTCTCTCTCTCTCTCTCTCTCTCTCTCTCTGGGCTCTGCATCGCGCGCGCTCACTGGATCGCGCTCGCTGGACCGCGAGCGCTCTCGCAGTCTCTCTGGACGCGTGGATTGGGTCAGTGGTCGTGACCGAGTCACTTTGGATCGTGTGTGGTGTCCGATCGTGGAGGACACGAGCTTGGGGAACTCACCACACGGTCATGTTTTTCTCTTTCTTTCCTTTTCTGGGTTTTTGTGTGTGTGTTCGTGGCGCCAGTCCCATAAGTAAAACTGCATAAGTGACTGTACATAATAACTATAAACAAAACGGTTGTAGTTCTCTTTCTGCTCGTGTCCTGTTCCCTTACCCCCATTGCTTGCATACGTGTATAAATAAATGCCCTTGCGTGAATGTGACCTGTTCATTGCGTCCTTTCCTGTCATTGACTGCCATTATTACGTACGGAATATTAGCTGGCTTTTTAATAGCCGATAAGATAATCAAGTCCGACGGGCCTCGCGATAATACACCACTCGGCAAATCGCAAACGGAACGAGCTGCTTCAGAACGGCTCTTTTTCGTGCAGGCTCCGTCGAGGTGTAAATCCCTGGCATTTCTGTCTGCGCGCATACTTAGGTAAATCGACAATTCGGCGATCGGACCCTGTTGCGCGTGGACAGAAGAGTTGGCTAATTTACGGTGTGATTAAAAACACACCCATAGCTGGATTTCGGCGTTGTTCTGAAAGCTGCGACTAGCTTTTCCCGTTCGGTGGGCGAGAGCGGCCACCATTGGTTAGAAGTGGTCGCCCGCACGCCGACGGGCGGGAAACCACAACAATATATATGCTGTGGAGAAGTGGAGACAAGGGGGGGGGGGACAAAGAGAGAGCATGATGGCCTTCAGCTGGCCTTAGTGAAAGAGGATAAGACTAGGTTATAGGTCTGACAAAGAAATGAATATAAGGAATTGTGTATATCAAAAGCAGTGAGTACATGGGTCTGATAAGCATGAGGCAAAATAACTCAAACTGCAATACGTGTCCACTGGGTGAAAGAGAATGACATAATCATGGCAAAAGTTGTGATGCCATCGACAAGGTCACCCTGTGGCACAGCAAGACATTCCCCCCCCCCCCCATCAACACCCAGACAAAAGGGAAACACAATTGACAGCCATTTCGACCATAGCATAAGTATTAAATTTATAAAGCACCAGCAACAATTATAATTGAGAGTACTGTACATGAATATAATTTTTTTTTTCTTCCACACGGTACAGACTGTTTAAACGATTTATATGCAAACTTAATGACGTCATGTCTGTACTTGAAAATGATTGTTGTTAAACTTCAAAACCCACATAATGATGGGATGAAGCTGATGAAGCAAAAATTGTTGTTTGATAAGGCTTGCTTTCCACCCCCCCTCCCCCCACACACACACACACACACACACACACACACACACACACACACACACACACACACACACACACACACACACACACACACACACACACACACACACACACACACACACACACACACCTTGCAACAAATGGCACAGTCAATGCACCATTGACAGAAACACAAATACAACTCTCACCAATAAGTGCAAAATCTTCACCTGTTGATACAGACCCCTTACTTTAAAAGTGGAAAAATCTTCACCTGTTGATACAGACCCCTTACTTTAAAAGTGGAAAAATCTTCACCTGTTGATACAGACACCTTACTTTAAAAGTGGAAAAATCTTCACCTGTTTGAATCCACCTTCATTGTTTGTATTCCTGAACATTAGAACATTCTAACAGCTCAAATAATGTCTTTTGCTTTGATTTTTTTTTCAAGGCGTTTCATTCCATTCAAAGTTTAATTGCATTTTGACATTTTTGACAAACACTTAACGAAATACAATATTGTTACAGATCCGGGGTTCGAGTTTCGTCATGAGGGGAAGCGCTCGAACACACGAGCTCCTCTCAAACACATGGTCCTGAGGCCACCGGGCATGAATAACTTTGGACTCCGGCAAGTTGTTTATCAACCACGAGCACCGATTGGCACTGCCTATCCGGCAGGGTAACACTACCTCAGGTCAGGTCAGGTAAGGGAGCATGTGAAAGAGCAGTGCGTCGCTGCGTCCACTTTCCATCAGTCTGGCCATCCCCCAGGCAGATGCCTGGCCCATCCCCATCTCCTTGAGATGCCGATCAACCTGCTGTGATCACGAGGCACGTGGTCGACACATTCGCCTCCTCCCCTCACGAGACTCCCTCGCTGAGAGAATCTGGTGAGCAGGATCAGTGCCAGGAAAACGAGCCACATGTCCATGCAGCCACAGCTGATGCTCACGGACGATGCAGGTAACAAATCTCATTTGAGTCTCTCAGCAACCGCTCGTTGGACACAAAGTCCGACCAGCGATAGCCAAGGATTCTCCGAAGAGACCTGGTACCAAAGGAATTAAGTCTCCTTCTCAGATCCCTGGTCAGAGTCCAAGTCTCACATCCATAGAGCAAGACTGGAAGCACCAAGGACCTGAAGACTCGGACTTTCGTCCTCTCACACAGGTCCCGGCAGCGCCACACCCCATGATCCAGTGAATCCATGACTCCCCAGGCCCGACCCAGATGTTGATTGACCTTTGGCGCACAGCCAGCAGAGACATGAATATCACTGCCAAGGTAAGTGAATCTCTCCATGACCCCAACATCCTCACCAGAAATAGGCACAGACAAGATAGCAGCATCCAAGATGTCATTGAAATCCTGGATCTTAGTTTTGACCCAGGAAACCCGTAATCCCAGCAGCTCCAACTCCCCATTCAGCACCTTGAGGGCCCCCAAAAGGATATCTAAAGTCTTCACAAAGATGACTGCATCATCTGGGAAATCAAGGTCAGAGATCTTTACATTCCCAAATGATGCACCAAAGCTTGATCTCTCTGACATCCTCCCCAGAATCTAGTCCATACAAGTGCTGAAAAGTGTGGGGGCCAGTACACACCCCTGGCAAACTCCAGTAGCAACTGGAAATAAGTCAGAGATGGTACCGCCACATCTCACAGCACTCTGTTAGGGTGGTGGGCTTGGGATCCTAGGGTCCAAAGTTCAAATCCCACTCAGCTATTGAATTAATACCAGGTGGGGTTAACTTGACCTGTCATCCTTCCGAGGTTGGCAAAATAAGTGCCAGCATGGCTCACAGCGTATCCTGTGTCGGAGTGGTGACCTGTCCAGGATTGTGCCCCATAGCCAATGAGACTGCTTGGGCAGCACCAACACTCTGCACAAAGTATGGTCCCAATGGATGGATGGATGGGGTTGATTCTGCCTGTCATCCTTCCGAGGTCAGCAAAATACGTGCCAGCTTGCTGGTAGCCTGTGTCAGAGGGGCGACCCATCCAGGATTGTGCCCAAAAGCCAAGGACACTGCTTAGGCAGCACCAATGATCTAAACAGAGTATGGTCCCAATGGATGTGTGGATGGATGGATGGATGGACAGCACTTTCAGTACGAGAGTACAGTTGAGACATCAGATTGATCAGTTTTGTTGGCACCCCACGAAGACCAAGAATCCTCCAGAGGGCATCCCGATTCACTGAATCAAACGCTTTCCACAGATCAACATAGCTGTGAGCATCTCCTGCCGAAACGCTCGTCTGCGTTCGGTGAGGACCCGAAGCGCAAGGAAACGGTCAATCGTTGACCTCTTTGGTGTAAAGCCTGACTGCTCTGGACGCTGGTACTCGAGCAGATGGTGGCGAACCCTATCAACAATTATCCGAGCAAAGACCTTTCCCGGCACTGAGAGCAGCGTCACCCCTTGGTCATTGTTGCAGTCCTGGCGATCACCCTTCCTTTATAGAGAGGGACAACAAGGCCCCTCTTCCAGTCAGTCTGGATGATGCCTGCATTCCAGGAGGAACACAGAACTGCATGCAACAACATGAGTCCAGTATTTCCACCAGCCTTGAGAAGTTCAGTATGGATGCCACAGATCCCAGGAGGTTTACCCCATTTCAACCGGTTCACCGCAGCCTGTGTTTCCACAAACGAAGGTGGACCACAGTTGGTTGGAGGATCAGCAACAGGGATTGTAACACCCCTGATATCCAACTCAACAGCTGGTGGATCACCCTGGTACAACCGCTCAAAGTAACCGGCCCAGCAGGCCTTCACTTCGGACTCCTCTGTCAAGAGCCCACCACCCTCTGCTCTAACTGTACTGCAGCGAAGGTCGGACTTGGAGGAACGAAATGTGCAAATTGCCTTGTAAGTAGGACGAGAATCACTTGACCACAGGTGATGCTCTCCCTCCTCACAAATTCCTCGCACATAGGCCTCCTTGTCCACCCTCAGCGCATGTCCAGTTTTACATCTTGACTCCCTAAACAGCTCAGCTCTGTCTTTAAGCCGAACCCTGCGATCTGGTCAATGGTATCCAGTGTCCCTGAAAAGACAAAATTAATCTTCGCACTCCGGTGAGTTTGAAGACATCCACCGGCAACATCAAGGATGGTGGTCTTGAGAGCACTCCACTACTCTTCAGGATTCCCAAAAGCACCCAGACCCCGCCAAATACCCACTCAGCCTGTTCGCAAACTCCTTGGCTAACTTCTCATCCTTGAGCTTGCCAACATCCAGTCGAGGCTGGGATGCTACCATTCTCCCAGATTTAAGTTGCAACTTCAGAGTTGCTACCACAAGCCTGTGGTCAGTATTGAGAACTGAGCACTCTGAGCACCACCAGCGTTGGAATACCAAGTCCAGCGATGAGCCTGTGGGCACTGAAACCATGAACCGGTCACCCTAAGTCCACGACTTCTTGCAAAGTCAAGGAACTTCCTACTATTCTGGTTCACATTTCCAGACCCAGGGGGACCAACACACCTCTCATTACCATCCCTATGAGTTCCAGTCCATGCATTGAAATTCCCCAAGACAAGAAGTGTATCTCGTCTGGGGCACTGATCAACTGCAGACTCGAGTGTGGCATAGAATGTGTCCTTCACGGTGAGATCACTCGCCTCAGTCGGAGCATAAACAGACACCAGGGAAATGACACCTCAGGAGTGACTAATCCTTCGTCTCAAAATATGCTCGTTGACCGGTGTTACATCAATTATCATTGGGGTCAGCTTATTGGACACAGCAACAGCAACTCCTTGGGCATGGTAACCATCCAACAGTAGGTGTAAACCCAACCCAACCAACAGTAGGTGTAAACATCCGCCATGATCTCGCCATTATCCGGTGTCCGAACCGCAGAGAGTGCTGCAATACTGATGACCAAACGCTCATATGATAACAGAGCCAGGTGATCATCCTCTCTTCGGGATAGGACATTCCAGGCACCCACCCGAAGGGACCACCTCAGGTTAACCCAAGGAGACCGCCATCTGGTGGACGACACCTCAGCACCACTCCTCCACACACTACTGCAAGTTGACCCAGGAAGTTTACCCCGTGCTTTTCCTCCTGTCATCAAGGAATGGGAATCCCGAAGGCTTTGCCCCAATCCCGTCATCCGGTGAGTTGCCCTGCGAAGAGCAGCAGCACAGGACGTACTCCCACGGAGTGGGTTTTCAGTTTTCTTTACATTTGTCGGTTTTGCGGAATGAAGTGCTTTACGGTGGCCAGAGTACAAATCCTGCCACGAACCTCCTAAAAAAAAAAGTAACCCAACTGCAGGAGGACGTCCGCAGACACAGTTGGCCACTAGATATGGAAGGTCGTTGGTTCACAGGGAGCTCCTCCGCCCTTTGACAGGTTTTGTGTTTTAATCCTGCTGGGTGTCCATATCATACACCCTCCTCACCAGGATACCTGGTGGGGGAGACTGTTTCGTCACCGACAACCCGACCATGAAACAGCTGAGCACAGGTTTACATGGTACCTGTAGCAAGTCACAGATCTAATCTGGCTTGACCTGACATTAAGCAGACATCTTAGATTTCTTCGAGGCGAGACGTCTCACGGACAGGCCCTCGCTGCTCCTATGATTGGCAGTGAGTGCACCAGAAGCAGCGGTGAAAAGAGAGTGGCATTTCTATTTGAGGAGGAATTGCCTGCTCAGCTGGTGGGTTGATGAGATAACTCAGATGGCACAGCACTGGTATGGTTTACCAGGGTTTACCAGAGCACCTGGGTTTGATTCCTGGTGTAACATGTAATTTTTCCATGAATACTAAAAATGTTTGTTTCCTGTTCATTTGTTACCATTGCCAGAGTCCATTTGTTTGTCTGCATTTGGGTCCATTTGTTTGTCTGCATTTTTCTGTCTGCATTTGGGTCCATTTGTTTCTCTGTCTCTGTTGGGCTGTTTGTTTGACCGTACAGAACTTTCTTGTTTTTCTCCGCAACCACTTGTTGGATTGGGACGAAATTTTCACCATCGGGCGACTTCTCGTGTTGAGTGTTTTAATCATAATTATGACGTCATAAGTCACGTGGTGTGGCAGCCATATGGGAAAACAGAAAAACTTTGGACCTCTATTTCTGAAACCGCACCAAGGAAAAAATTTAAACTTGGCACGTAGCAAGTACTCCTCATGGAGAATGAGTGATTTTTTTATGATGTCATCGGTGCCCTCGTTATGACGTCATAATTGCACATGTAGAACGCCACATCCGATCAGTGTGAAAACTTTTGAGGGTCATCTCGGGATAAAATGGTCCACAGAGAAAAATTTAATGACATCATCGGTCATGTGATTCAGCAGCCATGTTGTTTAAAAAATTTTAAAAAATTCATGATGAAAAACTCTTCTGTGTAAATGATGAAAATTATGTTGATAAGGTAATTTGAATCACAGATTTGGTGCTCGCAACGACCGGTTCAAAGTGACCGGCGAGCCGAACCGAGTCGGTGTAAAAGCACGCACAGCACATGTGCACAAGGCTTCGTTTAGCATCCATACATCCTGGTGTTGGCTTTGTGGTTAGGGTGGCTGGCTTGGGATCTTAGGGTCCTGAGTTTGAGCCCTGTTGGCTGCTGAATTAACACCAGGTAGGGGTGACTCGGCCTGTCATCCTTCTGAGGTCAGCAAAATGAGTACCAGTGTACTGGTTTAGGGGCACAGCATGAGTGGCATAATAGTTCCCCAACACACATGATAGCTATCTGTCAGCCAAGCTGCCTTAAGCAAGCAAGAAGAAGCCTGATCAATAAAAACTCGAGAGGCGACATTATCTTACCCCATTCACCACCATGCTCCCCCCTTTTAAACTCCTATCATAAATAGATGGCCATTGGAGCCAGCACATTTTATGTTATGTGACCACCAATAGTTACATACCACTACTACTACTACTACTACTATATGGACTGGCAGGATGGCCTAGATCTTGAGATACACACACTTGCCTCTAAGACGTCTAGCCTGGTTTTGAATCTCGACCCCATGAAAAGTTCTCAGTCCAGCGTTCTACAAGCCAGGGTGATTCATCAATACATGTGTTGTCCCTCAGGTGGACGTTAAACCACCTCCTTTCACCTCAATTCTGGTCTGTCCCTTCAACTCCTGCCAACTGCATCCCTACCAAAGACCTGCCTGACCATATCCCCTCCTCTCTCCTGGGTACATTCCTCAACCAACGCAGAGGTGTCCCTCATGCGTTTTCGCTGATGTCCCTTATTCCTTCCCGCACAGCACCTTCTGTCCTCATTCTTCTTCCTTTCCCACAAGAGATGTCCTCATCAAAACTCTCAGCAATTTCATCTGCAACATCTGCAGCACCGTCTCCTCTTCCTTCCTCAATGCCTTATGGCCTCCGCATGGAGGCGAGGACTTTGTGTGTTGGTGGACGTTGAAGATCCCATGGTGTCTTCCAATGAAGGGCACCCTGAACTCGAGACGAACTCCTCACTCAGCTTTCAATGATCTTGATGGCCTTCAAGATTAGTCAGCAAATCCACCCGAGCGTGGACATTGGGTAGAGCAAGTCCAAACACCAAAGAGGAGACAAATCAAGGAGACACCAAAGAGGAGAAAGTCCCGAAAATGAATTGTTCATGAAGGTTTCTGTGCCATATTTAAACACAAAGACAGCATCCTATAAAGGATCATACTGTAATATTCATGAAGACCCACGGGGCATCGCCATTTACGCTCAACATCCATCCATCAGTTTAAAATATTGTTTCGTTTCCCTTCGCTCGTTCTGCCTTGCAAGGGGGGGGGGGTTCATCTATGGTCGTTAAATTAAATTTAAAACAAGGGGCTTCATCGACACCCCCAGGTCCACCGCCTTTTTGGGTGCGATGAGCAATCGATCGGTGTCACATGTATGAAAGCTAAATGTTGGACAGTTTTTGAAATATCGTGAACACGAGTGGTTACCAAGATGGTTGCCATGGCAACAGAATGTAGATCGAGTTTGATTGAGGTCACGTCATCAGCCATGAGGACTCGATGATATCTGCAATATGAAAACGAAATGTTCAACGGTTCTTGAAATATCACGAAAACGAAAGGACATGAACAGATGATGGGTCAGACACGGCTCGATCCAGATGATGGGTCAGACACGGCTCGATCCAGATGATGGGTCAGACACGGCTCGATCCAGATGATGGGTCAGACACGGCTCGATCCAGATGATGGGTCAGACACGGCTCGATCCAGATGATGGGTCAGACACGGCTCGATCCAGATGATGGGTCAGACACGGCTCCATCCAGATGATGGGTCAGACACGGCTCGATGCAGATGATGGGTCAGACACGGCTCGATGCAGATGATGGGTCAGACACGACTCGATCCAGATGATGGGTCAGACACGGCTCGATCCAGATGATGGGTCAGACACGGCTCGATCCAGATGATGGGTCAGACACGGCGGCTCAATGCAGATGATGGGTCAGATACGGCTCGATCCAGATGATGGGTCAGACACGGCTCGATCCAGATGATGGGTCAGACACGGCTCCATCCAGATGATGGGTCAGACACGGCTCCATCCAGATGATGGGTCAGACACGGCTCGATCCAGATGATGGGTCAGACACGGCTCGATCCAGATGATGGGTCAGACACGGCTCGACCAGATGATGGGTCAGGCACGGCTCGATCCAGATGATGGGTCAGACACGGCTCGATCCAGATGATGGGTCAGACACGGCTCGATCCAGATGATGGGTCAGACACGGCTCCATCCAGATGATAGGTCAGACACGGCTCGATCCAGATGATGGGTCAGACACGGCTCGATCCAGATGATGGGTCAGACACGGCTCCATCCAGATGATGGGTCAGACACGGCTCGATCCAGATGATGGGTCAGACACGGCTCGATCCAGATGATGGGTCAGACACGGCTCGATGCAGATGATGGGTCAGACACGGCTCGATGCAGATGATGGGTCAGACACGGCTCGATGCAGATGATGGGTCAGACACGGCTCGATCCAGATGATGGGTCAGACACGGCTCGATCCAGATGATGGGTCAGACACGGCTCGATCCAGATGATGGGTCAGACACGGCTCGATCCAGATGATGGGTCAGACACGGCTCGATCCAGATGATGGGTCAGACACGGCTCGATGCAGATGATGGGTCAGACACGGCTCGATGCAGATGATGGGTCAGACACGGCTCGATCCAGATGATGGGTCAGACACGGCTCGACCAGATGATGGGTCAGACACGGCTCGATCCAGATGATGGGTCAGACACGGCTCGATCCAGATGATGGGTCAGACACGGCTCCATCCAGATGATGGGTCAGACACGGCTCGATCCAGATGATGGGTCAGACACGGCTCGATCCAGATGATGGGTCAGACACGGCTCGATGCAGATGATGGGTCAGACACGGCTCGATCCAGATGATGGGTCAGACACGGCTCGATCCAGATGATGGGTCAGACACGGCTCGATCCAGATGATGGGTCAGACACGGCTCGATCCAGATGATGGGTCAGACACGGCTCGATCCAGATGATGGGTCAGACACGGCTCGATCCAGATGATGGGTCAGACACGGCTCGATGCAGATGATGGGTCAGACACGGCTCGATGCAGATGATGGGTCAGACACGGCTCGATCCAGATGATGGGTCAGACACGGCTCGACCAGATGATGGGTCAGACACGGCTCGATCCAGATGATGGGTCAGACACGGCTCGATCCAGATGATGGGTCAGACACGGCTCGATCCAGATGATGGGTCAGACACGGCTCAATTCAGATGATGGGTCAGACACGGCTCGATCCAGATGATGGGTCAGACACGGCTCGATCCAGATGATGGGTCAGACACGGCTCCATCCAGATGATGGGTCAGACACGGCTCGATCCAGATGATGGGTCAGACACGGCTCGATCCAGATGATGGGTCAGACACGGCTCGATCCAGATGATGGGTCAGACACGGTTCGATCCAGATGATGGGTCAGACACGGTTCGATCCAGATGATGGGTCAGACACGGCTCGATCCAGATGATGGGTCAGACACGGCTCGATCCCGTTTTCCCACCTTGTCGGAGGAGCGAGACCCATGTTTGATCTTGTTCTTGGGTATGACACCCGAGTAGCTGTCATGTTGTTGGAGCGCAACGATGCCGGTGATGCTGCACCCCTATACTGGTGCACACTGATGCTCATTTCGTCAAGCTCGGAAGGATAACAAGCTGAGTCAACCCCACCTGGTGTTAATTCATCCGCCGACGGGGCTCGAACTCAGGACGCCAAGATCCCAAAGCAGCTACCCGAACTACTGAGTGAACATCGGGCGAGGGGTAAGGGAGGAGGGAAAACCGAAGTCGAAGTCGATGGTGGAGAGAACATGAAATAATTAGCAGTAGTAGTAGTAGTCGTAGTTGTGGTAGTAGAGGCTGTAACAGTGATAGTGGAAGTAGTAGTAGCTAGTGGTAGTGTTGGCGGTACTGCTAAAAGTGATGGGTGTAGTAGCAGTAGTAGTACTTGTAGATGTGGTGGTAGTGGTGGTTGTAGTAGTGGTATTGATAGTGGAAGTGGTCGTCTTAGCAGTAGTATAGTATTGGTTACAGTAGTGGTAGTAATGCCAATGGGAATAGTGGAAGTCGTAGTAGTAGTGGGATTGATGGTCGTAGTAGTACTCATGGATGTTGTGCTCATGGTGGTTATAGTAGTGGAAGTGGTAGTGTTAGCAGTCGCATAGTATTTTTTTTTTTGTATACCTTGGTCGAGGCTCGTATGAGAGCTAACACACAACTCACAGCAAGGGGGCATGAGACAAGAGGGGCGGGAGTGGAAGGGACAAAACATTGGGGAACAGACACATTAGGTGAACTGTGGAAGGGAGAGGGATGGGAGAGGGAACATGGGGAATACAAGATGGACATCACAGGGACTTTCAGGAAGGAAAGCAGGGAATTTGAAGGAAGTGGGCTTTGGTGGATTATCGGGGGTAGTGAAGATCGAGGATTTGGATGGGGGATGATAAGAGGTGGTGGTGAACAGCTGTTTTGAAGGCCCGGAGAGAAGAATGGGAAAGAATAGAGTGAGGAAGTTTATTCCAAAGGCGGGAAAAAAGAGGAATGAAAGAGTGAAGATGAGCAGTGATTCGTGATTTTGGTAGTTTTACCAGAAGGGGGTTGTTGGCGGACCTTGAGCGCCCTGTGGAAATGTGGTGGGGACAAATCGCAGAGAGAGCAGGGGGGGGCAAGGCTGGAGAGGAGTCGGTAGAAGACAGAAAGACCACCGACCAACCTGCGGTGATTGAGTGAGAGGCCCAAAGACTCAGATTCATTGCGGGAGATGCCGATGATCTTAAATGCCCTGGTTTCGACAGCGTGAAGCCGAGAAAGGTGGGAGGCAGGAGCACCAGCCCTGAGGGGAGAGCAGTACTCCATCAGGCTACGGACAAAAGCCTGATGTATTGGTAAAAGTGGTGGTGGTAATGCCAATCGGAATAGTGGAAGTAGTAGTAGTAGTAGTAGTAGTAGTAGTAGTAGTCATAGTAGTAGTAGTAGTGGTGATGGGATTGATGGGAGTAGTACTTGAGGATGTGGTGCTAGTGGTGGTTATAGTAGTGGTATTGATAGTGGAAGTGGTAGTGTTAGCAGTTGTATAGTATTGGTAACAGTCGTGGTGGTAATGCCAATGGGAATAGTGGAAGTAGTAGTCGTAGTCGTAGAAGTAGTAGTGGTGATGGGATTGATGGGAGTAGTAGTACTTGTGGATGTGGTGCGAGTGGTGGTTATAGTAGTGGTATTGATAGTGGAAGTGGTAGTGTTCGCAGTAGTATAGTTTTGGTAACAGTAGTGGTGGTAATGCCAATGGGAATAGTGGAAGTGGTGGTAATAAAAGAGGAAATTGTGGAAGTAATAGTCGTGGTAATCGTCGTTTCGTGATCAAGTGGAAGTGGTGGTCATACAATGATTGTTACACAGGAAATTTAACCAGATAACCACAAATCCATTGAGTTTACAGATCACTGTAGTTTGTCCGGTTTCTCGTCCAAGTCCACTCAACATATCCTTACATTAACCACGTAAATACACATCATCGTATCATAACCTTCGATGGTGTTTAATAAATCGCACGATTGCTCCAATTAATGTGATGTAAAGAATTGTAATAATTTTAAAACCTCGGAGAAGATAAAGGGTTCGGGTTCATCACTCGAGTCATTTGAGGAAGTCATCGCTGTGAGACATTTCCGTTGCCCATGGCAACCGTGCCATAATTGCACGGCCAACCACGAGGCCCGACACGTAACCGCGCTCATTCCTCTCAGTCATGTTGTTCGAAAGATGCAAGTCACAACAAAGGGTCCAAAGCGGGTGAAGTCGGAACGGAAACATTTCCACCCATCATTCCCAACCGTCAGATCGAGGCAATACTGTACAGTACACGCCGCGCATAAAATTACATGCCCACACCACACCGATTGGCTGCTGTGGCTGTGACGTAGGGCGAGCGCCCTGACTGGTGTGGAAACGTCCAATTCAAATTAGGGGGCGTAGCGTGTGGGCGTGTCAGGGCGTCAATGAACCGTTCTCATTGGCCGGGTGTTTCGCGAAGGGGGCGGAGTCTTCGCGTGCTCGGTGACGGCTCGATGCCCTGAGGTCCCTTCAACCTGATATTGGCACTGGACGTCGTTGGCTGGGCGGGCGCCTCTCTCGGACTCCGGCGCTCCGAGCCGCCACACGCACGGTTCTTCGCGCTTTCCTCTATTTTGACCTTTAACCGGGTCAATCGGTCGCGCTTTGCTTCCAAAGATTCGTTGAACGTCGATATTCCCGACATGCTGAGGCTGGGGGAGATGATTTGGGGTTCTTGCGATGTTTCCCTGCTGTACCTGGATTCAGAGCGACTCGTGAGTCGTGCGTGTTCCACATAGATATCGGGGGGCGGGGGGGGCTGGTATGGCTGCCGAAGGTACCGCGATTACCACCAAGATCCGCAGGCTTCTGCAATCCCCGTCGCTGTCATTGAAGAAGAGCAAACCAATCCCGCTCACGGAGAGGGTGAGTGAATGCACCTGCACAGGAACATGTTATAAACATCGTCACGAGGTGTGATATCACCATGGAAACGAGTCATACGATGATTCCCTGGCGGACCTCGGACGGACGATCCTCGTGCTTGTATTTTGTCAACAACGGAAGGAGTTCTCCCCACCTGGGTTCATTCACACACCCCTCCCCACCTGGGTTCATTCACACACCCCTCCCCACCTCGATTCATTCACACACCCCTCCCCACCTCGATTCATTCACACACCCCCTCCCCACCTCGATTCATTCACCCCCTCCCCACCTGGGTTCATTCACACACCCCCTCCCCACCTGGGTTCATTCACACACCCCTCCCCACCTGGGTTCATTCACACACCCCTCCCCACCTCGATTCATTCACACACCCCTCCCGACCTCGATTCATTCACACACCCCCCTCCCCACCTCGATTCATTCACACACCCCCTCCCCACCTCGATTCATTCACCCCCTCCCCACCTGGGTTCATTCACACACCCCTCCCCACCTGGGTTCATTCACACACCCCTCCCCACCTCGATTCATTCACACACCCCCTCCCCACCTGGGTTCATTCACACACCCCTCTCCACCTCGATTCATTCACACACCCCCTCCCCACCTCGGTTCATTCACACACCCCTCCCCACCTCGATTCATTCACACACCCCCTCCCCACCTCGGTTCATTCACCCCCCGTCCGATCGACGATTTGTCACCCCCCTCCCCCTCCCCACCTGGGTTCATTCACACACCCCCTCCCCACCTCGATTCATTCACACACACCCCTCCCCACCTCGATTCATTCACACACCCCCTCCCAACCTGGGTTCATTCACACACCCCCCTCCCCACCTCGATTCATTCACCCCCACCCGCTCCTGACCTCGGTTCAGTCACCCACCCGCTCCTGACCTCGGTTCAGTCACCCACCCGCTCCTGACCTCGGTTCAGTCACCCACCCGCTCCTGACCTCGGTTCAGTCACCCCCCGCTCCTGACCTCGGTTCAGTAACCCCCTCCCCCCGCTCCTGACCTCGGTTCAGTCACCCCCCCCCGCTCCTGATCTCGGTTCAGTCACCCCCTCCCGACCTCGGTTCAGTCACCCACCCGCTCCTGACCTCGGTTCAGTCACCCCCCTCCTGACCTCGGTTCAGTCACCCCACCTCCCGACCTCGGTTCAGTCACCCCCCTCCTGACCTCGGTTCAGTCACCCCACCTCCCGACCTCGGTTCAGTCACCCCACCTCCCGACTTCGGTTCAGTTACCCCCCGCACCCAACCTCGGTTCAGTCAACCCCGCACCCGATCTCGGTTCAGTCACCCCCTGCTCCCGACCTCGGTTCAGTCACCCCGCTGCAGACCTCGGTTCAGTCACCCCCCGCTCCCGACCTCGGTTCAGTCACCCCCCCCACTCCCGACCTCGGTTCATTCACCCTCCTCCCTCCCGACCTCGATTCATTCACACACCCCCTCCCCACCTCGATTCATTCACACACCCCCTCCCCACCTCGATTCATTCACCCCCTCCCCACCTGGGTTCATTCACACACCCCTCCCCACCTGGGTTCATTCACACACCCCTCCCCACCTCGATTCATTCACACACCCCCTCCCCACCTGGGTTCATTCACACACCCCTCTCCACCTCGATTCATTCACACACCCCCTCCCCACCTCGGTTCATTCACACACCCCCTCCCCACCTCGATTCATTCACACACCCCCTCCCCACCTCGGTTCATTCACCCCCCGTCCGATCGACGATTTGTCACCCCCCTCCCCCTCCCCACCTGGGTTCATTCACACACCCCCTCCCCACCTCGATTCATTCACACACACCCCTCCCCACCTCGATTCATTCACACACCCCTCCCAACCTGGGTTCATTCACACACCCCCCCTCCCCACCTCGATTCATTCACCCCCACCCGCTCCTGACCTCGGTTCAGTCACCCACCCGCTCCTGACCTCGGTTCAGTCACCCACCCGCTCCTGACCTCGGTTCAGTCACCCCCCGCTCCTGACCTCGGTTCAGTAACCCCCTCCCCCGCTCCTGACCTCGGTTCAGTCACCCCCCCCCCGCTCCTGATCTCGGTTCAGTCACCCCCTCCCGACCTCGGTTCAGTCACCCACCCGCTCCTGACCTCGGTTCAGTCACCCCCCTCCTGACCTCGGTTCAGTCACCCCACCTCCCGACCTCGGTTCAGTCACCCCCCCTCCTGACCTCGGTTCAGTCACCCCACCTCCCGACCTCGGTTCAGTCACCCCACCTCCCGACTTCGGTTCAGTTACCCCCGCACCCAACCTCGGTTCAGTCAACCCCGCACCCGATCTCGGTTCAGTCACCCCTGCTCCCGACCTCGGTTCAGTCACCCCGCTGCAGACCTCGGTTCAGTCACCCCCCGCTCCCGACCTCGGTTCAGTCACCCCCCCCACTCCCGACCTCGGTTCATTCACCCTCCTCCCTCCCGACCTCGGTTCATTCACCCTCCTTCCTCCCGACCTCGGTCCAGTCACCCCCGCGCCCGACCTCGGTCCAGTCACCCCCGCACCCGACCTTGGTCCAGTCACCCCCCTCGCCCGGCCTCGGTCCAGTCACCCCCCGCGCCCGACCTAGGTGCTGCCAAGCCCTGTCCCCGACCTCGGTCGCGTCAGCCCCCGCCCCCCACCTCGGTCGAGTCACCCCCCGACCCTGACCTCGGTCCAGTCACCCTCCACCCCCGACCTCGGTCCAGTCATCCCCCGCCCCGATCTCAGTTGATTTGTACCACCTCTCCCCGCCTCGGCTCATTACCTCCCTCCCCTCCTCGGTTCGTTCCCCCTCCCCCTCCTCGTTACTCCTCTCCCCGCCTCGGATCGTTTCCTCCTCCTCCTCGCCTCGGATTGTTCCATCCCTCCCCCTCCTCGGTTCGCTCCCTCCCCTCCTCAGCTCGTTTCCTCCCCTCCCCGCCTCAGTTTGTTCCCCTCCCCTCCCTCCTCGGCTCGTTCCCTCTCCCTCTCCTCCGAGGCTCGTTCCCTCCCCCACCCCCTGCCTCGGCTCATTTTCCCCACTTATGGTCTTAGGTCAACCATTATTCAAAGAAAGATGTCGGGATGGTTTAACCTGATCATTTCTTGTGACCATCCCTTCCTTGTTTCCATACTTTTTGGAGTAAGATATCCTGTATCGTGATAAAACCATGTATTGGTGAAGTAAGCATGTTGGACGAATGGCTTAAGACAAATTTAGAGGTTCATCTTTGGTTCTATGAAAATTCCTTATCATGTCGGGTGCTCCCTGTCCCCCTCGCCCCTCCCCCCTACCCCCTCATTTTGCATTTCAATCAATCTTGAAAGTAATTTGCAAAATGATGCCACCCCTTCACATTAAGGTCACCAAGCATCGGTCATGTCGAATGCTTTTTATTGATTATATGATTTTACTTTATGATGTAGTCCCATATAACAGTGAGTGAACAGGTTCGAGGAGTTTGTGGTCATGTTTCTGGTGCTGGTTTGAAGTTTCACTCTGATGTTCGTTTGCATTGTAACATATGTTGAGGGTGTTGCCAAAAGGCCTGAATGAACGGTCCAGTTGTAGTTTTGAATGTCGTGGACTTGGCATTCTGGTGATGCTCTCTCAACGTGTGCACATTTGGGTTGTCAATCGCATTGAAGATGCATTTTAAGTAAGAGAATGGGATTTGTTTGTTGAATCACCACCACTGCAAGAAGAAGGCCTGTAATACCAGGGTTTAATCAAAACACAGTATGTTGTACTTCACAAAAATTATGCTGGTCGATGGTCCACTGTCCTTTACTTGTGACCTTTGAACTCCCCGGTCTTTAAAATATACTCAAGTGTAGCCCGCAGAAGCTATCTAGAATTGGAGGCAAAGTGGTGCCCATGCGCACATGGCGTTTAATGCCACGTTGCCTTTTATCGAGTCGGAAGGGCTTGTTTGGGTTTCATATTGTTAGACGTGGCCCGGATAACTCTGAAGGCCAACGCATCCATAAAAAATAGACCACGGAGGCTGTACCACACTTACCTTTGATCGGATCCTCACGCCCGATGTCGGTTTATTGTACTGGGAAGATGACTGAAGTCGATGGGGAACCGTGCCAGCGGTCGCACACCAGATGCAAATTGGCCGAGCGAACCAACGTTATGCGCCGCACACTATCATCTATCAAACACCAATTAACTGCTTGGGTTATTTACCCCTAGGAGCCCTATCTCAGATTAAACCCGAGTAGGATAAGTCAAGACTCGATACTAAATCTTTCATGGGTTCATAATAAGCAAGCAGGAATTGGCCGGAGAAATTGCAGTTAAGATTATAATGGGGAATTGGCGGGAAAACACAACGATAAGCAATGCAAGCAATTCACACAATTTACGGGCACTTGTACATTTCCCATTTATCTCCAACACGATTAACCCGCCATTGGATGCCTAAGAACAATCACTTGTCACATCTAAACAAAAGGTGCCAGACACCCGAAGAAATGAGTGAGGGAAGAGGGGTAAGAAGTGGTAGCAGTGAGAAAACAGTGTGGGGTCGTTTACATGCCCCAGATGCACCTTCTTCAACCTGGCTGAAATTATTGTGGCCACCCAATGATTCTTGGTTCAGGCTGGCCTCTCACATGCTCTCTCCCAGGCTTCTCACTCTGCTCCGTTCACGCCCGATCGTCTGGGCCACTTGATGATCTTGGGCTGACGCGATGGTCTGCGCAGCTTAAGCAGGAATATCGGCCAGTGACGCGAGGTGAGATGGGCAGCCTCTGCCAATCAATACCCAAGGTTTCAATTGGGAAGGGCAATCCCACTTCATGTCATCCCCCAATTCCTACACATTATCTTTTCTACCACCATTAACCCTACCTAACCTAACCTGACCCTCTTACTTTGCAGATTACAGTGTTCTCGTTCTCTCTCTCTCTCTCTCTCTCTCTCTCTCTCTCTCTCTCTCTCTCTCTCTCTCTCTCTCTCTCTCTCTCTCTCTCTCTCTCTCTCTCTCTCTCTCTCTCTCTCTCTCTCTCTCTCTCTCTCTCTCTCTCTCTCTCTCTCTCTCTCTCTCTCTCTCTCTCTCTCTCTCTCTCTCTCTCTCTCTCTCTCTCTCTCTCTCTCTCTCTCTCTCTCTCTCTCTCTCTCTCTCTCTCTCTCTCTCTCTCTCTCTCTCTCTCTCTCTCTCTCTCTCTCTCTCTCTCTCTCTCTCTCTCTCTCTCTCTCTCTCTCTCTCTCTCTCTCTCTCTCTCTCTCTCTCTCTCTCTCTCTCTCTCTCTCTCTCTCTCTCTCTCTCTCTCTCTCTCTCTCTCTCTCTCTCTCTCTCTCTCTCTCTCTCTCTCTCTCTCTCTCTCTCTCTCTCTCTCTCTCTCTCTCTCTCTCTCTCTCTCTCTCTCTCTCTCTCTCTCTCTCTCTCTCTCTCTCTCTCTCCTCTCTCTCTCTTTTTTTCTTTGCTATTTTTCTGTTTGTTCATTCCTTTGCTCATGTCCATTTGATGCACCACTGTCAGTTCATTAGTTTTTAGCTCACCTGGAATGTAGTTCCGGTGAGCTTGGGACGGCGCGTTGTCTGTCCGTTAGTCTGTCTGTCCTTCCATCCACAAACACTTGCAACTTCTTCTCTGAAACTACACACATGATTTTGATGAAACTTCACCACAACTTTCATCACCCGGTATGTACCAAAGTTTGTTCACGGCATAAAAAAATTGGGCCTGGTGGGGTCTATGGGGTGAGTTTATGGGGGGGAGGGGGGTTGCCCCCAAAATATGTATTTGCTTGCTTCTCCGAAACCACACACACACATTTCCGATGAAAGTTGACCACAAACTTTATCACCCGTGATGTACCAAAGTTTGTTCACGCTGTTTAAAAAAAATCAGGGTCTGAGGTGGTTTATGGGAGTGGGGTGAGTGGGAGAGGGAGGGGGGGCGGGGTGGTTGCATCCCAAAATAGGTATTTGCTGTAACATTGGTTCATTGGTACATTTTGCTGATTATATCCCACATTGATTTCCTCCTCAGTATCATTATTCTACCAGGTGAGTGCGCAGAGGTATTGCCCCTATTCTTTTTTCACCATTTGTTGCCTCGTTTTTCACGACGACCTTCTGTGGGTCCTGGGCAGAAAAAGTATTTTCCATTGTGAGTAATGATGAGAGCGAAATTCATAATCATGTTTTCATATGTTGCACGTTAAAGTTTTTGGCAAAACGATATGCACATTCTATGCATCATGTTGAAAAGTTCTGAGTCGACCTTTCCTCTGCCAAAACACAATTCTACAATGAAGTGTTTTCAGGATGTAACTGTTGTAGCATTGAGTCATGCACTTTTTCAGGGCTGTGTTTTTCTTGCAGAAATTGCCTCCCCTCCCCCCACTTTCCTTAAAAGTTACCAATGACTCTTTAATTGTAATATGTACCACGTATTCTGTGGTTGACAAGAAGGGGGTTGCAGGTGGAGGAGTTGATAGTGTAGTAAAATACATGTTTGAGTTGAGAGGTGGGGTTGGGGGGAAGGGAAAGACGTCGAGAGAAGAGTAAAAGAAGAAAGAACATTACGGAACAATATAATTTTGAAAACATTGCCAGGAAATGTGTTTATTTGCTAAAGTTGTCTGCCTGAGAATAATTAACTTGGGCAGCGGGAAGGTCATGGTAAGGTTTGATTACCCAATCTCTTTGTGACAATTCTCAGCACTCCTGCTGGTCCAGGTGGAGGTTTTGTTCTCTACTCAAACAAATTTGATGATCTTATTCGTGTGCAGTCTGTGGCTGCTGGTTGCATCATTGGTTGAGGGCGTGCTTACGCCGCTGATGCAATGCCCCGATTAACAGTACACCGGTAATCATTTTGCCGACCTCGGAAGGATGGCAGGCTGAGTCAACCCCACCTGGTGTTAATTTGCCAGGGGCTCAAACTCAGGACCTTAAGATCCCAAGTCAGCCACTCTAACTACTAAGCCAACACCAGACTTTATTTGATGATAAAAGACAAAGTACTGGTTTCTGACATGTGATGCTAAAAATAACAAATAAACCGATCCAAACGATGAAACTCCTTTTTGTCAATGAACACCAGGACAGGATGAAATGGTTCTAAAGTTTAACTTTATTTCTTGTTCAGGTTACTCTTGAGAAGGTCCTTGGGCTCACAGTATCATCGAGCAGCGCGTTGGCGTGCGAGCCAAAGTCTGCACTGGTTGCATACCCAGCTGGGTAAGTTCCATGAAAAGCATCGTGTTTGTTTAGAAACTTTTTTTTTTGTTTGAATAACTTTTTCATTTCTGGATTGGAGTCGTTTGCTCGTGCTCATCTTGGAAAATAAATGTGAGTTCCATTCCAAGGAACTTCAACACAGGAGAAAGCTATTATTCCTTTCAAGGCCTGCACTATGATTGCCAAACTATGGTTGTCTGTCCATGCTCTATGCTTTTCAAATTCTTAGTAGCACAACCATTTTAAAAGTCTTTGATATGGCTCCACTGGGGTTCAAAGCGTTGACCTCCAGATTCAGAGCGGATGCTCTAACCATTAAGCCGAGTTCTCTTGCAAGGAACTTCAGCCTGCACTGTGATTTCCATGCTTGTTTGTCCATACTCTTTTTTTTTTTTAATGCTGAGCAGCACATACCATTTTAATGTCGTCATTATAACTTATCCCTGGTTAGAATAATATGAGTTATTTTACAAGGAATTTTGGTGCAGGATTCAGACCGTTATGCCTGTACAATGATTGCCAACCTATGGTTGTTTGGCCGTGTTCTATCTTTTTTTAAATTCTGAGCGTCTGGCAAGGAAGCAGTACGCACCATTTTAAAAGTCTTTGGTATGACTGCTCGGGTTCAAACCCTCAATCCCCCAGATTCATACTCAGAGGGGCCTCTTCAACCATGTTAACAGGAAATTAACTTTTTCCCTTTTTTAGGTCATCTCTTCAAGCATGACCTAATAATATGGGTGTCGATGTCCTTCGATCCGTCCGTCCGTCCCTCTGTCTGTCCGTCCGTTCACAATGAAGTTGAAGCGGGAGATCTGGTCATTAGTGATCCTGATAGAGGTCGATGAGACGTACACGATGGTATGACTTTCAAGGTCACCGAAGGTCAAGGTCAAGGTCACGAGGCCTTTGAAGTTGCGAAAATGCCGATTTTTCAAATTCTATCTCCTCCGCCATTTCTCAAGCAATCTTGAATTTGATTGTAGCATATGAATCTATGGGACAATATCTAAATTTGGTCGGGCCGGATTTTCGATATTCGCTTTCGTTTTCGTGTCACGTGACTTCAAAGTTGGCAAAAAATGCGAAAATGACGATTTTCAAAATCTATCTCCTCCTACATTTCTCAAGCGATCTTGAATTTGATTGTGGAATATGAATGTATGGGACAATATCTAAATTTGGTTGGGACGGATTTTCGATATTCCCTTTCGTTTTCGCGTCACGTGACTTCAAAGTTTGCAAAAACTGGCCTACCTTCAGGAGGTTATATATTCTCGACTGGGCATGGTAAAAGTTAGTGAATGGTGTCATTGCATAGCAGCTGACCTTGTCTTTCATATCCATTCGAAAGAATACCGATATCTTCGAATACGTACACGTCACGTGACTGAATTTTGCGAAAACTGCTTCATGTAGTTGCAAAATGACGATTTTCAAAATCTATCTCCTCCTACATTTCTTAAGTTATCTTGAATTTGATTGTGGCATATGAATCTATGGGACAACATCTAGATTTGGTCAGGCTGGATTTTCGATATTCACTTTTGTTTTCGCGTTACGTGACTTCAAAGTTGGCCAAAAATCCCTCCTGACCTGAGAACACTACACCCTAGTAACAGGAACTCATGCTTGTCTCACCCCCACACGGGGGTCATTTTTTTCAGTTCTTTCACTGTTGTTTCTTTTATTTATTTAATCATTTGCTTATTTTCGAATATTATGCATTTGGTTATTGTTGGTTAGCGAAAGGCAACTTCGTTTATTACATCTCTCACCTTTTCATTACAATACCTCATCATAATCTCCGTTGAACAAGATAGTATTAAGGTAGATATAGTAACTGGCCAAAGGGTGTCTGACAGGTGCGACCACCCAATCTTGCCATTGTGGATGTGTTGCGATGACCACTCGTGAACTTTCTTTCTCAGTCGATAGATTCCCTCATATTCTGTTTCCACATTAAGAGAAGAGGAATAAATACGGTTGATTCAAGATGAACTGTTTTCGAACACTTTAACCCGTGCCGTTAAGGCTTTAATGTCATTTTTCTTGTTCAGTTTGGTGATGTCATTATACACCAGTTGTATTTTCATGATTTTAGTCTTGGGTCTTGCAGCAACAAAGGTGGTTTTTATTTTTTTGTTATTTTTCAATTATAATTATTCATGACTAGCAGGGGCTACCCAGCCCTTCCAGGCGGTGGTTTCAGGACGTGTTGGACATTGAAAAGCCATGGAGTTATTGGCCTCGTGGTGGTTACCTTTTACCTGCAGGCCACAGGCACCAATGCCTGACCTCACATCCTAATATACACTTTATAGCAGCCTTTGGCCTCAAATTGGACTTCAAGGCCAATATGTGTTAGCTTTAAACCTTGTCCAGATTCTGAAGTACCTACATCCAGAATTTGGGGCCTCTAAACAAAAGGCTGTTATGCCTGTACAATGATTGCCAGTCTTTCCGACGCTACGTACGGTTCTGCCGTGAAAGATTAATGTACAAAAGCACAAACAAACACACAAACACTTGAAAATTTTCAAAAGAGATTCGATGCTTTTACTCTTTGCAAAGTACTGGAGCATATCACGACTAGTCGAGAAACGTTTCTAGGCGAGAACCAATCTTGGATGAGTCACCACTGCAAAGCAGGATATTCCGACTGAAGGTAGTAGGAATTGTTAATTTGTTCTTTGTGCCGGCGATAACTTGCCGACTCTTCACAAAATATAGTGGGAGATCTTTAACATGCTCCAAGACCCTCGGTGTTGCCAGACGTGTCCTCCGGCTTAACACCAATCCAAGGGACGGCGCACACATTGATGCCTCACCCTGCCTGCAAAACACCAGGACGTCAATTTATAGCTGGGATGAGATTTGTACCAGGCTAGGAGGTTCAGAGGCAGGTGTGCACACCTCTAGGCTCTCTCACCAGTCCAGCTTTTTTCCAAGTTACTTCTTGTTCCCTCAATTAACATTTCTTGCTCATTGGGCAAACGGATGTAATAATTTGCTGATTATTATTTACCGCAATCGAATAAACGCTGTTAGTATATGGAACAGTCACAACAAGAAAACGGTTATGTTGAGCAGTGTATTTGACTTTTTCTCTCCATCTCAGCCCTAAAGAATGTTTATTTATTTATTTATTCCCATGTTTTGTGCAGCTTACTTTGTTTACATACTTCTCAAGACGGAACATTCTCAGAGTAGTGTGACAAAAGAAAAAAAAAATTATAAATTTCGAAACTTCCTTCTTTGTGTGTACAGTATTTTCATTTTTTGTGCCAAAATGCTTTTGACCACATCGTCGTTGTCCATCGTCATGACAACTTTTTAACAATTTGCGTCATTTTTGCATTGCATTCGGAGCAGTTGGCCTGAAAGGTGCCTTTTAAGAATTATTATCATTGTTGTTGTGATTATTATTATTATTTGTGAAATTTTCAAAGCAGTATATGGATATTGATTTTTCTCTGCTCTGAATAATAATAATAATAATAATAATAATAATAATAATAATAAATTAATTAACAATCGGAGGCCTGTACTTTGTTGTTCGTTCAAGGTTCCGTCTATAACTCGCCTACTCTTTGTGGAAGACACAGTGGGACGTTTACTTTCGACCAGTGCTGGCAGACGAATTGTCCAGCTTAACGTCCATCCCTCGGCACAAGCATTGATGCTTCGCCCTGCCTGTGAAACACCATTATGGCAGTATATAGTTGGGTTGGGATTCTAACTCAGGCTACACAGCTCAGAAGGGTGTCTAGGCTATCCTACCAGCCCCTTCATTGTGAATATGGGAAAAATGAATGCTATTTAAGGTTTTGTTGCAATTTTGTATGGATAATACAATATTGCTTACTCGCTATTTTTACTTCCGCCACCAAAGGTGTTGTTTTCACCCTTGTTTGTCTGTCTGTTTGTCTGTTTTTGAGCAGGATATCTCAAAAAGTTATGGATGGTTTCGGATGAAAATTTGTGGATAGGTTGGGTGTGTGGCAATGACAAAAGATTGGGTTTTTTTGTGAAGATCCGGATCTGAATGCAATATTTTTTTTTAAGTGACTTCATTGAGAGATAGGGTCAAAAACGATATATTGCATGATATCTCAAAATTTTTTGGATTGGATTCTGATAAAACTTGGTGTATGAGTTGGTTCGGTGACAAGAACAAGCCGATTTAGATTTTGGATAAAGTCTGGATGTAGATCTGGCCTACCAGTGGGATACAAAAAGTAAGCTATTCAGCCCCCTCGAGGTATGCGCTCTACCCATTGCTGTTCTAGTTTGTCAATGTTTTTAGCCAGAAATATTTTTCTACTTTGCTCAGTGTGTTTATGTGCTCCCCTCGAGTGCTCGATTGATGGTGACAGCTGATCAGGTAGTTGTTTTTGTTCCTGGTCTTAGTGCTTGAGGATTTGAACAGCAGGTTAGAGGCTCAAAGTATCATCAGGGTGGGTGGGTGGGTGGGTGTGAGTATAAATGGAACATTGCAGCATCAGCAGGCATTCCAATTTAGGATGTTGTATTTTACACCCCCCTCCCCCACCCTACTCCCGTCCCCATGTTTCATAGTTAAGGTTTGGTGATACTTGAACATTTTCTTGGGAATTCTTCAATTAAACATGGCATTCTATTTTAATGTTTCTCATAGTTAAGGTGATTTGCACTTTCAAAATGCTGATTCTTTAAAAACAAATAATAATTTTGGACCTTTTTAATACATCTTATATATTATTTCCCAGTTTGTGGTTTCGTGTCGCGCTATCTTCGACTTTGTTCTGCACTCGAGTAACGTGATATTCGGCTTTCATTATCCCAAAGACCATATGAGGTGCATGGTACAAAAAAAGTAAATAAAATGGTTCTGAAACAGTGAAATCGTATTCCACTTACTGCATTAAAGTAAAATTACTACTGATACTCTGCATCAGTTCCTTTCTCAAACACACCCACCCCAACATGTCGCGCAGAGCGCGGGATATGCTAGTGTTAACTAACGCTTTGTTATCATGCTCTGCCAGTATCTTAAAAGCTTTCTGATCTGCCATTAATGTGAACATAAATAAGCATCTTCAGTGAGAGGTGAGACATTTGAATTGCATCATTATGAATTCAATGTAAATTAACTGCAAACAGCAATATTCTAATTGTATTTTTCCAAACCGACTGAGGTTGTATATAAGTAAATGAATTATGGGTGACCTCAAAGGTGAGAGATGAATGGAAAAATAAAAAGCTTTGAATCCTCTACTGCGGTTTACACTGTGCTTATGGTAGAATAATGATTTGTCTCCACCAAGGAGTTCTGAACTAGTTCAGGACAGATTTTTAGTGTCTTGGCTCACCAGACATGCACACTCGGATCACTAGTTGATTCCCATGAAACCAAAATGGCTTATTTATCCTTCTGGCTTTCATCCTGAGTATGGGCTTTTGCTCGTGGGGAAATGTGGAGTTTCGTTTGAGCTTGAACTGGTTCTGGCCTGAACCATTTCAGAACTTGCTCGTGGAAAGAAGGCAAAATAGACTCGTGGAATAGCTCAAGATGTAATATACTGCAATGAGTGCGGAGAGGTGGGAAGGTGGGCAGGGTTTCCGAGACGTGTGTGTGTGTGTGTGTGTGTGTGTGTGTGTGTGTGTGTGTGTGTGTGTGTGTGTGTGTGTGTGTGTGTGTGTGTGTGTGTGTGTGTGTGAGAGAGAGGTTGATTGTTGTAATTATTTCATGAATTTCCTCTTATTTTATCCATCACTTGCCCTTAAAAAACAAAAAAAAATCTGCATGTGCGAAGCAAAAAGCGGAGTTAAGCAATTGCTTCACTTTGTCTGTCTCCAGACATCAGTCTATGATTGAGGAACTCTTTAATTTCAATTGCATTTTATATTTTGAACACTGCAGAACTCGAATCTGAACACGAACCTCCAGTTTAGCAGTACTTTGGCTCTGAAATTGACAAACGTACGGACTCTCACCTCGATTGTGCGTGCACATTGCGCAGAGAGGAGTAAGGTAATTCTTTCAGTCTGTCTACCTGTCTGGCAGTCAAACAAAATTACCGTCGGGCAGAAAATCATTCCAAACAGGAAACATCCTGTTTTAGGGACAGCATAAAGGACATCAATAACTAATGTAACGCGTTGAACAAGGTGGTGTAAAAGACGGTGCATCAACGACGGTAAACTTCCAAAAAATTTTAATTTTTTTTACCCCTACAGCCTTTAAAATCTTATATACTTGAACACTGCAGAACACAAATCACATTATTGCCAGTTTCATCAACCTTCCAGCAGCACTTGGAAAATATTTGTCTCCTCATGCCCTGAGGGCTGAGTAATTGTGAGATTCAACATTCAGACAAATGTGACGTGCCTATCACTGTTGTTTTTTTGTTGTTTGCTTGTTAGTGCAAAACACAAATAAAGAGGTTTGAAAGACTCTGTTCATGTCCTTTCCCTCAAGACTACACGGGATAAGGTGTTCTATGAACGCTCTGGTTTTGCTCCCATCATTCCCTCCTCAACTTTATGCGTTATTATGCTAAAACAATTCGCGCATGCGTACGGAATGCGTTTGCTTGGCGGTGAGAGTTCAGTGGATGGTACATGTAACTGCAACAGAACTGAACTTTGAGCCATATAAGCTGGCTTTAATTTCCCCCAGAAGCAAAGAGAACAGGCGATCAAATTCTTGCTCTTCCCCGAGTCTCGATCTTGTACAGAATTAATTTTATCGTGCTGATGGTCCGTCGGCAGAAAACTGCATCGGCGGATATTATGTCGTATTTATTAACACTCACTTGTGCATATCACATGTCTCGTCATGGCTTTTGAAAAGAGAAGACATTGAGTCCAGGGCCCTGGCTGAGTTCCATAGTTCTGTTTTTGTGCGGCTGTTAGGACAGCAGCCTGACCAAAGTTTTTTTTTCACGAACCACCTCGTCATGACTGACTTTCAACTGAAGGTGGCAGGAATTTGTAATTTGTTCAGGAAGAGGAGGAGGAGATATCTCACCTCCTCTTCATGAAAGACGCCATTGCATTTTTAACATCCACTAACTAATGCTCGCAGGTGAGACACCTGGCGTAATGTCCATCCGAGGCACGTCACACATTGTGATGGAATCCCCTGTCTGTGAACCACCAATCTGACAGTATATAGTTGGGTCGGGAATCGTACTTAGACTAGGTATCTACCTCTGCACCATGCTTTCAGGCAGAATTGGATGTTGATGTTTCCGTTGATGAAACCTTTTTCTCGACGTTTGAATTTCTCTTCCTTTTGAGCACTCTGAATAGCTTTACACCTTAGTTATTCATAGGTTTCACAAACAACCTTCGTCGGTTGTTGCAATCTCAGTAGGTTGCACAAACGTAAGACAGGTTCCATTGGACAGTGTCCTACATTGATTTGTCCTGTGTCCGGATGTCATTGTATTTGCAAAATTGAGGTTCCTCCTTGTGCAGCATTACAAAAATAGTCATAGTGATGATAATTATTATTGTTCAATGGAATGTATTTGACATCAGCCATGTGTTTGGGCATTGTGTGGAAAAATGAAAGGTCAAAGGTTGAGCACGTGAGGCAATAGGCTTAGCCTGGCTCAAGTCTTTCGTTGCCTGCGATTCTCCAAGTCCCCTAAACGGCAGGAAGCATTGCTCACAGCTGGGCTGCTTGGACACAGCCAGAATTGACGTTCTTGGCACTCGTCGCCCACTTGTTAAGAGGCAGCACCATGAGTAATGAGGAATGACTTAAGTACTGCTTTATCCTATCACGTGCTGACTTCAGCACAAAACATTCTGGATTTTCGAGTGCTGCACATGTCAAGCACTGCACGATTGTTTTTCATCATCGGGCTCCGTTCCCCAGAACCTATCGTACACTCCACGCACCAAAACATTACCTTGTTGCTGTGTAAGCAAAGGCGGAGAGACAAGAGGGCAAGGTTGTTTGCATGGTACAGTGCGTATGGTAAAAGGTATGTTAAAGAAACATTGTGAAATACCCCAAGAAGAAATGCATTCCAAGTGTTCCCATCGTGTATAGCCTTTTTGGCTGCTGGTTGCATCATTGGTTAGGGGCGCAGCTATGCCGCTGATGCAGCACCCCTATTACCAGTGCACACTGGTGCTCATTTCGCCGACCTCAGAAGGATGACAGGCTGAGTCAACCCCCTGGTATTAATTCGGCAGCCAACGGGGCTCAAGCTCAGGACCCAAGGATCCCAAGCCACCACCCTAACCGCTAAGCCAACGCCAGGCTAATGTATTCCAAGTGTTGAAATTAGTCGATCCTTTTGACGTCAACCATTTTCAAGGAATCTTTCGAGGCCTGACCATCTCAGAAGATGTATTTTATTTTATTGTATTTACTTAATTATTGATTTTGAAATGTATGTTTCCTGGACACCTTTCATGGGAATCCTGACAGTTTTGGTCCCTGGCCCGACCTCTCATATTTGGCAAACTGTTGTTCCAGTTAAGGTGGGGGGGGGGGGTTCCCCCAAGGCCAATTAAAATGCATCATATTTTAGGGTGGAACTTTGCGGCAGGTGAATGAAGCAAAAACTATTCAAGATGTCACAAAAACATTGCAGTGATGATTGACAACTTTATATTTATCACAAATCTAATAAGTGATTTGTGATATATTGTTATTCACAAATCTTGGGAACATTTGTGTTCCTTGGGATTTGTCTTTTCCTTGGGATTCACAAATCTTGGGATTTGTGATATATACATTTGTGATATATCACAAATCTAATAAGTGATATCCGCAAGGTTTGGTGGGATATTGAGTGGTGATTCTGTAACATCTTTTTGAATGTCCATCCTGTCACGATACTTCCAAACCTTGATATAATGACTGGCCAGGTAACACGTGCAAAAGACAAAAAGGATTTTGACATCATTAGGTGGAGATTATTGGTCCCGATTTACAAGAATTACCCCAGTGGTAAAGCGGTAAAAGAGAAGTTTGAGAAATAGAAGAAACCAAAAAATATTAAGCATTTAACCATGAAAAGACAAAAAGTTTTTAGTTGATGTATGTGACACCACATTCCGAAACGAGCCTTCTCTTCATTCGCACTGGTGAACTTTTGGACGAGCCTGAAGTTTACTTTCTAAACCATACATCAATGATTATTTGCACGAGATTGTTGTACTGTTGTGTACTTTATGCCAGTTTTGTATGACGTCGTTTGTATTGTCTTTCTCTCTTTCAGGTGTGTGGTTGTTCTACTGAGTCCCAAGAAACGCAAGCAAACTCACATACTCAATGCTTCGAGGTAAGGCTCACACCGGTCATTTGATCTCGATGTCAATGGCAAGGTGATCTCTTTTTATGGCAGGCAATGCGATGCCCACATTGTCTTTTCCATTCGAACTGTAACAAAGGAATGAATCTGAACACTTTGACATGTTTTTCTCTCAGCTGTAGGTGTCAAAATTGTTTTGCAAATTATGACATCATTGGCTCGTTCGTGTTGCTGTAATGTAAAACGTTTGCTTTATTAGTCCCCTACCGGTTTCACCGGAAGAGACTATAGGTTTGCTGTCCATCTGCCCGTCTGTCCGTCCGTCCCACCTGTGGGTTTTCAGACTTTTTTTTCCCATACCCTTTAACATATTCAGCTGAAACTTGGTACATGGCTTTATTATGATAAGTTACAGAACAAGTTCAAGTTTCATGGCATTTCATCACTTTTTCACAGAGTTATGCCCTTTTTAAACTTAGAAAATATCACATATTATACATGGGTCAGTGTTCAGCTGCCCTGACTACACCCCACTGCTTTACACCCATTGGCTGGACAGCTGGCCTGACTCCACTCCAATAATATCATGCAGCACAGATCGGTAGGCCTCAGGCCTTAGGCCATGGCCCAGGACAATTGGAAAACCAGGTATATAACAACGATGTTTTATATGCACATTAGCTGTACGCATGTTTTTGCTTCATGTGTGTACATCAGGTTATTTGAATATGAAATAGGCAATGCCTAGAAACGAACGAAACATGGTGGGTTAGAAAGGTTCTTCGTCTTCATTTTGGTTCCGGTATTGGCTTGAGCATGTGTTAAAGCAAACTAATTTTTGTCTCCGGTTTGTTATCCCAGTTGTCTTTATTGGTTTCTAGTCTACAAAAGATATCAGAAAATGGAAATTGCTTTTACTTTTATTTTGCCAAATAGACCCAAATATGGTGGGGAATAGGGTTTCTTCTGGTTCATTGGGACCGGTAGGGGACATGTATTGCAAAGCAATTCTCGCTCTTGTTTATTTACTTAATTTTTTTGCGTAATAAGTCAAAGCTATGGTAATGTAGTGATAGTGAATGTAAAGTTGGATAAAACAAGAAAGGGAATGAGCGAACAACACAAAAGGAGAGATAGAGATAGAGAGGAGGGGAGGAATCACAAGTAACCTCCAGGTAAGAGAGTAGGGTTAATGGGGGTACGAGATGTTGATGCATGCTGAAGTATAATGGCGAAGCGTGATTTGGGCTACATAAGCACCGTATAGTTTACTTAAACAAGTGCAATCACTCCTGCAAAAAAAAAAGGCCGCAGAATTTACAAACACGGTTCTGTGGAGGTGGAAATTTTCGCATGATTAAGTTTTCACGCTGAGCGACATGAAAATGTGTTGACGTGTTTTTAATTTTGCAGAGCGGGTACAAGACACGTGACAATCTCAATGACGTTAACCATGTGAGACCCAGCGAACGTTTGCATAAGGAAAGAATAACTAGTGGTTTAACCAGAACCGAAGAGAAACGGACATCAAAACATACTTGATTGTATACTAAGGTTTATGAATCCAGTGTAAATCGTACGGAACCAAAGAAGCATTCTATGTATCCAATGAAATACGGATTGCAAAATACGATGGGAAAGTACAGTAAAGCATATCAAATCAATAGTTTATTGATAGTAGAGATTAGTAAATTCATGGTCTCTATTTTTAATCGCCAGCAAGTTGCCCGTGCCCGCATGGGATTCGAAACGGGGTAGTCGTGGAGAGGGAAAAATGCAAATGGCATCTGTCATCGAGCCGGCAAGCTGGGAGTAACAATTCACATTTATTGCCACATCTGATACAATTTAAATGCTCTAATGCCGGTGCGGTGCTCCATTTGAAACTCTGTTCGATTATATTTAGCTTTTTGATGCCTAGGCTCCATAATAAAAATTTTGCATTGGTGTCAAAGCCAGTGACCAATTGCAAATTAATAGTAGGATTCCAATCCCTGGTCTTGGCTTCACTGTCTCCACAAGCTGGTGCAGGACTTTCTCCCGTTCCAGCTTTCAATATTTCCCCATTAGCCGCATGGACAGACGGTGCATCAAGCCCTGCTTGAACCAAGATTACAGGTTTTGAGAAACATTGAAGTTCGTCCGCTTTTGAAATCTGCTTCAAACAACGAAGTGTATTTTACGTTGAATTGTTGATGATGAAGTCCAGTTCTGGAGCTGCGAACAGTGTGGACCCACGCTCCACTTGATGGCCAAGCACATTGCTTGCTACTCACTCCGGCATGACTGGCAACTGTATATGTACGGCACGAGCATCTTTTGTGTGATGTGCTGTAATCTCCAAAAAAGATAAATTATATTCGCACGATGTTAAAGTCGTGCTTCTCTGTTGTAGTATGAAGCAGTAATGTAGGACTCGAGCCCATTTATTGGGGGAATTGGGCTCGGATTCCAAATGCCAAGGACTCAGACTCTGCCCGATTCCGGCTCGAGTCCGGCAAAATTTAGTGTACAGTAAAACTTCACCATTTGCGTATTCGCTTACCTCTGTGTACATGTTCACCATTCATAGGGTACAATGTTTCGCATATCTGCGGGGTTTTTTTTTTCCTGCAGTTCCACACTCAGGGTTCAAAATTTGTTTCGCACTGTTCTTTTTATTTTCGTTGTGCTCCACTTGCAATTCAAAAACAAGTTACTCCATTGTGTGAAGTTGACTATGCGGAGTAAAACTAGGTGTTTAATGACCCTTTACAACCTAAAATAAAGGAAGTAAAAAAGCTATTGGACCATCCTTTCCATGTCGTACTCTAACCTTTTAACACGATACTTCATGCTAAATTAGCAAAAGACATGTGGAAGTATTCTAAATACATTTTCTAAATAACGTAATCTAATTATGTCCTTTTTTTAACATAAATTTGTGTTTAATTTAGTTTTTCTGCAATCTCGGCATCTCGATTTCCACAGCAGCAAAACTACGTACAAGGTTCGCTGCATATTTTTGAGGTCTCAAACAGTTAGGGTTATGGTTACATTTTACTTATTCTCTCTCTCTATCGAGTGCAGCCTGTGGCTGCTGGTTGCATCATTGGTTGAGACGCAGCGATGCCACTGATGCAGTGTCCCCCTTACCAGTACACTGGTACTCATTTTGCCGACCTCAGAAGGATGACAGGCTGAGTTAACCTCCTGGTGTATTTTAATTCAGCAGCCAACGGGGCTTGAACTCAGGACCTTTGGATCCCAAGCCACCACCCTAACCACTAAGCCAACACCAGGCTTATTTTACTTATTAAGACTACATCATGAAGTTTTCAAAGCTCCATTTTGTGTTAGCTCCATCGAGCAGACTGAAAGTCACTGTTTTTGAATGATTTAAGTCTACAATTTGAGCCATGTTTGTTCGATGCTGTTTTGGACTTTCATAACATTGACAGTTGACAAATAAATGCAAATTTTTCTGCCATATTTTCTGGACAAGAGTCTTATGCTATCAGAAACTTTGTAGTCCGAAAAGAATGAGAAAACTACAGGAAGAACGCCATAATCTTGAATAAAACCTTGATGCAAGTCGCACTGAGTCGCACTGTTAGTCAGTATTGATATTTTATTGTCTTCATTTACATAACTAGTACGGGCCCGTAGGTGCGTGCCCATAGGTGAGTGCCAATATGTGCAGCCTCTCTCTCTCTCTCTCTCTCTCTCAAACCTCGAAGGCACATCCGCGGCTCCCCAGCAATATTCCTGGCAAGTTTCAATCATGAAAAAAAAATAAAAATAAATATACATTAATTGTGACGTCATTCGTGACGTCATAGCACCGTGTCTTGTCATTGGTCGACAGATAAATGGCCGTAACTTGGTAACCGCTCGCCCGATCAATATCAAACCTTGAAAAGGCACATCCGCGGGTCCCCGGCAATATTCCTGGCATGTTTCAATCCGATCGGACCGGCGGTCGTCGAGAAACGGCGGTCGCAGACACACAGACCTACACACACAGAGATTGCTGGAATTATAGATAGACTAGTACGGGCCCGTAGGGGCGTAAACGATGACTGGATTGGGGCATTATTTCAATTAGATTGGACCAACCGTATCATAAATGGCCATAACTTGGGAAACACCTGGGAAACATATTCAGGTCTCCAGCGTCAATTGTGATGTCATCAAATGAAGAAGAATTGTGACGCCCCCTCTCTATCGCTCCCCCCTAGTCTCGCCCCTCCTCTCTCCCCTCCTCTCTCGGTCCTCTCTCTCGTCCCCACTCACCCCCTCTCTCGCCCCCTCCTCTCTCCCTCTCTCTCACCCCCTCTTTCCCCCCTCTCTCCCTCCCCTCTCTTGCCCCCTCTCTTCCCCCCTCTCTCCCCCTCTCTCCCCTCACTCTCCCCTCTCTCTCCCTCCTCTCTCTCCCCTCTCTCTCCCCCTCTCTCACCCCGAGTCTCACCCCTCCTCTCTCCCCCTTCCTCTCTCGCCCCTCTCTCTCGCCCTTCTCTCTCGCCCCCACTCCCACCCCTCTCTCACATCCCCCTCTCACACCTCCTCTCCCGTCCCCCTCTCTCGCTCTCTCTCTCTCTCGTCCCCACTCCCACCCCCTCTCTCTCCCCCTCTCTCCCCCTAGTCTCGCCCTTCCTCTCGCCTTTCCTCTCTCGCCCCTCTCTCTCACCCCTCTCTCTCACCCCTCTCTCTCGCCCCCACTCTCATCCCGCCCTCTCCCGTCCCCCCTCTCTCGCAGATATTGGTCGACAGATAAATGGCCGTAACTTGGAAACCGCTCGTTCGATGAATATCAAACCTCAAAAAGGCACATCCGCGGGTCCCCAGCAATATTCCTGGCAAGTTTCAATCAGATCGGACCGTCAATCGTGCAAAAAAAAATTAATAAACAATAAATAATTAAATAAACATGAATTTTTACGTCATTCGTGATATCATAGCAACGTGTCCTGTCATTGGTCGACGGATAAGTGGCCATAACTTGGGAACCGCTCGTCCAATCGATATCAAACCTCGAAAAGGCACATCCGCGGGTCCCCGGCAATATTCCTGGCAAGTTTCAATCCGATCGGACCGGTGGTCGTCCGGTTATTAATAATTTGGGGACAAAATTGGCATGATACGGTGAGAAGGTGGAACGACACCTTCAGCTGCCATATGTTCACCTTTTCAACACTGAAAAAGCAGTAAAATGGCCGTAACTTGGGAACCGCTCGTCCGATCGACATCAAACCTCGAAAAGGCACATCCGCGGGTCCTCGGCAATATTCCTGGCAAGTTTCAATGAGATCGGACTGGCGGTCGTCGAGAAACGGCGGTCGCAGACAGACAGACAGACAGACAGACAGACACACAGAGATTGCTGGAATTATAGATAGATACATAAACACAAAAAAAATCTTTCTTTTTTTCGCCACTTTACAATACACTTTCAGCACAGGACTCGGACTTAGGACCACTGGACTCGGACATTGACCAGGTGGACTCGAATACAGCACTGGTGTGAAATTCGTGAAAATTGATGTCGTGTGAATATCTCCACTTCTATCGTTTTTTTTTTCCAAGTTGACAGCCAAACTCGGCTTGCCTCGGACTTAGCTCAGTCGGGCAACTCGCCGAGTTCGAGTTTGGGTTGAGGAACTAGGTGCACCACGTGCTTGATGTCCCGGAGGGAGAGTGCAATTGAACAGTCTCAACATATGGGAGTGGAGGTGTGTGAAAAGCCTGCATTTTAGATTTGAACCATGAGGGAGGTTATGGTAAGATCGTCTGGATCCCAGAGGAAATGAGGAGCATCGTGCTGATAGAGCAGAGAAACTAGACTGGTGGAAAGGCTTATGGGAGATTTAACTCGTACGCACTTTGCTCCGACGCAAACTACCATTGTCATGGGTAGTTGTATTTGGCAACAGTTTGGAGTTTTTATTTCAAATGCAATTATTAATCATGTTTTTTTTTTTTCATTGATCTTCGGCTCACCAAGGATTGTGTACTCAGTCGCCTGCAAGTAAGAAATGAAAGAAACCATTCATTAATATGCAAGCCAAAGTCATTAATAGAAATCAATGTGTACTTGACAGAAATTACAAGGACATTGGAAGATGAACCTAAACACATATGGTGTCTGGGTTTCTTCACCTGGGATCCTTGCTTCGTGAGGCAGGGATTTGGATGGGAACTCCAACAGGGAAACCCATGAAAAGAATCAAAAAAATATAGATGTTCTGCAGAAATAATAATCCATTATGTTTTTAATAACATAATGATAATAGCTTCATGGAAATGCAGGAAATTCAGGAGGTGTTTGAGGAGTGGAAGGATGCGCTCGAGAGACATGGATTGAGGATGAGCTTCGATATGATTGGGGTAATGTGGAAAGCAGAGAAAGAAACTGAACATCAGTTTAGAGGGGAAGAAGATCGAGCCAAAAAGGAGATTTGAGTGTCTAGGTCAGGGGTTCCCAAACCCAGGGTCATGACCCAAACTTGAAACACCCCCCCCCCTCAAAATCTTAGTTTTTGAGGGGGGGGGTTCATGTCAAAAGCATTTTCTCTGACAATTTTTATCATAGGTACATTAGGTACCAGTATCATTTGGGTTGCGAGGCAAATGTGATTTCATTTTTTGGGTCATGCACAAAAAAGTTTGGGAGCCACTGGTCTAGGTGGAACGTTGACTAATGTTCGGAGACAGAGGTGTGGAGGAGGATACGAGTGGGTGCATGTTTCATGGCGGACAGGAAAATATCAAGAAAAATGAAAGGTTCTCGGACTTGTGTAGAGATATCATGATATCGATATAGAGTATAGTGTTTGGCCTGATCTCTCAATGGTGAGGAATCACTTTAAAATTCTCGTATCCAGATCCGAATCCAGATAATCACCGAAATCTAATCAATTTGTCCTTCTCACACACCCAACCTGTCCACCAAGTTTCATCTGAATCTGTTAACTTTTTGAGATATTCTGTTCACAGACAAAACAAACAGACAGGGGTGAAAACATAACCTCTGTCCACCTTCAGCGGTGGAGGTAACAACAGAGGCTGCGAAAACAACTGGGTCAGAAGGATAGAGGGAGTGAAGAGGGTGGATCAATGAAGGATGGATGAACTGAGGGAGGAGATCAATGTGAGGATGAGCTTTACAGAGTGATTGGTGAAGAGCCATCTGAGGTAGGCTGGGCACCTGATGCGGATGGAGGGAGAGGGAATGACAAAGAAAGCAGGTGGGTCGTGGGAGCGAGGTAGGAGGGAAAGAGGTTGACCACGGCTGAGATGGGAGGATTGTGAAAGGAGGGACGTAAGTAAGATGGGGGTGGCGGGAGAGTGGAGAGAGTTGGCTGAGGATAGAGGGAAGTGGAGGAGTATTGTACAAAATTTGGGGCAGCAGCAGCTTGGTACGATTAAGCCTCGCCCTATTTTGATAATAGAAAATGCCAATTGAATATTCCACCATCTGGGATAAGTACCATATCTAAATAGCATGCATATCCACATGCTGTTGGTTGTTAGGATGCATGTGATTGTCAACAATGATTTGGGATGCAATTTGCCAGCAGTGTTCTTTTAACACTTTCAAGCCTTGCTTTCGGCCCGTCATCCTTCCGAGGTCGGCAAAATGAGTGCCAGCATGCTGGTATACTGTGTCGGAGTGACGACCCGTCCAGGATTGTGCCCAATAGCCAAGGAGACTGCTGAAACAGCACCAACGCTCTGCACATAGTATGGTCCCAATCTCCTGTCCTTCTTGCTTCCTGGTTCAGGAGAGTCAAAATAGTTATCCGTTTACTTTTTGATCAATTGTTCTTCCTTTCGAAACGGTGAACTACCTCATTACCACTGCAATGCTGAACCAAACCATCGTGTGTGGATCCTCAGTAATGGCATGAAGCTTTATTAATGTTTTTGTATTTTCTTGACAGTCTTTCCCAAAATGTCCATGTGTGACAAAAACACTAATGTGAAGACTCGTGTTGTTGTCACTAGTTGAGCGAGCTTCTCCGAGTCCATCATTTTTATTTGTTTTTCTTTTTTGCCCCAGGCACTCGTGTGCACACAAACATCTTCTCGGTCTCTCTGGCATGTAAAACGCCATTGGTTGGACAACAAGTCTGTGTCACGTGGAACTTTCCAGATGGGGTTTGAAGTTTTTGACGTTTGTCAGGGTTCCATGAACCGTGGCAGAATGATGTGGTTTGACCGGCCCGTCGTGCTTTTATTTGGATGTAATGACAGATGACAAAACAAAAGTTTTTAGAAGTCTATTTGGGTTCTGACAGTACAGTAGAAAGAGAGGGGAGAAACACGCAAATAGCAGGGACGAGGGACAAAATAGAGGGGGATTTGGACAAATAAGAGATGTGGGAAAGAATGAGGGTTAGGGGAGGACGTGCAGGGTGTGGATAAGATTCATAAATGATGTTCATAAATAGAACCTGATTGTATATAGTTATAAGGAATAAAAATGAGGACGTGTTTTGAGGAACTGGGGTGGGTGGGAGTGGGGAGTAGGCTGCAATCATGAGTAATGAGCATCCTTTTGATGATTTTGTTGAAACGACTGACAGGATGCATACATGCTCCATGTTTGTGTCTCGCATGCCAGTGCAGGGAACATCAGCTTGGTGTTGTTTTTGATATTGTTTTTGACGCATTTCTCAATGTTTCTACAACAGCAGATTATACATCAAATATTGAGAGGGTGAATTTGTAGGTACGGCGATGCCGATCAGTGTTTAAGTACTGGATGAAGACGTGGATTTTTCACATCCATTTGGTCTGCTTCGATGTTCTCGTTTTCGGCCATCATTGTTCGTGGCTTTTGCTAACACCACGACGCTGATAGTGAAACCGCGGTGTAAACATTGGGTATTAATAGCCCATAAATTTAAAACTCTGTCCACGCCCAAAGAACAACAAAGAGTTGGTAAAACGTAAAGGGAGGGATTTTTGATTGGCTTGCAACATTGGACATGATATGCACTTTAGAAAGTATAAAAGCCATTAAACGCCAATGGGAGGAAGTACGTTTTGTTCCAGAAATGTTCTCTGCGATAAATGTTTCACTTCGAGAAGTCCTTGGGCTATATCTCGGACAGTGTCGTTATTTAATGATTTTATTTTATTACTACTTTGACCTCCAGGTGGCATGGGTTTTAATTTTGTGCATTATTCCCTCATCACGCTTGCCATTGCTTTTCATCACTGATAGATTCAGGATTCTGATCATCGTAGATGGATGGGGAGTGTGGTTACTGTCCCAAGGGCTGTCATGTGACTGCCACTTTCGGTTGTTCATGGACTTTGGCATATCTGATCATAATATTCTGGGGGAGGCGGGCATTAAAAGAATAGAAATATAAAACAACGAAGGTAGTTTCGAAAATCGAGGTAAATATTCAATTCAGCCTTAATGTATTTGGTCGAATAAAGGCTGGCAGGATCACTTGGAGGTACGCACACTCATCTCCGAGCTGTATAGACTAGGTTCGAATCTCAACCCAGCTATAAATTGTCATCCTGGTGTTTCACAGGCAGGCTGAGGCATAAACATGCAGACCGTCCCTTTGATATACGTTAAGCCGGAGGACTCGTCTACCAGCACTGGTCATTGGCGGACGTTAAAGAACTCTAGGTTGGTGTCTTTCACAAAGTGTCGGCGAGTTCTCACCGCCACCCTGAACAAATTCCAAATTCCTGTCCTGAAGGCAATGGCAACCCACCCAGCATCACCTGTACCAAGAAACTGCTTAGTCAGCACCGACACTCTCTAAAGAGTTTGGTACATCGATTTAGTTCAATTAAAGAGAAAATAGAATCAATATGGTTGCAATCAGTGTGGGGCTTTTTATATGGTACTCGCAGGGGCTACCCGGTGCTGCCCGGTTGGCCGAGTTTTTCCCAGCGCTGGTTTCGAGATGTGTTGGGCATTGAAAAGCTATGGAGTTATTGGCCTCATAGTGGTTACCTTTCACCTGCGAGCCAGCGGCAGCACTGCGTGACCCCATATCCCAATATACACTTTATAGCGGCTTTCAATGGCCACAAAATGGACATCAAGGTCAACGGGTTGTTGCGTAAAACCTTGCCCAGATTCGGAAGTACCTACACCTAAAATTTGGGGTCTCTAGGTGCTACGGGTTGGCCATGAAAGAATAACGTACATACAAAACACAAACAAACACTTGAAAATATTTATTACAAGATAAAGGTAAAAATGTTTGGAATTTAAACCCCTCCCCTGCATTTTATAATAATAATAATAATAATAATAATAATAATAAGTAGCGGTACATTTAAAGTACACCACTCCCATGCCAAATAAATAAATAAATAACAAATCCTCCAGTGCGCGACATTACCTTGGTGCCCGGTGATGCCGCCATGCAGCACATGGAGACAGGATTTGGAGGGAACAGTGTGCAATAATTGGTTACTTCGTTGATTAATTGCATAATTTAGATAAGTAAAAAGCAATTGTAAACTAATTAATTTCTTAATCAATTGGTGAATAGCATTCCAAAACCACCACTGTTTAATCCGAATTTGTAACTCTTGGAAAATTACATAATTAATCGAAAAATGAATAATTCATTGATTTATCAATAAATCAGAAATACTCTTTTATAGCCAATTCATTTGGTCACTGTCGTGTCCAAATACCAGCTTCCTTGCTCAAAGGGTGCTTGAGATATTTCCCAGATGAGAAAGAAAATAAATAAGTAATAAATATATTGACAATAATTAAGTAATTAATCAATTAATTGAGCAATCAAAAAATGAAAAATATAGTTTTTGCCAAAGTACATCTTCACTTTTGTGAACAAGCTTCAGGTTCCAAGATCAAATGATGGCTGAGATATCACCCGGTTCAAACAAACAAACAAACAAACAACCAATAAAACGGAGTGATAATCGAGTACTCCGGCGAACGGCGATGACGTCATACATCACCTGGATATGAAATTGGGAAGGAGCGGTGTACAACAACAATAATATGAGTTTTCTTACAAATACAGTACAATTCAACACATGAGGCCCATCAATCCTGGGGAATGGTTGTCAACCTATCGCTCGCTGTTTGTCCGTGCTCTATCCCTTTAAAATTCTGAGCAACACGTACCATTTTAAAAGTGTTTGGCATGACTCGGATGTGGTTCGAATTGCTGACCTTCCAAGCTCACAGCGGACGCTCCATCCATTACGCAAGAGTCTGGTTTTGTTTTTCTTCTCCATAAATTCTTTCCTCTATCTCCTTTGAATCTGTTCTCTCTTTTCTTCCCAACTCCTCTACTCTACACTTTTCTTTCCTGTCCTCCCTCTGTCATTTCAAATCAAAATTCATTGCCTCCCCTACCACCCCCCCCGCCCCCCCCCCAACAATGTATGTGATGTCCATAACTGACCCTCAAAATGCAAACCAAGAATTGCTGTGTCTGTTAAAAGTTGTAAAATAGTCCTCAACCATCCCTGTGGTTTGTCCCGCTGGGTTGTAAACAACCACAAGGGATAGACTTGATGTGCGATATGTGTCTTGCTTCACATTTGCATTAAAATTTCAAGTTTGTAAAAAGCAAGAAATCACTTCGGAGCAGGATGTAAGCTTCTGGCGAGTTTCCTGGCAATAATTTCTGGATAGTTTGCACGTTGTGTTTTGATTCTGGCCAGAACCACTTGTCTTTCAAAACGTTCCCCGACCAACCGCTCACCCACTTTATCTCTCAGCAGTTCCAGAGTCTGCAATGCCTCCATCACCTTGATCCGGTAGCTGCAGGAATGTAAAGCCTGTCGTCCGATTTATGTTCTCAGCCTGACGGCCCTGAATTGGGGTGATTGGAATGATAAAGACCCTGACAGCATGTATTCTCAGGCACTAACTATTGAACCAACCTCATCAATTATTGAAAAGCAATTGTTATTTGTTTATATGCAGGATACAAGGTGAAGGCTCATGGAAGAGCTACAACACTGAGTGGATCAGGATGCAACAGAACAGAAGGAACAGCTGAGAGAGAGAGGGAGAGACAGAGAGAGGGGAAACACCAACAGCACAGCAAGGTTTAAGGACAAAATAGAGGGAGACTTGGACAGGTAATTGTTATGGGGAGGAATGAGATGTAAAGGGGGGGGTGGGGTTGGAGAATGAGGTGGACAAGATGGATTCAGAAGCAAACTCTCAGAAAGGAAAAACTGGAAATTTGGAAGGAAGAGGGATTGGAGCAGGTGGTTAGGGAGGATACAAAATATCATGGTTTTGGATTGGGGACGATCTGAGATGGTGGTGAGCAGCTGTCTTGAAATCCAGGAGGGAAGAATGAGATTGAAGAGATTGTGGAAGTTTCCTCTACAGGTGGGGGGGGGGGGGTTGGGGGAAGAGGAGCAAATGAGTGGAGGTGAGCAGTGATCCTGTAAAAATCAATATTTAATGGATCTGCAATGGTACTTGTACTACTGCATTGAAGACTTAAACTGTGTTTAAATTGCGAAGCTTTAAATAGTTGTGGATCAAAAGTAATGACGATTGATGACAGTATTCGACTATCTCGATCATCACCTGGGCTTCATTCTACATTGATGTTTTGACCCCTTCAGAATAACACATTTAAAACACACAAACGCATGCATCTCGAGAAACACACACAGACCCAAAGTTAAAATAGATACAACTGTCTACACGCACAACTCGTAATAATGCAACACACAAGGTAAGGTGATGACGGAAAACAAAAATGTAACACAGGTGTCACCGTTTACTGCAGGCACGGAATGCTGCCCCCGTTCTCTCCCATCTTCCACCCTTCAACGGTAGTCCTGGATGAAGACCACTCAGTGGTCTTCAAACCGGTACCTTAACCTGTAGAGCATTACTATAACTGTGGTGCTTTCACTTTTAAGTATGAATCCTTCCAACGACAAGGCAAAGCTGATTTTTGGACTGTGTGATGTTCAGTTGATAGACTTGGTTTCGGTATGGTGTTGCTGCTACATTGTAGCATTGGTTACAACAGTGCAATGTTGTGACCAAGGTTCACATGAAAGCTCAGTGAGTAGTGCATTGACCTCTGTACTGCCTGTTACTGGATTTGATTTCATGGTGCAATTAAATCCAACCTCAGAGGTTGGGTGCTGTGCCAGCAGGGGTACTGCATTGTGGAGCATGGCATTATATCGAGAGATAGTCATGCAGGTTGTTATTTCTTCGATTTTAACACTATTCATGAAGTATCATGGATTCTTTCCAAAGATTAAGGCTTTGGAGAATATATCGATTAAGGATGTTCACCCACATGGAAAATTGAGTGCGGCTGACATTTTGAGTGCTAGTCCTTCCTTGGGAAAGAAATATAAGGAAAATGTGGGGTGTTAAAGGGATCGGTAATCATAAAAAAAATAATGTGGGTAAAGGGATCAGATCAAAGGTCAGGAGTCAGAGTTCAAAGAGATGAGATCGAAGGTGCTTACATGCCAAGTTGAGAGCAGTTTGCCAGTGATAGTGCAGATGGTGAAATCTATAATTCATGATAATACTAATAATAATAATAGTGGAAGTGCAGTCAAAGTGATCAATAACTTTAAGAGAGCTTTTAGGTCCTGAAAATTGAAGCGGTTGTTTTGATAAAAGTATCGGAATACAGTTACATTCCAATGATATTCATGAAATTATCAGTGATAAAATAGTCACATGTATCTATTATCACTCTTTTACCCATGCTTCCTGCAGAGAACTGAAGTACTCTTACAGGAATACTGTACCAAATATCCTGTAGTACATTCCACAGTTCTGTAAGGTTAGTTGGGTTCCTCTTGTTTTTCTGTTTCCAGGTAATCCCATGTAGCCTCGATGGAGCTCTGGCCTGGCCATTCTCACACTTGGAGCACACCGGCTGTAACCTTGTTTTCCAAATACTGTTTTACTATCCAGTAACACCTCACTTAGTGCACAAGATGCGTTCCTGGAAAAGAGAGCCCGAATCGAAAATGTGCTAAAGGGGGTCATTATACCATTGTTTATATGAAGATGTATTCCCGACAGCATTATTTGTTACACATGAGCAGCGTATGAGGGCTTCATTGGGGAATCAGTAAGAGCGCTAATAATAATTATACAAATGGTAAACCGATTATTTTACAGATAAATATAAGGGTATGTTCTTTTGAACATATGAGTCCCCTCGGACCATGAAGCTATCGTTCTTGTTGTTAAAGGCCGTTATGGGAACACAGAAAAAGGGGCTAAATGTTTAAACGTGTATTAAACAATAATAAGGAATGGGTTATGAGGGTAATGAAAGACAAGGATTTATTAGCAGCGTCATGATGGTTGGCATCTCGCAATATAATATATTAGCGCGATTAAAAATACCGTTTTTTCCTCGCATCTTCATGTCTGTTAAAAAACCAGTGTCAAAGTGCACAACTACAGCTCATAACCTATCCATTGAGGTGTTTCCCCCCCCTGCTTTCCCGTTTTCACGCCACTTTCCACACAAGATTCATCAATCAATTCTATACAGAGTCTGGGGGACTCAAAGATAAGATTTTTTATTATAAAAACCTCAGTAAGTATTTGCAATGAATAATCCCAAGTGGGACAGATGCTTGTTTCCCGATGGAGGGCGGTCGTAGTCTGGGTGCATCAAGTGATAGAGGGTCTTAAAGGGTCTTTGGGTTCTCGAGGTTCTTGGGGGGGGAGGGGGTCTTAAAAGATTATAAAGGATATTAAGGGTCTTCAGGAGTCTAAAGGGGTCCAAAGGGTCTTAAAAGGACTAAAGGAGTAAAGGAACTAAAAAGGATGAAAAGGACTGTCCCCTCTCTGCCCCACCACCCCAATTATCTGTCCTCTCCTCCCCCTTTCTTTCCTGTTCTTCAAAGCAAGTGGGCATTAATGACATTAAGAGGTTAAAATTTAATGAAGAGCTGGAATTGAATAATGATTAAGATCAACTTAAATTGAGGTTAAAGTGAAATAACGAGGAAACACCGATGACGGAATCTCACAGTATGTGATGCACAGACAAACATAGATTACATTTTCTAATGTAATCTAATTATTTCTAAGATTACATTTCTAAGCTAATTTTCTATCTCACCATCTGGACAGAAGTTAAAAAGGCTCCATTAGTGTTTGCGCATTGATGTCATGAATTGTCATGCTGAGTTTCAAAACGATCCGTGGAGCTGCCTTGGAGGAGGAGGGGAAAAAAAATCAAAAAATGTTAATGGACCCACTGACGGAAGGAAGGATGGACTGACAGAAGGACATCCTGATGGCTTTAGCAGCTCATCTCGACTCCGTCATAGATGAGCTAAAAACTGAAAATATTGTAGCGTCGACGGCTCAACTAGCTGAGCTCGTTGCTGCGGGAGGTTAAAATCCCACAATGTATTGAACGGTTTTAATTCCTTTGGATACGTTCTGAATTCTGGCGGACGATGCGCGTGCGGGTCGTGAGGAGATACATAAGAACCTTGAAGCTTTTGTTGAAACCAACGGGTTTATTCCCAAACCATAAACAAGGGAAGATTGACTGGCAGAGGGATACGACGGAGGGTAGTGGTGGGTAAGAAAGGGGGACACCGAATCGCTAATAAATAATTATACATAATGTGAATAAAACCGATGGCACCACACACCAGATTTAATCACAGACGGGGAAGGACAAAACCGGGGGACTCAGCTCTGGTGGAAGCATGGGCGCCGGACAGCGATGAGCAGGAGATGAGGATAGGAGGACACCGGGCAAGATGATAAACAGGCAGCAGGCATATGAAACGGGCAGAGGCGGGTACACAAAATAGGACAATCCTCTTGGAGCTCTCCTCCGCACTCTTTTCCTCCCTCAAGTTTTTTTTTTAACCTCAGCTGTCTTTTCTCTTCAGAACTCCATCTTCTCAGACATGCCCTACCGCCCAAACAGCTCCTCCCTCTTCTTTCTGGGCAATGTCCCCCCCCCCTCAGAGGCGATCCATTGCTCCGCACGCCAAGTCTCCCGGCGCCCCTGGTAGAGTTTTACAGAGGGGTTTATACACACAATTTCCTGAACCATAATCCCTAAATAATTATTACCATGCATCACCCCCTGTATGGTGCACATTTAAACAAAACATTCCTTCAGCTGACATGTCCCTACTTATTACATTGAATGGGCTAACTACTTGCACATGGACCATGCTACTCTGTACATTTCTATATGCTCTATGGTAATATCTAACCCCCCCCCAATTCCCCCACCTCACAAACGTAACAATATGCACAAACATCAATAAAAAGAATAACTCCTGTTGCTCCTACTTTGCTCCTACTGCTACATGACAGAGGTGGCAGGAGGCTCATCCTACTGCAAAACAAAGTCAGCTTATAGAGCGCTGATCAGCTCATAGCATGTGCATATTGTCCAAACAACATCGGTGGGTGTGCTTACTTGGTGAGCGCTGCATGTTATGGATTGTCTTCATTTATTTTCAATGAAATTTTTCTCCAAGAGAAAGAGCTCTTACACGAATCGGCATTCTCAGAGGCAGTGTTCGGCGAGGTATTACTGCATTGTTAGTGTGTTTTGGATCATTATCTTGTTGGAAAATGAATCTTCTTCTGATTAAACGATTTCCACTATGAACTGCCTGGTGCTGCAGTATGTGCTTGTACTTATCTTTTGTTGGCATTCCATTGATTTTTAACAAGTTTTCTGACACCAAAAGCTGAGATACAACCCCAGAGAGTCACAGAGCCTCCCCACGTTTAACAGTAGGCTTTAAACATTGCGTGTCGTAACATTCTCCAGGTATTCAGCGTACAAAATGGCATCTCTGATCCAAAAAGTGCAAACTTCGATTCTTCGGGCATAATATTTTCTACAAAATTCCACAAACTTTCCAACATATTTTCTCTGTGGTAAATGGATATTACAAACACATGATGATACATGCCTGGTGTTGGCTTAATGGTTAGGGTGGTAGGCTTGGGATCCTCAGATCCTGAGTTCAAATCCCACTCAGGTGGGGTTGACTCTGCCTGTCATCCTTCCAGGGTCGGCAAAATGAGTGCCAGCATGCTGGTATCCTGTGTCGGAGTGGTGACCCGTCCAGGATTGTGCCCAATAGCCAAGGAGACGGCTTAGGCAGCACCAACGCTCTGCACAGAATATGGTCCAAATGGATTGATGGATGGATGATGATATGATATGTTTTGCAAAAATAGAAATAGCACTACAAAAGTGAAAATAACCCGAGCTTTTGCACATTACTGTATATAGAAGCTCCTGGCTGGTGGCCATAAGTCCTTTAACGAGATAATTTAGTAAATTATTGCAATGTTTAAAATAAATGAGGCTGATGCGGAAAATTCAAGGCCGTTTCAGGACTATTTTATTGCAACTTGAGGTTTCTCCGAATGGTTTTCTTGATTGAGATGTTATTGGGATGGAAGTCTATGTAAAGGGAATTGTGTCTTCACTTTTTGGCTGAAAAGGTTGGAAAAACCTTCGTCTATCAACGTTCTGGGCACTGTCCAACGCAGCGGCAATGGTGGTAGACGAGGGCTCTGGCAAAGTGTGGTACTTTCCACTTTGTTTCTTTAGGCCTGTTGCTGGTCTAAAACTGCCATAAGAGCTCCTATGGGGTTTCTCTAACTGCTACCTCCAGTGGGAATTCAGATCAGGTTGGAAATGTGTAAGCTAGTGGATCACGTTTCCACAGGAGAGAAACCAAAAGGTTTAATTGATTTAAATCAATATATTGCTGTGTGCAACACAATCTTTTTTAGTTTCTCAAGCAAATTCTGACGAAAGGAGATGTGAAATGGGTTTTTTTTGAAGATGAATTCCTATATTTTGGTTCAAGATCGATCAGAATGTTGTTCCCGTCACGCATGTTCCTTTCCATTGTGCTCAAAGCTAGATGTGATCAAATCATGCCCGGATGAACCCGTGTGGTGCAATAATTGAATGAAGCTCACTGGCCAGGAGGCTGTTTGTGTGACACGCAATGCCATTTGTATTTTCAGAAAAACCATCACTGCCGTGGCATTTTCACCATGCGGGAAGTACCTTGTCACAGGAGAGGTGAGCCCGCCGAGGTGGCGTTTCCGTTATTGTGGGTTTCCGAGATCAGCAGCGCATCCGGATGGAAGATTGCTAATGGGACTTTAAGCAAATTTGGCCTTCACCTCCTCCCTCCAATCACTTTGGGTGATGAAGAATATTCCGATGTAATGATTACTCGTTCACATCCACGTAGTCTGGAAGCAATCTGTTTGTCTAAATGAGCCAAGGTGGATTTTTTTTTAGCAACTACTGATCAATGGAGGGCAAAAATTAAATTAATTGATGATCCCCTTTACAAACACAAAACAATGCAGGGAAATTGATGTTCCTTCTCCATATTGCATGCGCACGTTGATTGTAAGGAGGTAAATTAAGAAAGAAGTGGGGGGGGGGTGGATGTGGAAGAAGAAAGCAGTGGGAAGGGGATGGGAGGGAGGATGGATGGACTGAAGGTTGGTGGATTAGAAGTAAATGGGATGCATGGGACATATGAGCCAGGGAAATGTGAGCAACAAGTTTTTGTGTTTTCTTTTTGTGTATTTAATATATTTAAACAAGGAGCTGATACTCCAGATCCCCTCCAGATTTGGGTGGTATGAGGAATGGATCTGTGTCATCTGAAGGGCGTACATAAGCCGAGTTATCAAGATGTTTGCCATGGCAACAGAATGTAGTAACATTCCCAGGGATGTTTTTTAAGGTGTAAGGTGTGTGTGTGTGTGTGTGTGTGTGTGTGTGTGTGTGTGTGTGTGTGTGTGTGTGTGTGTGTGTGTGTGTGTGTGTGTGTGTGTGTGTGTGTGTGTGTGTGTGAACCACCCAAAGTTTAGGGACCTCGAGTATCAGCTCCGTGTTCATTCATACACACATGGCAGGGCTGTGCTGTCCACCAGGCATTAAGAAGGAAAATATAAATTGCCCATGAGGTTGAAGGAGTGAAAATAAATAATTGCCAAGGCTTGCTCTCCAAATGCGTTTTGCATCCGTGCAATGGAACACTTCACGGAACTTGTTTTTGAAATTTTTCGTCGATTCGGAATGTCATTCACTTCAGGTGATTAAAGTTGATGTTTAGCACCTGAAAATGATCTTACCTCTGCCACCGAAGGTGGATGGAGATTATGTTTTCACCCCTGTTCGTCTGTGAGCAGGATAACTCAAAAAGCTATCGATGGATTCGGACGAAACTTGGTGGACAGGTTGGGTGTGTGACAAGGACAAATTGATGAGATTTGGGTGAAGATCCGGATCCAGATACGAGAATTTTAATTTTTTGTGAAGCGATTCGTCACCATTGAAAGATAGGGCCAAAAAGGATATACATATATATATATATATATATATATATATATATATATATATATATATATATATATATATATATATATATATATATATTGTTACGGCTGTGGAAATTCGCAAACCACCATTCAGGTCCCGTAGGTGAGATATCTCTTAAGTACATGTGTAGTTAGCCCAAATCCGTTGTCTAGAGGGAATTTATGTGATCCATTCGCGCTGCGATCCTTTGAGATAGCCGTTTTTCTTTTTCTATTGTTACTTTAAACGACAAACCTCCACGCAAACAACAACCGCCACAACGCCAACCGCGCTACAATTACCCTCACAACAACCACCACCATCTTCGCCACTACCCCCGCTGACGAACGCAAACCTCCACGCAAACAACAACCGCCACCAACTACGCCACAACACCAACCGTGCTACAATTACCCTCACAACAACCACCACCATCTTCGCCACTACCCCCGCTGACGAACGCCATCCTCCACGGTCCACACTACGACGGTTTCCGCATTGGAAACCGTCGAGAATGCAAGGAGGGAAAGAAGAAGGCACAGCGATGGTGTGTGGATTTTTCCCGCCTGTATTTCCCGTCTGACTTCCCCGCGCTTTGGGTCAAAGGTCAGAGGTGAGAAAAGGTGGGGGCCTCTTTTTGGGGGAATAATGCTCTGCCTCCAAGCCAAAAACTGACTCCCTCGGCCCCCGGACGGAGCGGGGTGGAGGGAAAGCGTGAGGGCACGCCCCCTTCGAGAAGCTTCTCCATGAAGCTCGAGGGGAGGCGGAGCCGAAAACGGGGGCGGAGTGAAGGGCGGAGCCCCGGGCTATTAAAGTCGGACACGGGCGGAGCGCTTTTGGTGGTGCTCTTGCTCTCTTCGTCCTCTTCCACTCTTCCGGCTCACTCTTCTCTTCGTGGTGGTCGCTGGCCTGGTCTTCTGTGGGGCGGTTCCAAGACCCCGCTGGCGGGACGGAGCGTCTGCCATTCCACACACCGCGACCTCGAGCAACTACGTTTCCCCCCCCCCCCTTCTATCCGCGCTGGGATAGCGCCGGAAACCCGTCCGTGGCGCCGAGCGGCCAACACGTGCCGGCACGAGGCACGTCGGAGAGGACTCGCCTACCACGCCAGGGATCGGAGTCGCGGCCAGGCGCAACCATGCTGACGGATGTGGGAGAGGGACTCGACGGCCCAAAGAAGTCACCATTTTCTTTTCGGGGTGTTTTTGTATGGATCTTGTGGCGCCGTGTCTCGTAAAGTAGAACTGTTTAAGTGTTGCCGTGTGTGCGCGTAGTCAGTTTTAACTGCTTTTCTTCTTGCATTTGCTTTTTGTGTATGGCTGTATATACATGCTCTCCATGTGTGCGTGTGAATAAAATGCTTGCATGTTGAACTGTGTCCGTTTCGCTTCGTCTTTTCTTTAATTGACCCTCCATCCTGCTTCACGTAAAGGGTTCGTAGTGGGCTTAATACGCCCAGTAATTAATCGGAACCGTCAAGGCTGACGATAACACTGCTCGGTTATCACTGTAGCACGGACTGCTTAAGTGGTTCGTGTCCGGAGTCGGCCTGCGGCGTGGTACGATCGCCCGGTCGACCATCCGCGCGGGTACTTAGGTAGATCGAATTTGGCGAGCAACCCTATCCTGCGCGGGTGGACAATTGGCACAGTCGTGGTGGGGTTAAACCCCCACCCGTGACTAGCTCCCGGCGTTGTTTCGAGAGGGTCACGACAGAATTGTCCGTCCGGTGGGCGACGTGCCGCGATTTGAGTACGCGGCCGTCCGCACGCCGGCGGGCGCGAATTCGCAACAATATATATATATATATATATATATATATATATATATATATATATATATATATATATATATATATATATATATATATATATATATATATATATAACACGATATTTCAAAACGTTGTGGACAGGTTGGGTGTGTGACAAGGATGAAATGATTGAATTTTGCTGAAGATCCGGATCCGGCCTCTCTGTGCGATACAAAACGTAAACTGTTCAGCCTGGTGGAGGTATGCGCCCCACCGAGTGCCTGTCTAGTTTGAGAGTCGTGTTGAAAAGATGATCATAAGCTCTTGCGCGATGCATGAATTGTTTTACAATCCGATATGGATGAGCTTACCGTTTCCATGGTTTCAACATTGCCGTCAATGCAGGTTGTGAAAAATGTTTATTTGTAACTTGTTTGACGAGAAATCTCATGGTTCGGTAATTATCCAACCTGAATGTTGTTGTGCAAGTTGACCATGACAACTAGTAAATGTGGAGATGAGGCTGACAAGCTCATTCAGGGGCAGGCTGATAATTCGAAAGATCTTGGTTTGGTAGATTTGTGAAATTGGGACGGAGGAGGGTGGGGGGGGGGTTGGTGGACATGTGCTAATTTCTGTGAATCTTTTTAAAACCTCCAGCATTGTTGAATATGCATCGAGGGAGGGGAGGTGGTGGGGGTGAGCGGTCCGTGGTACACTGGCATACTAGGGCACGAGAGGAGTCAAAGCATAACCTTCATCGTTTAAGTTTGCAGTGTATGACGACAGTCTTTTAAATTTTGGACATGAATAAACAAATTTGAATTGTCTAACTGAAGGAGGTTCCAAAGTCTGCTCTTCAGTGAAGCAAATGCGCAACGTTCACCATACTTGCGAAGGTGGATGGATGATGGAAGATTGTCATGGCTCATTCGTTCACAGATGTATAAAATATAGCATTTGAAACACAAGTTGGTGGAAGTTTGAGATGAAGGAAGGAAGGAAGGAAGACTATAATGAAGGTTTCCTGCTGTGGGAATGAATAAAACCTTGTACTTCACCCTGTGGTCTTTAAAAAAAAATTTTTTTTGAAGATAAATTTTGCCGATGGCCTCAATACCACTGCACTACAAAGCCAAGTAGGTCATGTGATTCCTTTGCCTCGCCACTGAAAGTCAGATTCCACATTTGTCGTCGTCGTGGTCGTAAATAATAGCTTGTTCATGTTTGTGAAACTCAAACGGAGAGTTAAGGACAAATGAAATCTGCGAAAAGGACTTGGCTGAGTTGTGGTGCATATGTTGACCATGACACTTTGCTTCATTGGCTTTGGAATTTCTTTTTCGGAATTCCTTTCTTCATGATTCCCCGTCGACACAATACTTTTGAACATTGTAGGCTGATATCTGGAGAAAAGAGTGCTTGAGGAGCAAAGATTTGAGTGCAACTTCGTTTTTATCATGTGTTGGAGTTAACTGAAGTCGTCGGTAACAAATGAGATGTAACAAAGAAGCAGTTTTTATTTGTTTTCCTCAGCCACATTCATGGAGAGCTTCCACATTGTCGACATCATGGGTGTCAGGGACATGTCTCCCGGTTTCGTGTCGTGCTTGCCTTTCCACGTTGAGCTCATGACGCATGTCCTTTAGTATTGTGAATTGTGAAGCCTCTCTCCCACTTGCAGCTGTATGACAAGATTACATCGTTTTGTGCTCTTCTGCAGAGCGGGCACATGCCAGCAGTGCGCGTTTGGGACGTGGCGGAGAGGAACCAGGTTTACGAATTCCAGGGTCATAAGTACGGAGTTTCGTGTGTTGTCTTCTCGCCAAATATGAAATATATCGTGTCGGTGGGACACCACCACGACATGATCGTCAACGTCTGGGATTGGAAGGCATGTATGGTTTAAATTTTTTATTGTTATTATTAACAATCATTGTTTTTGTTTTTTTGTCAATTTTTGTCATAATGATCAATGTACGTAAATGTCCATATGCCACGTTGATCAATCTATGGTTTGTTTTTCGTTATGACTTACTGTTTGCTCTGGTCACACACACACTGGGCATCGATGATGGGGTCATGTTTTTGGGGTTTTTTTTATTATTGCTCATTTGGCCAAATACAATTGTCTATGCATCATATACAGGTGCAACGATTTTGCGTCATGAACATCCTTCTTTGTCTCGTAAATACCTCTAGTTGTTGGCTGCATATATCCATGAATTTCCTCCAGTTGGGTTTTGTCGCAGCTTTGGATGCACGTATTTTCCAAATGCTGAACTGACGATACAGAGAATTAATGTTTTTGTTGAAACACAAGATCATTTTGCATTTTCTGTCTAGTCTGGTTTCAAATCTTGGCCCAGCTATAAACTATCATCCTGGTGCTTCACAGGTACGGTGATTCATCAATGTGCGTGCCGTCCCTCTGGATGAACGTTAAATGGGAATCACGTCCGCCAGCATTCGTTGGTGGATGTTAAAGATCCCATGGTGTCTTTCGCGACAGAAGGTGACCGGTTACCGGCACCATGCCAAATTTTACAGATTCCTGTCCTAACCAGCAGAGCATCAGCAACACAGCCACACCCTCGGCCAATGATGCTACACCACAGCCGTGTGCTGCATACGAATAACGATTTAACATCGCTCACCCAAAATATGGACAAATCAGGAAGCTCCTTTTTGTTCACAATTACAATGTCTCGTTTTCACAATCGACAAGTTTACATCCAATCTTCTATTTGGACTTGATGTACGAAGCATCGGTGACTCATTGAACAGGTGATATGAACGATTTCAAAAAAAGCAAGTGAATTCAAGTTGTTGGGCCAGGCCACAGGCTGAACTGAGCTGCCTCAGATATAAATACCGTGGCCTTCATGCCAACAATGGAGGAAAATTATCTGCTTTAATGATGCATCAGAATTTTTAATGTACAGTATTTTTAAGCACTTTAGTATTCTAACAATAACATTTTGCAAGGGAGTGTGTTAGAAAATTGTGAATTAAGTGTTTACCGTCGACTGTTTTGTGTTGGACATGTTCAGTTTACTAGCATTTGAATACTGTTGTAGTTAATTAAATCCACTGGCCAGGAATCGTTTGTGAAAGACTAAATACAATAGTGCATTTGGTTAAAGAAATGCTGGTGTGCTCTCGTGTGCAGCGCCGTGTGTTGGCGGCTACAAACAAGGTGTCCAGTAAAGTGGTGGCCGTCTCCTTCTCGGCGGACAGCGGGACGTTTGTGACTGTCGGCAACCGACACGTGAAGTTCTGGTATATCGATGCATCGAAAACCTCCAAGGTATGTTTCTGGGGGGGGGGGGGAGAAGAGATGATGTTGTGATGACGTGCTTCATTTAGGCAACATCTTTGCCTGATCCAGGAATTATTGTTTCTGTTAACCGAGTGCTTTGGGCACTTTGGCTTTGAAATTGCTTCAAGATCTTTCAGGTTTGAAATTTGATCACAAAGGAACATACTCCACGTCTGATTTCTGCCACAATTCCATGCTTTGGCAGTAGTCTCCTCTCATAGTTGCCGATGCATATCAACACAAAGCTGCATGCTGTTACAGGCTGGTAGTTCTTTCTCTCACCATTTAAGACATGTTCACTGCATTGTTGCTTGTGGGCAAGTTGCTGCACATTACATATTCTTGGCCATTTGTGACAACGTTCTTATATATTATATATTATACATTCTCAGAATTTATATTCTTAGTCATTGCATTGGTTGCTTCGTCAATACATATGATGTGTTTTCTTTTTTGCTAGAGGCTTTTTGTAGCAGGGTTCTTAAAAGTAGGTCTCTTTTCAAAAGTGGTGTGAGTAGTAAGATGTTGATTTGTGGGTTTTCTCGCAAGCAAGTTGATAAGCTTCGGCTGTATTCAATTTTTAGTGATTCTAGGACAGAGAAGTTATTGCCAGAAAGGGTTAGGAGGTGAACCCTATTGTAAATGTCTTTCACTTTCACCAAGACTGTGGGCCAATCATTATTTAATTATGGCAAATGTCTTAAAACTCTTAGTGGAGATGCAATTAGGGATATTTCATCAACTGAATGTGCATGTTCCTCTTCACCTTTTTGTTATGATCCTTGTGGGCACGTGATTTCTGGGGATTTGAATATTATTAGTAATGCTGAGATCAGGGATCTTATGAAAATAGGAGCCAAATATCGGGAACCATTGATTCGGCCATGGAGTTGGGTTAGAACGTTAGATCTTCTATTGTTGATTCTGTTTCTGAATTCGTTAGTAAAATGTGTCAAAAGTTAACTTCTATGTATAAAATGTGTAAAATTAAAAAAATAAAAAAAAAGAAGAAGAAAAAAAATCAATTGGACCTCATGGCTGTTATAGTGAGCATCGCCGCAGATTGTGTTGGATTGGAGGTGACGCTTTGGTGTCGGACCTTATGCCCATTGGAGATTGGAGGAGTGCTCGTCATACTCCACATATTTTGATTATATATATATATATATATATATATATATATATATATATATATATATATATATATATATATATATACACATACATACACACATTATATAATATTACCTCTTCACTGGAATGGTGACCATGAATACTCATATAATTCCGGCAATTGCTGCAATGGTTCTAACCATTCAGGGGTGTCTGCCACGCACCTACCTTATTTAGGTATCCATTACACCGTTTATGAGTCCTTTAGCAGCTTGGAAATAAGATTTTTACAGTGAAAAAGTTATTTCCGGCTTACGCTGCAGTAGGTGGAGACTGAGAGACAGAACCGCTCACTGCAAATGAGCATCATCAGCTGCTACACTGTGGCCCACAGATCAACCAGACAACTTTTTATTTCCTCAATTCCAGCTCCTCACTTGGTAATAAATTAATGGACACGTTTCTGGCTTACTGGCCTTCATCAGCATAGAGTGAATTACCCTCAATAATTGAGCTCCCAAGCTGTACCATACGGTGACAGTGATGACCCTGAACCCTTGTCTCACACCACCAATTTCTGCCTGAGCTCGGCCCAATCGGGGATGCTTGCCACGCATCCACCCTCTTTAGTTGGCTGGTTGACCTGCAGGCCTCAGTGTGACGGCTGACACTGCTTGTTTGAATTATAACATGCAAATAACAGAATCTCAGTGAAGTGTTTGGAGAGCTTGTCAGCAGGAAAAACAAAAAGCTTACTGGGTGCTTTGTTGTAATCCAAATGGGTTCCTCATTTCAGCTGTAGCAAAAACCGAATTCCTCCCACCCTCAATGTCAACGTCTCTTAGTTCGTAATAGTTTTATTTCTTTTTTTTTTGTTTTTTTTTCAAGCAGTACATAAACAAAATTATATAGGTTATTGAAATGATTTTGCATTAAATGTTCAAATAAAGAGAGCACCACTTCAATAGTTGTTTTTCTCTGGTTATAATCTGTCTGTTGGTGGATGTGGCTTGTAAAATAAAATAATAAATTATTTATATATGTATATATATTTTTTTCATACATACAGTGCCTTCAGAAAGTATTCACACCCCTCAACTTTTGTCACATTTTGTTATTACAGCCTGAATTTAAAATGGATTAAATTTAAGTTTGTTTTTTTTGTCACCGATCTACACAAAATGACCCCATAATGACAAAGTGAAAATATGTTTTTAGAATTTTTACAAATTAATTAAAAATGAAAAGCTGAAATGTCTGGCATCAATAAGTATTCAACCCCGTTTGCTATGACACTCCAAATTGAGCTCAGGTGCATCCAATTTCCTTTGATCATCCTTGAGATGCCTCCACAACTTGATTGGAGTCCACCTGAGGCCAATTCGATTGATTGGACATTATTTAGAAAGAAACACACCTTTCTATATGAGGCCCACAGTTGACAGTGCATGTCAGAGCAGAAACTCCACCATGAAGTCCAAGGAACTCTCTGTAGAACTCTGAGATATAATTGTGAGGAGGCATAGATCTGGAGATGGGTATAAAATAATTTCTAGAGAGTTGAAAGTTCCCAAGACCACAGTGAGCTCCATCTTTAGGAAATGGAAAGAATATGGAATGACTGTCAGGTCAGGTTCAGGTGTCAGGTCAAATAGCTGTCAGGTCAGGTTCGATCTGTGACCTGCTACAGGTACCATGTAAACCTGTACTAACCTGTTCCATGGTCGGGTTGTCGGCGACTAAACCGTCTCCCCCACCAGGTTTTCTGGTGAGGAGGGTGTTTGGATATGGACACCCAGCAGGATTAAAAACAAAACCTGTCAAAGGGCAGAGGAGCTCCTTGTGAGCCAACGGCCATCCATATCTCGTGCCCAACTGTGTCTGCGGACGTCCTCCTGCAGTTGGGTCACTTCTTATTAGGAGGTTGGTGGCAGGATTTGCACTCCGGCCACCGTAAAACCCTTCATTCCGCAAAACGCAAAAACGCAAAAAAAATCTGAAAACCCACTCCGTGGGAGTACCTCCTGTGCAGCTTCCCTTCGCAGGGCAGCTCACCGGATGACGGGATTGGGGCAAAGCCTTCGGGACCCCCAATCTTTGATAGGAGGGAAACCACGGGGTAACATCCCTGGGTCAGATTGCGGGAGAGTGTGTCGGAGTGGTGCTGAGGTGTCGTCCACCAGACGGCGGTCTCCTTGCGTTAACCTGAGGCGGTCCCTTCGGGTGGGTGCCTGGAATGTCCTATCCCTAAGAGAGAATGATCACCTGTCTCTGTTATCATCTGAGCTCAAGCGTTTGGACATCGGGATTGCAGCTCTCTCTGAGGTTCGGAGACCGGATTGCGGCGAGATAATGGTGGGTGGTTACACCTACTATTGGTCTGGTCGCTCTGATGGTTACCATACCCAAGGAGTTGCTGTAGCTGTGTCCAATAAGCTGACCCCAATGATAATTGAGGTAACACCGGTCAACGAGCGTATTATGAGATTAAGGATTCGTCACTCCTTAGGTGTCATTTCCCTGGTCTCTGTTTATGCTCCGACTGAGGCAAGTGATCTCACCGTGAAGGATGCATTCTACGCCACACTCGAGTCTGTGGTTGATCAGTGCCCCAGACGAGATACACTTCTAGTCTTGGGGGATTTCAATGCATCGACTGGAACTGATAGGGACGGTTATGAGGTGTGTGTTGGTCCCCATGGGTCAGGAACTATGAACCAGAATAGCACTAAGTTCCTTGACTTTGCAAGAAGTCATGGACTTAGGGTGGCTGGTTCATGGTTTCAGCGCCCACAAGCTCATCGCTGGACTTGGTATTCCAACGCTGGTGATGTGGCAAAGGAGATTGACCACATCCTCATTGACGGTCGTTGGAGGATGATCCAGAACTGCAGGGTCTACCGGAGTGCTCAGTTCCTCAATACTGACCACAGGCTTGTTGTAGCAACTCTAAAGCTGCACCTTAAATCCTGGAGAATGGTACCATCCCAGCCGAGGCTGGATGTTACCAAGCTCAGGGATGAGAGAGTAGCTGAGGAGTTTGCGAACAGGCTGAGTGGACACTTGGGGGGTCTGGGTGCTTTGGGGGGTCCTGAAGAGTTGTGGAACGCCTTCAAGACCACCGTCCTTGATGTTGCCGGTGGATGCCTTGGAGCTCACCGCAGGGCAAAGAAGAATTTTGTCTCTCAAGGGACACTGGATACCATTGACCAGAGTCGCAGGGCCAGGCTGAATGGCAGAGCTGAGCTGTTCAGGGAGCTGAGGCGTAAAACTGTACGTGCACTGAGGGTGGACAAGGAGGCCTATGTGCGAGGAATCTGTGAGGGGGTAGAGCATCACCTGTGGACAGGTGATTCTCGTCCTGCTTACAGGGGAATTCGCGCATTACGTTCATCCAAGCCCATCCCTCGGAGCACTACTGTTCGAGCAGAGAGTGGTAGGCTCTTGACAGAGGAGTCTGAAGTGAAGGCCCGCTGGGCCGGTTACTTTGAGCGGTTGTACCAGGCTGATCCCCCAACTGTCGAGTTGGACGTCAAGGGTGTTACAATCCCTGTTGCTGACCCTCGAATCAACTGTGGTCCACCTACACTTGTGGAAACACGGGCTGCGGTGAACCAGTTGAAACGGGGCAAAGCTCCAGGGATCTGTGGCATCCATGCCGAACTTCTCAAGGCTGGTGGAAATGCTGCACTCGTGTCGCTGCATGCAGTTTTGTGCTCTGCCTGGAACACAGGCATCATCCCAACTGACTGGAAGAGGGGCCTTGTTGTCCCTCTCTGGAAAGGGAAGGGTGATCGCCAAGACTGCAACAACTACCGAGGGGTGACGCTGCTCTCAGTGCCGGGCAAGGTCTTTGCTCGGATAATTCTCGATAGGGTTCGCCACCATCTGCTTGAGCACCAGCATCCAGAGCAGTCAGGCTTTACACCAAAGAGGTCAACGATTGACCGTATCCTTGCACTTCGTGTCCTCACCGAACGCAGACGAGAGTTTCGGCAGGGGCTGCTTGCAGCCTATGTTGATCTCTGTAAAGCGTTCGATTCAGTGAATCGGGATGTCCTCTGGAGGATTCTTGGTCTTCGTGGGGTGCCACCAAAACTGATCGATCTGATGTCTGAACTCTACTCTGGTACTGAGAGTGCTGTGAAGTGTGGTGGTACCATCTCTGACTTATTCCCAGTTGTTACTGGAGTTCGTCAGGGATGTGTACTTGCCCCCACACTTTTCAGCACTTGTATGGACTGGATTCTAGGGAGGATGTCAGAGAGATCAAGTTGCAGTGCGTCATTTGGGAATGTCGAGATCTCGGACCTTGACTTTGCAGATGATGCAGTCATCTTTGCAGAGACTTTAGACATCCTCTTGGGGGCCCTCGAGGTGCTGAATGAGGAGTCGGAGCCATTGGGATTACGGGTTTCTTGGGTCAAAACTAAGATCCAGGCTTTCGGTGACATCTTGGATGCTGCTGTCCTGTCTGTGTCTGTTTGTGGTGAGGATGTTGAGGTCGTGGAGAGATTCACTTACCTTGGCAGTGATATTCATGTCTCTGCTGGCTGCGAGTTAGAGGTCAATAGACGTCTGGGTCGGGCCTGGGGAGTCATGGATTCACTGGATCATGGGGTGTGGCGCTGTCGGTACCTGTGCGGGAGGACGAAAGTCCGAGTCTTCAGGTCCTTGGTACTTCCAGTCTTGCTCTATGGGTGCGAGACTTGGACTCTGACCAAGGATCTGAGACGGAGACTTAATTCCTTTGGTACCAGGTCTCTTCGGAGAATCCTTGGCTATCGCTGGTCGGATTTTGTGTCCAACGAGCGGTTGCTGAGAGAGACTCGGATGAGATTTGTTACCTGCATAGTCCGTGAGCATCAGTTGCGGCTGTATGTGTACTGTACTGAAATGGAAGATGCTTAGCAGGCAGACACGAGCGGAAGGACAGTCGAGCCGGGCTGTGTTGTACAAGTACGAGCGCGGGCGTACTCTGCCCGGCAGCTCTCCTTTATTCGTACGCACACGCACGAGCCGGACGACTCCAGCATTACTACGACGCCTCAGGCGGCGCGCACACCTCATATCCCTTGCCGATACACTGACCCCCACGGCCACTCCTCCCATCATCACGCCCACCATGCATCATCACCATGCCCTTCCCCATAGGCCCGCAGACTCCACCACACTCCTCCCCCCTAAAACTATGATTATTAAATGATTACCATTATAAGAAGCATGCAGAACACGAAGGACTTCGTATAATAATCATGGAAATAAAATGAAAATAGCGAAGTATAATAGCACACCACATCATATAATGTGTCGATGCGAGCGCGTGGAGCAGTAAAGGCCAGGTTCCAAAGACGGAGGTGCACAAAGCCCCCCCCCCACTCTGACCGTGTTACCGATATGAAGCAGCAAATGAGAAGCACAGCAGCACTACGCAGCAAAAACGCCCCCAGGCGGCCCATGCTGACATGCCCCTCCCCGAGGTCGTGACGACCTTTCGGGCCAACCTCCCCCGGCCCCATCAAACGCCTCTGGCCCACTCCCCCCAGGCAGACCCGACGTAGATAAACATCCCGAGGCCGGCAGCCCGCTATCTGGAAGCCGTCGCGCCAGCCCTGATCGACCTTGGCCGGGGGCGCTGAACAGCGCCGCTGGCTGCATGCATCTAATGCGCCAAAACAACTCACGCACCACAATCAGTTGAGACGCCAATGCCCGTCCCAATGGCCTTGAGCGAACACAGAGAGTTGCGCTCGCAATCAGAGGTGGGGGTAACGCCGACCAGGGCACCAGTCTTGGTTCCGAGTCGATCTCCAAGACCCACACGGCAGCTAGACGGGAGCAACTCCATTTAACCCACACTGCAATCATAGGCTCGTTATAAATCACTACGAACATTATTCGAAACATCGCAAATTCAATTTTCCGTACAGCGTGCTTTTTTGATAAAATCCCAGCACATGACAAAGCAATTACCTGTGGCCCGGGACAATGGACGGCCAACCCAACCTTTTTATTCGCCACCACCGCTCCTGAACCCCCCACATCACATTGATCATAATACAACTCCCATTGACTGATCTCCGCCACATCCACTTTTACCCGAGAACTGCTGGCATTTATTTCAACAACGTTAAACTGCATCACTAGAGCAAGGAAAAACATATATGCCCTGAACAACAACCCACAACCCGCATCACGAGTCCGCTTCTTGGTTGTCGACTCGATGTTGTGACTCGCGACTCCCTTTAACGCCACGGGCTCACCGTCACCTGTCGAAGCTGCCTGCACAACACCGACGCGCATTGCCTCACGAACCCTGCCGAAGCGCGGGAACTCATCGCGAGCGAAGCGCGGGAACTCATCGCGAGAGCTGATACGGCTCTCGCCGCCCGCCAGAGCCTCGCCCTCGGTACTCGACGAAGGCCTCGAAGAGAGCACTGGCACATCTGGAGGTACGAACCGGAGACCCAGTCCGAGGTGCGCCAGCCAGTCCCGACCCAACAGGGGGGGCCCCTACCCTCGTACAACGAACACCGAGAGCTGGGCGCGTCGATCTCGGTAGCGCACTGAGACGTCGGCCCTCGCAAGCGGTGCAATCGCCTCACCGGTGTACGTGTATAACGACAAGGCCGTCTTGACCAGGCGAATACCGCGAAGACCACGAGCCTCCCGCTCATCCATGACCGACACTTCCGCCCCGTTATCCACGCAAAACACAGTCGGTTGGCCATTCACTTCGACCTCAACCGTGAAAGGCGTCGTCATCTCCGAACCAACGGAAAACAGACTCAACCGTGGTTGCATCTCCCGCTCTGGCTCGCCGGCATTGTCAGGCCCCGGTTGCAGGCCGATCTCCAGATCACTGGGGTCCTCTCGCACCTCGTCATCCAAGACCCCAACGGAGGCCCCCGCCATCCGACACACACGCTTCAAATGTCCCACCTTGTGACAATGCAAACACACGGTGTTCTTATACGGGCACATTTGTCGCAGGTGCGGACCCCCACACCCCCAGCAGCCGCGGAAAGTCCCTTTGCTCCAGGTGCGACCGTGCTGCGGTGCCCCCTCGCTCCAGGTGCGACCGTGCTGCGGTGCCCCCTCGCTCCCGGTGCGACTGTGCTGCGGTGCCCCTTCGCTCCCGGTGCGACCGTGCTGCGGTGCCCCTCGTCCCGCACCGCCAGGCGCGCGTGCGACCTGCGGCACTTGAGCCACCGCTCGGACTCCGGGCTGCGTGACTCGCGGCACTTGTGCGGTTACCGCGTGGACTTCGGGATTAGCCGACATGCCCCAGCTGGAGCTACTCATTACGTCCTGGCCAGCAATGGCGCGGACATCCGTGAGTGTCTGCTCGACAGACGAAGCAGTCACGACCGCCGAGTCGAATGTGATGTTGGTTAATCGCAGGATGGCCGCTACCATCTTTGCGTCTCGCAGACCAGAAATAAAACGATCTCTGAGCCTTGTCGGACGCTCCTCTGCCGTGAATTTGCAAGGCACAGCCGAATGCTTCACTCGTGCCACGAAGTCCGCAACGCGCTCCTCGCCCCCCTTAGCGAGGTGATCGAACTGGAACCGCGCGAGATGTAATGACTTCTCCGGCGCCAAGTGGGTCTTCATTTTCGCCACGATGTCCTGAAAGGATAGCACATCATCACTGGGTCTATTTGGAGCCACCAAATCACTCAGCAGGCGGTAGTGCTCCGTTGATAGCGAGGCGAGCAAGATCGCCTTGCCTTTCTCTTCATCCTCTACATCATTCGCCCGAAAGTAGCAACCTAACTGTTCAGAAAACAACTCTAATTCATCTCCCCCGAACATGGGTACATGTCCGTGTGCCGTGCCCCGACCTTCCGCCATGCTCCGTGAGACCCTTGGCTCCGTAGCTTGGAACCGCCCGAGTTACTTGCCGACCCTGCACACGCCGATCCGCAGATCCTCGTTCGCCAACTGTACTGTACTGAAATGGAAGATGCTTAGCAGGCAGACACGAGCGGAAGGACAGTCGAGCCGGGCTGTGTTGTACAAGTACGAGCGCGGGCGTACTCTGCCCGGCAGCTCTCCTTTATTCGTATGCACACGCACGAGCCGGACGACTCCAGCATTACTACGACGCCTCAGGCGGCGCGCACACCTCATATCCCTTGCCGATACACTGACCCCCACGGCCACTCCTCCCATCATCACGCCCACCATGCATCATCACCATGCCCTTCCCCATAGGCCCGCAGACTCCACCACAGTATGGACATGTGGCTCGTTTTCCTGACTCTGATCCTGCTCACCAGATTCTCTCAGCGAGGGAGTCTCATGAGTGGAGGAGGCCAGTGGGTCGACCACGTGCCTCATGGTTGCAACAGGTTGACCATCATCTCAAGGAGATGGGGATGGGCCTGGCATCTGCCTGGGGATGGCCAGACGGAGGCCCCTGGAGTAGCGGCGGAAAGTGGACGCAGCGACGTGCTGTTCTGGCACATGCTCCCATACCTGACCTGGAATGACCCATACTCTTCCTCGAGCTGGCCGTCTGACCAAACTGAGCAACCAGGCAAGAAGGACCTTGGTCAGGGAGGTGACCAAGAACCTAATGACCACTCTGACAGAACTACAGAGTTCCTTGGCTGAGATGGGAGAACCTGCCGGAAGGATACCAGTCTCTGCAGCACTTCACAAATCTAGGCTTTATGGGAGAGTGGCCAGACGGAAGGCACTCCTGTGAAAAAGGTACATGATGGCACGCCACGTGAAAGAGTCTGAGAGTATGAGTTAAAAGATTCTGTGGTCTGATGAGACTAAAATTAAACTCTGGCCTGAATGTAAAGCACTACATCTGGCAGAAAATGAGCACAGGTCATCACCCATCTAACATCATCCCAACTGTGAGGCATCATGATGGCAACATCATGCTACCGGGATGCTTTTCAGCGGCAGGGACTGGGGGACTCATAAGGATTGAGGGAACAATGAATGGAGCCAAATACAGGAAAATCCTTGAGGAGAACCTGCTTCAGAGTGTAAATGACCAAAGACTGTGGTGAAGATTTACGTTGCAACAGGTCAATGACCCCACTCATACATCCTAAGCAACACTGGAATGGCTTCAGAACAAGAATGTGAAAGCCCTTGATTGGCCCAGCCAAAGCCCAGACTTGAATGCCATTGAGAATCTGTGGAAAGACTTGAAGATTGCTGTTCACCGACACTCCCCATCCAACTTGACAGAGCCTGATCAAATCTGCAAGGAAGAATGGGAGCAAAATCCCCAAATCAAGATGTGTAAAGTTGATGCAGACATATCCAAGAAAACTCGAAGCTGTAATCACTGCCAAAGGCGCTTCTACACAGTATTGAGTCGAGGGGGGGGGGGGGCGGTTGAATACTTCTTGACGCAAGACATTTCAGCTTTTCACTTTTAATGAATTTGTAAAAATAATCTAAAAACATGTTTTCACTTTGACATTGTGGGCTCATTTTTGTAGATTGGTGACAAAAAAAAAAATAAAAAAATTGAATCCATTTTAAATTCAGGCTGAAACACAACACAACACATGTGACAAAAGTCAAAGGGTGTTCATACCTTCTGAAGGTACTGATATATACTGTCTGTATCTACATCTCGGCTGCCTTTCACTTTGCTGTCTCTGTCTCTCCTCTCGTGTGAACATTCGCACAGGTGAACTGGACAGTTCCTCTGAATGGGCGCTCGGGTCTGCTGGGGGAGCAACAAAATAACCTGTTCTGTGCGGTGGCTTGTGGCCGTGGAAAGAAGGCTGAGAGTGCATTCTGCATCACGCGTTCGGGCTTGCTTTGCGAGTTTAACGGTCGTCGGCTGCTGGAGAACTGGGTGGAACTCGGGGTGGGTTTTTCCTACCAAACTGCAAAACACACAGCACGTGACTTTTCAGTGTCTTGACTGTCGCGGTGCATGCACTTTTATCGTGGAGTACACATCTGCTGGCCAAACCGACTTCCCCTCCATTATGGTGATTTGTGCTTTGTAAGCAAAATCTAAAATCTGGTCATTTATTTGATTCCCGAATGTACTCTTTGAATTGCATTTACTTAAAGGAGTGTAAGGGAGAATTGTGGGTAATAAGATTGTTAAAGGGGAGTGGGGGGAGGGGAATACTAGTAGGTGGGGAGAGGTTATTTGCCTGCATGATTTGCAGATTTTCCCTTTCTTTAACCTTGGTTTTTGTGACTTGCTGTATTTTATGCAGTGTATTGGAAGGCATTTATATAATTTACATAAAACCTTGGTGATTGGGAAATCTCTAATTCGTATTATTTGAAAGCAAACTAATTTCACTTTCTCGGAAGTTGAAGCAAATATTTTTTTTTTTTTTTTTCCTGTAAAACATGGAAGGGACAGGTGTTGTAGTTTTATTCCAGAATGAATCCAAAGATTTTCTGCGCAAAAACTCACCCTGTCGTCTTCTGGTAGTGGGTGTGATTGGGGTGGGGGGAATTTTTTTTGGATCGGGTTGGTTAAACCCCCTCCTCTCGTACTTCGACCGTCCTCAGCTGGAGTCTTAAGTTTAACAAATTGACCTGCTTCAGTTCTAATCCTAAAACGAGTCTTTAAAGTCAACGCCTTTTCAGCGTTCTTTTGTCTGTTGTTTACCGACTGCTGAGATCATGTTTAGGCTCTAATCCTGGCTAAACGTCCTGCTGACAAACTTGGGCTTCCGTTGTAAATGTCAAACTAGCCTGTAATGCGTGAGGACTGACTCTGGTTTGCACAATTTCCCATTCCCTCATATTTCATGGCGATTCCTCCTTCGTCTCTTGCCTTGACGTGTGTGCAGTTGCCAGAGCGCCTGTCATGATTTGCGGTTTAAGCTTTTGCCTGAAACTGTTCATCTTGTGGTTGTGGAGAGAGGGTCCAAATATTTAAACAGAGGGGTGTTAACATCAATAGACAAGCGTTTTCCTTTTATTTTATTCTCCCTTTCCCCATTGCTGCTTTTAAATCGTGCAGAGCTTGTGGGACAAATGTGCTCTCACCTTCAAAAAATAATGATTTTAAATTCCGCTTGACTTGCACAAATCAAATCCCTTACTCTGTCAATGATCATTCCCTCGTGTCAAAGGAGATGCTCGTGCTTTTGGATTTTGAATCTCACAGGCGGCTTCAGCCTGCTGCCTGTCCGTCAGTGAGGAGCTGATCTTCTGTGGCTGCGCTGACGGGACGGTGCGCATCTACAACCCAGAAAACTTGCGGCTGATAGTCACCATCCCGAAACCTCATCATCTTGGCCTCGATGTGGTGGAAGGCATTGATCCAAGGTCGGTTGCTGCTTTTGACCTGCAGGGTTCACTCACTTAACGCTGATCAGTCCTTATGAGCCTCATTCATTCCGACTATTGCTTTTCACTTTATTCCTTTGTTGGCTTCTTTGCACTGTATTTTTCTCAGTTCCCGTTCAGCTGAATCCATTCTTTCATTCGTTTCTGAAAACAATTATCTAGATGGCACTTTCCCTTTCATAGAGGATGCTTTTAAAGCTATGAATTCAAAGTTGAAGGCCTGCTGATGATGTGTTACAAGTTGTTGGAATATATTCCAACAATTTGTATTCCAACAACAATGTATATATATACATTTATATTTTATTTTTTTCCATCAATGTCGATGCATCAATGACATGAAGGAATGAGGTCGGAGATCATTTATTATTACCTTTCACATAGCTCCAAAGATTTCTCATTTGTCATATGTAAAGATTTCTCATTGCTCAACTTGGTCTCCCAGGGTGAGCTTGCTGCATCGCCGTTGGCAGATTATTGGAAATGGAAACCACGGTTTTTGGTCTCAAGAGCCATCTATATATTATGTATGCACCGAAGCTGCTGATTTGAGAAAACAAAAGGGGGAGGACGATGAGAGCGTAGGAGGAAAAAAAGAGCATTTGGAGGAGATAGGATTAAGAGGGGAGTTGGGCAGAAATATGTATGAAGCAAATGGGTTGTAGTTTCTGCCATATTTTGGGACATAATAAATGGATGGTCCCTGAATATGGACCACCATTTGCTGAAAGTTCTAACATATTTGGGATATAATAAATAGATGATCCACTAATATGGACCACTTTGACTTCCGGTTAGGGGTTGCTCCAGGTTTTGGCAAATCTGCAACTGCTGTTTTCATGCACCTCAATAAAAGTTAAGTTGTTTTTTATTTTATTTTTTAACCGGATCCGTCGTGTTTTTCTGTTATATTTTCATCCCCATGTTGCTGTTTGAGTTTTTGTCCATGTTAATCGGCAGAAGGTAGAGTCCATGTTTTCCATGTTAATCGGACCTCGTTGTGCTGTATTGTCAAATTCTTTGTTGTGTCGCTCAAGCCTACTCATCGGATAGCCGGCGAGCAAAATTGAGGTTGTTTGTCGTTCCACTTTTTTCCCCCCCAAAATTTGGTCCTTTCTTCTGTCCCCTCTTCACTTCAAAAAAACAAACAAAAACGTTTTCACTCAAATATGATCTCATTCTGCGTTACACCTGAACTGTGCATCCTGTACCTAATTCTTTATCTATCCCTTTTCTCAATATCTCCACACTGAATCTTCACTGAAGGAAATGCTTCTTCCTTTAAAAGTTTTTGAAAAAACATTTTAAAATGCTTCAATTTCCTTATTTCATCCATGACTAGCAGGGGTATCTGACGTTGCCTGGTACTGTCCTGTTGGTATTTTGAAGAAATCAATTTTTTTTTTTGTGGAAGCCGAAAACACTTCCCTACACCCACTAAGGAATGGGGTTGGGGATCATTTAATATTACCTTTCACATTGGTACAAATGCTTAGGCACAATATAGTGATTTAGGAAAAGAAAAGAAAAAGTCCAACTTAAAAAATAAAATAAAAAAATTTGGCCTAAAGCACTCCCCCGGCACTCATTGATGAACCTCTGAAAATTTGATGAAGATCCGTTTGGCCATCTCTGAGAAAATGTGCTCTTCTTCATCCTCACGATCTATTCCTCTTTCTCCTCTTCCTCCCCCTCCTCCTCCTCCTTTTTCTTCTTCATCTTCATAGAATATTTTACAAACATCTCACCAAAGCTCTCGTTCCTAGTGCACCACCTTTCTCCACTAAAAATTCCATCCATCCATCCCATGATCGTGATCTCCGTTTGTCCATTTCGGGAATCTTGAGATTCCCCAGTTTGAGAAGTCCAGTTTGCAGACATTGTCTGCTCACCACAAGAAAATCCCCATTCATATTATTTTATGGTGTCAAACCCCTCCGTGGCAGTACCCTCCCCCACATCTCCTACAACCCCATGTCCTTCCAACACCACCTCTTCTATATCCTCCTCTCCAGTATTCCTCCACTTCATGTCTCCTCTTTCTGCATCGCCCCACGCCACCCTCTCCAAGCTTCACCCTCACCCCACCCCCTCAAAACTTCCTCTCTTTATCTCTTTGCTGATTACTCTACCTTTTGCCTTGACATTCATCATCCTTCACATATAGAGGCAGCAGTCTCTTCCCTCTCTTCAGACCTTAACAAAATCACAAACAGGTTAAACACAAAATCACAACCTGAATATGTCTTTTAATCCTGAGAAACCCCACACACTCACTCTCTCTTTCTCTCTCTAAAAGGACAACATGGCAAACCCTCCTAATCTACTTTCTGAACGACCCTCCTTGAAGAAGTTCAGTCACTCAAACTCTTGGGTCTCACTTTCATCGATGATCTTTCTTAGGCAAACTACATTTCAAAGTTGGCCATCAAAGCCAGTTGCTGACTGTGCATCCTCCATCATGCAAAGTCGTTCCTTGGTACACCTGAACTCCTATCCACCAACAAGGCTTTCATCCGCAGCTTGAAGGAGCATTGCTCTCCCCTTTGGGCTGGTGCCACTGCCTTGCACCTTGCTCACCTTGACGACGTGGAAACCAACTCCTTCAAGATCATTGGAATCTCTCGCGATGAAGCTGAATCTATGGGCCGATCACTTTGCCATCTCCGAGAGGTCGATGGTCCTTTTGTCTTCTTTAGCCTCTTTTCTGCTCTTGCATCTTCTCCCCTCTCTGTGTCCCCCCCCACCCTCTCAGGTATCTGCAGGGCCCATGCGGTCGACCAGCAACCCCCTTCTCGTGAAACTCCCAAAATCCAGAATCGCTCCTCACCTCCACTCATTTGTGCCTCTTTTCTTCTCGCCTCTGGAACAAACTTCCACATCCTCTTCAATCTCGTTTTCCCCTCTAGGTCTTCAAGACTACTATCCCAGATCATTCCCCAACCAAAACCATAATGTTTTCAACCCCTGTTAACCCCCCTTCTCACCCAAAGCCCACCTCCTCTCAAATTTCCAGTTTTTTTCTTCCTGCCAGTTTGATTCTATATCCATTTTTTCCACCCCACGCATCCTCCTCTCCCCCTGTTTTCTCCCCACATCCCCCATTTCTCCAAGTCCCCCTCTGTTCTCTGGTGTTAGTGTTTCCCCCCTCTCTTTACCGTTCCGTTTTTCCTCGTTGCGTCCCGATCCTTTCAGTGTTCTCACTTTTCCACGCGCCTTGACTCCATACAAAAATGAAAGCGGCTGCAGCCACAACATTTCCTGTTGCTCTCACTAACAAACGGCCGTGAAGAATATAGAATCACGGATACCCTGTAGTCGTGAAGGATTGCAGTAATCTTGTGTGATAAACAAAGAGCTCATCCAAGGACAATTTATGAAATAATTTGGAACTTTAAAAAATCTTTCTAATCCAATAAGGTGCTTTGGTTTTTCTTGAGTCACGATTGTACCATCAAGGTAAATTGTTACATCATAAACTTCGCATTGTGCGCCTGTTGTTTTTACAGCCATGTGCCTCAAAAACGATCCGAAGAACGGTTCCCTGACACTGTGGCACTGACCTTTGATCCAACGAATCGATGGCTAAGCTGTGTTTACAGCGATCATAGCTTGTATGTGTGGGATGTGAGGGATGTACGCAAAGTGGGAAAGGTCTACTCGGCACTCTACCATTCCTCGTGTGTTTGGGGTGTTGAGGTGAGAAAGAATAGGCTCGGGTTTTATTGCGGCGAAGATTTTGACACATTTACGGATGAGATCATTTTTCATATTTATTTATTTATTTATTTATTTTAGCTTGGCTATTTTGTTGATCGTCTTTTCCATTTTCCCTTCTTGTGTTTGGCAAACCGTTGCTGAGGTGTGTCTTTCCATGGCATTGTGCAGATGTACCCGGCAGTGGAGTGTCCTGGAAAGGGGTGTTTATCAGCTGGGACGTTTGTCACGTGCTCCTCTGATAACACTGTGCGCTTGTGGAACCCATATTTGGAGTCTAATCCAAGCAGCGCTAACATCCATCGTAACATTTATAGCGCCGTAAGGTTTTCTCGTTATTCATCGATTTTTCTTGTTTTGCATTATCTTCTTGCGTCGATGCCGTTTAGTTCCTTGACAACTTCTGATTTTCTTTTCACCTTACCTGCATGCCTAACAGGACTTGCTCAAGGTGATTTATGTGGATGGGAACCTTCAGTTCCTCCAGGATGTCGATCCCAACCCAACAGGCGGCACCGACAAGACGGATTCCACATTTTCCGAAACTAAAACTGGGATTCGCACGCTGCGTGTCAGCCCTGATGGACAACACTTGGCTGCTGGCGACCGTGTTGGGAATGTCAGGTGAAAACTGTCAACATTTTCCGAAATAAAATTCTTCTTCTTTCGAATGCAACACAGGCCTGTTGGTAGAATAATTTGCTGGGGGTGCAGCTGTGCTCCTGATGCAGTGCCATTTGTACGTTTAGAGCAGGAATTTGGAATTTGGCCAGGGTGCTGGCATTAGCTCGCCTACTCTTGGAAAAAGACATATACCTGGTGTTGGCGCAGTGGTTAGGGCAGCGGCTTGGGATCCAAAAGGTCCTGAGTTCAAGCCCCGTTGGGCCACTGAATTAATACACCAGGGGGTTGACTCAGCCTGTCATCCTTCCGAGGTCGGCGAAATGAGTACCAGTGTACTGGGCCAGTGTATACCCCGGTTAAAATAGGTGTACCATTTCCCTGTGTGTCGTAAGAGGTGACCAGGGTTGCGTCAGGAAGGGCATCTGGCGTAAAACGTGCCAAATCACTATGCGGATCATACGGATGATCCGCTGTGGCGACCCCTAAAGGGAGCAGCCGAAAGAAGAAGAAGAAGAAGAAGAAGAAGAAGAAGACTCTTGGAAAAAGACATAGTGGGATCTTTAACGTTCACCAATTAATGCTGAAAGACAGAACTCCCAGTTTAACATCCATCCGAGGGATGGCACACACATTTATGAATCAATCACCCTGCCTGTGAAAGAAAAGAATGACAGTTTATAGCTGAGTCGAGATTCAAACCCAGGCTAGATGGCTCACAGGCTTATACATACCTCAAAGCTGTCCTGCCAGACCTGAGATATAATGACTCGGATTCACATTCACAGGATATCCTGCATTATTAGCATAAAGCGATTTGAGAAAGCTTGACTTTATTCGACACATTTTAGATATGTGCTATCAGACACGCCACCTGCACTCCATATTGTGGCGTTTGATCGGTTCTTGCTGTGAATTGCTGCACATGCTTCGCTCAGTAGTAATCAATAATACTTGTACTTTGTACTTTATTATGTCGATAATTCTGGTTCCATCATCATGGAAGTTCATCATAAATTCTGGCTATTTTTCTTTTCTTCGAGACCTAAAGTGAAAGGTGGTTTTAATTTTATTTTTCCCAAAGGCAATGTTTCCTTTGTACGTAATCAAATGGCCACCCATGTCTATTTGATGGATAGTAACGTACATCGATGCCGTGCTTGAACAATTTATTTCAAAGTGATTGCCCACAAATTGTGCCAATACTGTTCTCGATTGTTTGTACGGGTATCTGCTGGAAATGGTGTCGATGTTTTACTCAAACAGCTTTGACTGCATCTCCATGTTCCCTTTCCCATGTAACAAAGGTCATGAATCCCTGGAGCTTTTTCATAAAACTTGAGTTTTTTAGCGAAGCGACTCTCGTGCTGATTATAACGCCAAACGTTGCATGTATGTTGAATGCTCGGCCAATTAAAGCAGAGGTCATTCATGAGGAATGACATGAACAAGCAAATGATGATAATGATACAAAATCCCTGACAAAGAACTAAAACGCAGGAGGAGGCCATTAGACCCATCAAATCTGTGCAATGGTTGCCAACTCATGGTTGTTTGTCCATGCCGAGCGTCAAGCGTCTATCCTTTAAATGCCAAGCCTCAAGTAAGGAAGCAGCAGGGACCATTTTTGAAGTCTTTGTTATGACCAGGCCGGGGTTCGAACTGCCAACCTCCCATAATTAATCAGAGCTGATGTTCTAACCGTTATGCCACCAATTCTGATGACTGACATTTCTGACTCAGAAAAAGTGTTTAATCAATCTCCAGGTTGAATCCTACAATCAAATCAAATTGTAGTAACATGATCTACGTGGTTTGATGAAGAAATTTACCTTCCATAGCGTGTGTGGTGTGCGTAGGATCTACGATTTGGAGCTGTTTGCCGAGTTGGTGAAAATCGAGGCTCATGACACGGAGGTGATGTGCTTGGAATACTCGAAGCCAGAAACAGGTGTGTGTTGATCGAATTGCGAGGCTGAAAACTTACACTCATCATGATTATTACTTGCAAAATCGAAGCTTTTTCAAGTATATTAGTCAGTCGATTTTGTTATTCTTTCTGTTTGTCTGTCTTTTTGTCTGTCTGTTTATTTCCTTCAGGTCACAATTCTAAACTGATCGTCATGAAACTTTACCAAGTTGTCGAGGTAGTCTCAACTGAGAAACCTATTAATTTTGAGGTCAAAGTTCTAAAATCGTTATTTTTCATCCGATTGATTTGAAATTTGAACAAGATTTGCATATTGCGTCAATGGATGAGGAAACCAACTATTTTTGAGGTCAAAATGTCAGGTCGACTCGAGGTCAAATTTCTAAAATCATTAATTTTTATCTGAAAAATCGACAATTTTCATCTGATTGACTTGAGAATTAAACAGGATTTTCATAATCTATCACTGAATTGTAAAAACAAATATTTTTAAGGTCAAAGGTCAACTCAAGGTCAAATTTAATCTGTAAAAAGAATCAATTTTCATCCGATTGACCTGACCTTTGATTAAGATTGTCAATTTTAATCTTAATGAAATGGACAATTTGATGTATCCATGGCGACCTTTGGAGGGGCGGTGGATTTCGCAAGTATCGTGCTCTGCACGACGACTTTTTGTTGTTTATTATTATTTTTCCTTGAACAGTTTAAACTATTGCAGAGGGAAAGCACAAAATGGCTTTTGGGATGAATAGATATAATTGGATAATTTATTGACAATAGATGAAGCTTTGGCTTGGAGAGTCAGACTAAATTGCAGCTTACTTCAATTAGAAATATTACAGCTTGCTATTTTAAATATAAAGCAGCTTTTACGACTACAGCTTATTCAACCCTGTGGAAGATGGTTTTTATCTCTTCCAAACTGACATTTAAAGTCATTGATTTTGGTGCTGAACAGTTGAAATAGCAGTTATTTGGATCTGTCTTCTTATTATTATCATTTTCCTTGCATCAAAACGTCGGAGAGGAAGAGTATGTGTGTGTGTGTGTCTGTCTGTCTGCTTTACCGACATGATAAAAACCGAAAGGTTGGTTTAAAATACAAGAGGAGGCAATGTGTGTCGACCCTGTGGCTGATGGGGAAACCAATGTGTTGCACTACCTCTTTGTTTGATTCTCCTCTACCTGAATTTTGGTTCCACATTCATTTTCGATAACGTTCCACTTTCAGTTGTTTAGGGTGGGCCATAAAAACAAAAAAAGGTAGATAAAGCAAAAAAATCATAACTCGACACCAGTGATAAACATGAAAGAATTTTTAATGTGAAATATTTGTTACAATACTCAAAGTCCAACACTTAAACCAAGTGCTCAATATGACCTCTCTTCTGTCCTATAGCTTTTCTTATACGCAGCAACAGGTTACGCATCACTTTCTGAAGGGTGTTTTGCGTAACTCCTGAGATAATCTGAATAACTGTATTTTTTAAAATCAGCAGTTGTGGTTGCTTTCAACTGAAAAACACTCCTTTTAACTTGTTCCCATGAAACATAATCCAGCAGTGGCAAGTCACAAGATCTGAGGGCCATGGGAATTCAGTTGTGTGACTGATAAGGTGATTCGGAATGTTTTTTTTTTTTTTTTCCATCAGCCAAGCAAGACATTCATTGGAGGTATGAGATATGTCTCCATCTTGTTGAAACCATGCATTTTCATATCTCACACTGTTCATTCTGCAGGTGAAGATAATCATCTGATGTCACAGTTACTGCCATTTCAGTATGAGGGTCTTCAAAAAATAGGGACTGCAGATTAGTGACAAAGTTGACCGACACCAGACGGTGATTTTGGGAGAATGAAGTGATGCTTATTCATGTCCTTATGGCTTTTCTGTTCCCCAAGCTGTGTAATTCTGTTTATTCATCATCCCGTTAAGGTAAATATGGCACTCATCAGAGAAAATGTCATCAATACTGAGGTCTTCATTTTCCAGCGCTTCAGAGAAGTGGTTAAAAAATCCATCCTGTTTACTGTGATCATTTTCATTAGGTGCTTGGAAAAGCTGGATTTTGGAAGGAAAAAGCCCAAAGTATTCCTTCAGTATTCATCACACTGATGTGCGACTCGACTGTTGTCGCTGACATTCATCATGCTGATTTGCGTGGAACTCCCTCCATGCATTGCCATACAGGTTTGATAGGCTCTGGGAAGTGAACATGAACACACCGTTCTGAACAGCCCTTATTACCCTCGTCGAAGGAGAGGGCATTGCGTTTGGGTCCATTTGTCTGTCTGACTGTGTTTGTTAATTGCCGGAATCCTTCGGATTTCGGCAATTATGTTGGTCGGTTGTGTATGTCATTCTGTGTGTCATTCTGTGTGTCTGATTGTTTGTGTGTTTGTTTACCCAGTCGCAGCCACACCGTTTCAGCGATCATGACCAAACTGGGTACAGACGTCGGCCATGGTCCAACTTAGACACTTGTCGTTTTTGGTGAATCGAGGTCAAAGGTCAAGGTCAAGGTCACCAAAAAACCGAAATTCTTATTTTCGCAATAACATCCGCTAAAATGATCGTATTGACGTCAAACCAAATCCAAAATGTGCATCTTCCGATTCTGCATCCCACCATATGTTTCATTGTGGTGTCACACCAACACCCTTCTTAGCGGTCGGGGGTCGAATGTCACGAGGGTCGGGTCAAAACTTTCAAATTGCGATAAAAACGCCATTTCAAGTCCGATTGACTTCCAAGTTATGATCATGACCAAACTAAGTGCTACAACTCATTAAACAGTAGCACTATCGACTTAAAAGAACCAAATTGATTTCCAGGTTTTTGTTTTTTCAGAGATCATGGAGATATGACAAAGTTATTTTGGCAATTCCTTGCTCAACGAGCAATTTCATTTGTTTCTTTGTCCGCACAGAACTTTTGTGTTTTTCTCCGCAGAACTTTTTGAGACCAAATTTTCACCATAGGTGTGATTACTCATGTAGAATGTTTTAATCATAATTATGACATCATAGGTCACGTGGTGTGGCAGCCATGTTGGAAAAATGGGAAAAATTTGGACTTCTGTATCCCTGAAAACTGCACCAAGGAAAAAATTGAAACTTGGCACACGACAAGGACTCCTCATGGGGAACTAGAGGGGGAGCACTCGGTAGAGTGCAAAACCTCCGCCGCCAATACTGCTGGGTCACTGAAGTGAACCTGATATCCTATTCATTGTAGGTCAAAACGGATTAGACTCTACTGAACCACGATTGAATAAACTAAACCAGATCGATGCGCATGTAGAAATGCCAAAAAAAATCGAAATTTTTTTGAAAAAAAATCGAAATTTTTTTGAAAAAAAAGGTGTAAAATTTGTTTTTTTTTTCTCTAACAATTTTTTTTTGGGGGGGGGGTTGGAAATCCCTTAAAACATGTAGAAATGCAAAAAAAAAAAATCAAATATTTTTCAAATAAAATCTAAATTTTTTGGAAAAAAAGTTGCAAAATTTTCTGTTTTTTTTTTGGACCAAGTCCAAAACCTCATGCCATGATCCTTGGACCATACCTAATCCCCCCACCAAGTTTTCGTCGAAATCCGCCCAGGAGTTTTCCCGTAATACTGTTCACAAACAAACAAAAAACAAACAGACAGGGGGTGAAAACAGTAACCTCCATCCATCTTCAATGGCGGAGGTTAATAAGCGTGATGTTTTGATGACATCATAGGTGCCATCGTTATGACGTCATAATTGCGTATGTAGAACGCTACATCTGATCAGTATGAAACATTTTGAGGGTCATCTCAGGTTAAATTGGTCCACTGAAAAAAATTTGATGACGTCATCCATCACATGATTCGGCAGCCATATTGTTTTTTTTTTAAACCTTCAAAAATCTTTTTTGAAGTGGCTGAACAGATCGAGGAGAAACTTTACACGTATGACCACCTATCCATGAAAAACAAAAAGTTCACACATTATGTCAAAGGTCACATGGTTTGGCAGCCATATTGAATTTACCCTAAAACATATTAAAATCTTCCCCAGAACTGCCGCACAAATTTTGGAGAAACTTCACACAAATGTTCCCCCAAGCCATGGGTGTATAAGTTTGTTTCAGGAATAATTGATAGGTCACAAGGTTTGGCAGCCATATTGGATTGAAGAAAATGTTAAATAATGTTTTCTCTGGAACCGCTTAATCAATCGACATGAAACTTCAGATCTATGATCGAGTAGTGATGGGGAATACATGTTTTAAATTTGAACTTGATCAGATGCATGGTCTGGCAGCCAGAATTATTTAATTTTTTTGATGTGGGTTCTTTTTGTTTTATTTATTTATTAATTTTTGAATAAGGCTCACTTGGCTGTGCATTGATGGGTTTGAGGGTTCAGGAGGAGCAGCTGAAATGTGAATCCTATTCAGGTTCCTCCTGAAGACTTCATCTTTGCCTTTTTGCTTGTCTGGGTTCCTTCTGATTACTCCAATGCAGGACTGGTTTTCCATTTGATTTGAATTTAATTTATTTTAATCCAATTCTAAATTTAATTGAATAATGAATGATAAAAAAAAAACGTCATGGATCAGGGTCAGGTGTCCGATCAAAGTAGGGTTCCATCAAAGCAGGAAATCTTGGTACCCAGTCATCACTGGCAGCAGTTACAAAGTAGCAGTTCTAGTTATGTCTCATTAATTATGTAACACACCAGTACACAAACACCACACAAGATACACTGCACAAAAAAATAAGTCCTGGTGAGGGTCTGCAATCTCTGATTGCTCATTTTCTTGTTTATCTTTTGTCATGATCCAGTATCTTCCATCTTTCGAACGAATACCTTAATTGTTCTGGAAGCAGGTGCATGAGATGCTGGGAATTTTTTCTCAAATGCTTTCTGCACTCTCTTCGGTGACTGTTTGTTTCAATGCACGCGTAATAAATAAAGATGTGCTGCTCTGTTAAATTACTCTATTAGTTTTAATACCTGCAAAAAAAAGTTGTCACAGGCAACCTCAGGAAATTTGAAACTTATTTACCATCATGAAAATCTTGGCATCATCAAATATTGCCCTTTTTATGGTCCAGTCGGTACAAATGTTATGAGTTTCATTAGGAGGGATTTCAACACAGGTGGGAGCCATTAGGCCCTTCAAAGTCTCCACAACTGTTGCTGACATATGGTTGTTTGTCCATTCCCTGCCCCTTTTTTAAATACTGAGCATCAAGCAAGGAAGCAGCACGTACCATTTTTAGCTCGCTTGTTCGAAGAACAGAGAGCTATAGCGATTCTCCCGGCGTGAGCGTCAGCGTGAAATGAATTTAACAACGTGAAATTTAACATGAAAATGTTAAAGTTTTTGGTCCAAGTTATTTCCTTTCTAATGTTTTTATCTACCACACTATTTTTTTACTGATTACAATATACAAACACATATATTGCTTTAAAATTATTTGGATCAGACTTCACTGCAATGCTTTGTAAAAAATATGATTAGACTAGTCTTTTAAAAACGATAAATGTATAAACAGGCGAGCATTGGGTGGCTTTGACACCAACTCTCTGGTTAATGGTTGGTATGATTCGACCAGGGTTCAAAGCACTAACCTCCCAGACGCGGATGCTCTAACCATGACACCACCCGAACGTGGTCATCTTCTGTGTCAGCCGAGGAGAATGAATTATCGTGGTTTTTATTTTCTTCCAAGTGTTGTATGTTCAGATATATTGCTCAGTAGTAATGCTATATCTTTTCACTGCAGCTATTTCTGTATTTTAAATGTTGATTCCCACTTTTATTGTGACTGAACTCTTGAGAATTTGTCCTCATTTGTTTTCGTAAACATGAAACTGATTTTTTCTCTTCTTCTTCGACTACTAACCCATATTTTTGGCGTTGGCAGCCTTGGAAAGTTGCTCCCTTGTTGGCAAATGCAGGATCACTTGATCCCTTCATGCCAATTTTGGCTGCTCTCTTCACTCTTTGGTTGAGGTTGTTTTGACCAGACTACATTCGAATTAATGAGAAATGAATGGGTGAAAGGTTCACTGCTTTAGCCGACAATGACGCTCTCTTCCTCGTAGCTGCCATGACGTTTGTCCTTTCCATTTGCTTTATTATTTCAAGGGCTGTCCTTGAACCTTGACTTCAACACTGGATGAGATTTGTGGAAAAAATGGAGCTTTCAAACCACAAGGACATTTTGGCACATGGGAATGAAAGGGGGGGTGGGGGATGAAGGGGTTGAGGTGGGGATGGGAGAGGACATTTGAAGATAATTTTTTTTGATGTTTTGGTAAATTCAGGCCTTAGGTCCAAGCTGACCTTGTAGAGCGAGTCAGATTGCTGAGATATTGTTCATCGTCATAGACGATGTATCTGTATCATGTTTTTGATTTTTTTTTTCTTTCCTACAGGGATGAGGTTGCTGGCCACCGCAAGCCGTGACCGCCTTATTCACGTGCTCAATATGGAGAAAGGCTACTCGCTTGAACAGACGCTCGATGAGCATTCGTCGGCAGTCACAGCCGTACGCATTGCTGGTATGAATTCCACTGCTGATAGATGGCCATGGACAACAAAAAAAATTTTTTTTCTGATCTGAGCTGATTGGAATGTTCAACTTTTTTGTATAACTATTTATTTTCTCAAGTGGTTTACCTACCTCACATGGCAATGCTTCTCCTTTTTTATTTTTTATTTTTTGAAAATCATATTAATCTTTTTTCTCACCCACAAAACAAGACTAATCCTTGTACACCAGATTGTTTAATCCTTAATTTTTTTAGGTGTTGGGGATCAAGCTCAATTGGTGAGCTGCGGTATGGACAAGTCTATCTACTTCCGCAACGTCGAAAAGGTTAGTAATGTTGCCTTGAACCTTAACTGAGGTTATGATCATGCTGGGTTTTTTTATGTTCCTTGTCTTTTATTTCTCTGCAGGAGGGCGGAGGTCTCCAATTTGCACGGAAGCATCACGTCGTTGGTAAAACTACTCTGTATGATATGGATGTCAACGTCTCTCAGAAGTATGCGGTGATTGGCTGCCAAGACAGGAACATTCGGTAAGCTCCCTCTTCCTTATTTCTGATCCAAATCGTGGCTGCAGATTGTGTCGTTTGCTGGGGCCACAGCTGTGCCACTGATGCAGTGCCCCTAGTATGTTGGAGCAGGAATTTGTCATTTGTTCATGGTGGGCGGCGATAGATACTCCTTGCAAAAGGACAAAGTGGGATTTTTAACGTCCGCCAACTAATGCCGGCAAATGGGGCACCCAGCTTAACGTCAATCCAAAGGATGGCAAATAAATTTATGAATCGCCCTGCCTGTGAAAAACCAGGTTGACCATTTATAGCTGGGTCGGGAATCAAACCCAGGCTTGACAGCTCAGAGGCGAGTGCACGTACCTCGAGGCTATCTTGCCGGGCCATAGTAAGCTCCCGATTGGAAAGAACGTCGTGTTACTGAAGAAGAACCGCTAAACTCGAGTGGCATTAATCGATTTGTTAATAAATAGCTTAGTGAATGATTTGCTTGCAATATCGAGATAATTTTATTTTATGTTCCATTTGCGTTTTCCATATACTGTATGTGTGTATATATATATATATATATATATATATATATATATATATATATATATATATATATATAGTTTTTTTATGGTTGTTATTTGTTAAAACATATAATTTTCAGAGGTTATTATTTATTTAATTTATTGAGATGGCCATGTGCAAGGAACGAGATATATTTTTATTTTTGAGTACGAGGGCATTTCAAAAGGTTCAACGAATGAGATGATCAGTATAAAAGAGAGTTTGATGCGGCATCTATACAAATTAAAATATCCACTAACATATTTTGCTAATTCGATACATGTCGAATGAGAGTTACAAAAGGTGTGTTCTGGACTTGAGCATCTCGTTTGTAAAACCATTTCTACACCCTTGTACCGAAACAGCTATAAGGATAAAACATTTAAAGCTTTTGCTTTGATGCACAGTAGTCCTGTTTGTTTTACTTAGGGGGGGGGGAGGAGGGCTAGTAGCTGTGTCCTTGCCATTTTACACAATAAGCAAGGAAGAATATACTTGGCACATCTCTTTTGCTGCTTTTACACTTATTCAGTCAGCCAAATAAACCTCGTTTAAGCATTCGTCCAAACTGCAAAGCTCCTTCTTAATTCCGCTCTGTGTTGTGCCACCAGAATCTTTAACCTTGGAAGTGGGAAGCAGAGGAAGTGCTTCAAGGGCTCACAGGGAGAAGACGGTTCTCTTATTAAGGTCAGTCAGACGTCGGATCCTTCGGGAAGCACGTGGTTTTGCAAACGCTCTCGCCCCCTCCTTCGGGACGGGTTAGTAATAAATGCATGCAGGTGTTGAAGTTGCATGCTCAAGTCCTGATGAATATCAGCTTGGGCCCCCACCATTACCCCCGTTGTCATGGCACCAACGCCGTTTGGGTCTTTGAAGTGCATACCAAGCTGGTTTTTATGTGTCACAAGCAGATGTTGAGAGTCCCTTGTGATTTCGCCTGAAGCTACTCGTACCCCTCTCCCCTCCCTTGCCCTCTCTTTATTTTTCCTTTTCCTTCCTTTCTTTTCTCTCTCTCTTCTGTTTGATGTCTTTCACTTTTCTCTTTTCTTTAATCGTTACTCTTTTATTTTGTAATTGATCTTTCTCGTATCCTCTCTTCCCTCTTCCTCACATTTACTCATCATTGCTCGGCATCCACAGTGGATTTTTATAAACACCTTATCTGGGTGGTTTTGGCCAATCGCACTGTTATGTGTCAGATGTTTCTGCGCAAAATGAAGGTTAATCCTGAGGCCTTTTGATAAATTAAAGGGCTGTCCAAAGCCGGCTCGTTACTACTTCACACCTCCATGGATCGCCATCCCAGTAGTAAAATGGTAGGTGGTTTCCGTGTCCGGCCTGCGAAAACGTGATGTTCTATTTATTGAAATTAGCCCCAAACAAGGCTGAGAGCAACTAAATGTGAAGGGCTATCCACAGAAAAAGATGAAAAACTGGAAAAACCTTCACCTCGTCCTAAAACGAGGAAACCTCTTTACAGGACCATTGTGTAGGAGAGGGTGACTAGGCCAGGCAGAAAAATAAATTTTCCTTCTCCATTTGGGTGTTTTTTTTTTAATGAGGAGACACCATCTCCATACTGGATGGCGGTTGGCTCCTGAAGGGAGCTCATACACCCTTTGTCAGATGTTTTTTATCCTGGCAGGGTGTTGCAGTCACCCACCCGACGAACAAAGCCAGTGAGGAGTGTCAGTTTAGTCTCCAGCAACCCGACTATGTGGCAGCTTAGCACTGAGTTGTAGTCCGGAAAGACTATTGACGTTATCCTTCGGATCTCTTCGCCGTGGCTCTTTTTGTTATTTTCTTTGCAGTCTCGGTTATAGGTACATGTGCCTGTTTAAGTTTTACATTTTGATCAAGATAAATGATCATGTAGATAATGCTGTTTGTGACCAGAGGCAGCATTCGGGGCATGCAACCGATACAATTGCATGGGGCCCCGAGATAACAAGGGCCCCCCACACGACCGATCGTGGTTCACAATTTTTCACGACAGGCCCCCGAGGGTGGGGTCTCACTTTGTCGCCAAAACATATCAACTTGTGAGTGGTGATAAATACAGCACAAAGGGAATGCTCCATCTCAAGGAAAGAAAGCACTGTCACATGTTGAATGGATAAAAAAAAAATGTTTTCCCCTAATGTTTAACGAGACAAGACGATTACAAAATTAGGGGGTGAGGTTCGTATTCGTAGAAAGCAAGTGGAATAATTACTATGTATAATTTGATACAAATGCAACAATAATCACAATTATATTTGTATAATTCCTCATGTTAATACATATCGATATTGTCATGCAAATCCAAACTACAATTTATTACTTGATCACAAAACACCCCTCATTAGTAAATGGACACAAAACACCCATGCACACGGTGGAATGTTATGGTTTTTTTTCTTTAAAATCGAGTATCAAAGCACCTGTCACGAAGATGAAACAAAACGACCCCGGCGGTGCTGAAAAGCGAAAATAGCTCAACAAAAGGCAAAATTGGTTGAAAATCACACGTAATTAACTTTTTCGTTACATAAGCGGCAGAACCAGAAAACGGTCCTTGGTCGTCTCGCACAAGTGCTGGGGTGTGTCCAATTACCAATCAGCTTGGAGAGCACTCGCCAAGTGGCTTAAGTACTCAAGCAAGCAGTCAAATGAAACGGTTAATAAGGAACCTTAGCAATCGATAGCAAGCTTATTACCTCCGCCACCAAAGGTGAAGGAAGTGATGTTTTCACCCCTTTTTGTCTGTTTGTTTGTTTGTCTATGTACAGAATATCTCAAAAAGTTGTGGACGGATTCGGATGAAATTTTGTGGACAGGATGGGTGTGTGACAAGGACGAACTGATGAGATTTTGGTGAAGGTCCGGATCCGCCAACGAGAATTTTAAAAGTGATTCTTCACCATTGAGAGATCGGGCTCAAAAACTATATATAGCATGATATTTCAAAAATATATTTGGCCGGATATGTTCTCGTGGATAAGGCATTGCGGGGCGGAGGTATGCGCTCTATCGATTGCCCTTCTAGTTGGTAATGGGACACACCCCTGGATCAGCTTTTTGTGTGAGTTCGTGTTTTTGGCTGGCGATGAGATTAGGAGATTACCGTTATTCTAATCACATAAAATAATGAGAAATTTATTGATGGAAGCGGCCAGGGGGGATCATGTTATTATCCTGTTTATTACTGCCAATTATTGTCCCATTATTATTGTAAATATTATTATTAATATTATTATTTTGCAATACTATCATGTTAATATTATTATTATTATTGTTATGCTATTATCATTATTTGTCCCCATTGGACTTGGTCCGAAACGGGGGCTTATGGATTTGGTCTCAAATTTCGTGTCCGTGCGTGCGTGTGCACGTCCACAACCATATCTCGGATATGTATGGACCTATTTTATTCGTACTTGGCACAAAGCCAACACATGATGGTATACGTAAGCATTTAATTCGTTTTCGACATTACATCCAATATGGCCGACTGGCGGCCATTTTACTTTAAAAAAAAACCCGGTGTCGAAGTCATCCTCAACCATTTCTCGGACATGCATTCACTGATCTTATTCAAACTTGACACACAGATAAAGAATGATGTCTTACATAAGCACCTCATTTGTTGTTTTTTTTTTTTACAAGATCAGATCCAAGATGGCCGACTGGCGACCATTTTGTTACTTTAAACGTGTCCCTTCCCATTTCTCCGATATGCATGGTCCGATTTTGTTCAAACTTGGCACAAGCACAGTACACAACGGCATACACTCGCACCTCACTTTATTTTGCGATCTGATCAAAGATGGCCGACTGGGAGACTGGCAGCCATTTTAGTTGTTAAAGAAAACCCGATGTTGAACACGTCCTCAACAATTTGTCGGACATTCATTTCCTGATGTTGTTCCAACTTGGCGCCCAGATAATGAATGATGGCTTACATATGTACGTCATTTGTTTTCGACATCAGATCCAAGATGGCCGACTGGCAGCCATTTTAGTTGTTAAAAAAGACCCGATGTTGAACACGTCCTTAACTATTTCTCGGACATGCATTTACTGATGTTATTCAAATTTGGCATCTAGATAACGAATGATCGCTTGCATATACACGTCATTTTTTTTCGATATGAGATCCAAGATAGCCGACTGGTGGTCATTTTGTTACTAAAATGTGTCTTCAACCATTTCTCAGACATGCATTGTCCGGTTTTGTTAAAACTTGGTACAAGTACAGTACATGATGGTATACATGTGCCCTTCACTTTATTTTGCAATCTGATCGAAGATGGCCAACTGTTAGACTGGTGGCCATTTTAGTTGTACATAAATATGGGCTGGCCCTTTAACTCCATACAGCAAAATTACTAAAACAAAGGGGGGCTGTGACATTTTGTCTGTTTTACTTGTTCTTGTTAATTTTTCTGTCATTTGAAGTGGCCTTGGAAAAGTACCACGATAGGGTGGAACGATGCTCAAGCTGCTGTGTAAATACACCTTTCCAATGGGGGAAAAAGGCAATAAAACATGGGATTTAAAAAAAAATAATTTGAAATCGAGTCCAAAGCAACATCGGCTAAGCGAGTGTGAAAATATCACAGATTCCTCTTACTCATGTTACAGTTGAGGGTTCTGAACCATCGCTCGTAATATCCTCTCCTACCACCACCGGCAGCGGTGCTCGACGGTGCATATTGTTACGTTTGAGGGGGGGTATGCATTCAAAGGGTAATTAGGATGTTTAATTCGGTATGCCATGCTGTTCGAGTTTACCAGGATCTCGATGTAATAAGTAGCAATTCAGTGGTGATAAGTTGTCTAGTAAATGTCCATTTCTTCAAGGGGGAAATGATAATTGTCACGTAATTAGATAGGGACACGGGATAGGGTAAGTGTGTCTGTGTAAACCCCTTTTAGTAGTCCCTGGAGGCTTGCCGTGACGTCACAGGACAGTGCTGCGGATGGCTCCGCCCCGTGATCACGATTGGCGGAAGGTGACGGCGCAGGGCCAATAAAACGGCTCGATTGGAAGTGACGAGGACGGGAGGATAAAAAGGCTCTGTTTGGGGAAAAGGCGAAGAAGAAGAAGATCGGGACAGAAAAACTGTTCTGGTGGAGGCTGTTGTGCTGGGAGCGTGCTGTGTTGTTGCGCTGATTCGAGCCCGGTTTTCATCGTGTCTCGAGGCCTTCCTGAGCCTCGTGCCTCACCTTGGTTGGCTCTGGGGTTCTGCTGGCTTGGAGTACGGGCTCGAACGGCGGGCGGACCTGCCTCCCTCTCCTGCTCGCAACTTGGCGCCAGAACTGGTTCCCTGGCGACTGTGAGCGGACTTGGGCCAGGACCAGGAGGTCGACAGCACCACGGTGTCTCCTGCCCCTGACGAGCGCAACGCCAGCTCGTCCAACGCCAATCCAGGGACTGTTGCGTCACCACCACGGGCCGGCCTGACCACCAGGACCAGCTACGTTGTGTGTGTGTGTGTGTGTGTGTGTGTGTGTGTGTGTGTGTGTGTGTGTGTGTGTGTGTGTGTGTGTGTGTGTGTGTGTGTGTGTGTGTGTGTGTGTGTGTGTGTGTGTGTGTGTGTGTGTGTGTGTGTGTGTACCTGGCGCCTTAGAGGGTTTGAGATTTGTATATTCATTGGAATTGTCTGTGTTTTCCCCACGCCGAACCCACACCACCATCCCGTCGAATCGCCCCGGATCCCTCTTCTTGCCGAGTCTTGTTATTTCTGGTTAGAGAAATAAACTATCAACTCAGTGAAAAGCGACTCGTGCCACCTTCCTCGTCCCGTTTGCGGTAGAGCGATTAGAACCGCCATCTTTGGGTTATAAAAATAAACCGCCTCCATCGTTTCAGCTCATTCTACGTTAGCGGGACTGTTCAAGTCCTGTGGACGTCACAATATTTACGAGGATAATTTGCATGGCCCCAACTTCCTCCTCGTGAGGGAGCCAAATGAAGTCATTACACCCTTTGCCATATGACCCGTAGTCCCCTTGGCAAGTTTAATTGGTTGAGATTGCTGAAGTAACAACCGAATACATCGACATCAGACAAACTGTCTACAGATGCCAAATTGCGTATTTTAGTGCGATGACAGATTGACAGGGCCCCACTGGGCCACCATTGCGTTTTACATGGTGCCTCCAAATGATTAACGCTGCCCCTGTTTGTGACCATACACTCTGGATAACACGTGGAGATGATGAAATATAATTGGCGTGAGGCATGGATTTTAATATTAATCAGAGCAATTGGTTTGCGGAACAGTTTGTCAGGAAGAGCCGTAGGAGTAAAAGTTGATCATTGGGTTTAAAAAGAAATTGGACAAATATTTAAAGGTCATGTATGGGTTCCCTTGAAAGGCACTTCAAGTGGAGGCCATTAGGTACATCTGGCCTATGCAATGGTTACCAACCTATGGTTGTTTGTCCATGCTCTCTCTCATTTTTAACTGCTGAGCAATCAAGTGAAGAAGCAGCAAGTACAATTTTAATGTCTTTGTTCTGACTTGGACGGGGTTTGAACCATGGACTTCCCAGACTTGGAGCGGATGCTCTAACCATTACGCCGCCGAGTCTGGTGTTATGTTGGAAATGTGGTACTGGACATATGGACAGGTGACCACAAAACCTGTTTTTGTGACCACAGGTTTACCTTATCTATGTGCCTCTCATTGTAATCCTTGTAAGCCATCAGTGTGCAACTTTGGCACAGGCTGAGTTTAATCTACTTACTAAATATATGTATGTACAGTACCTCCAGATAGTATTCACACCCCTCGACTTTTGTCACATTTTGTTGTGTTGCAGCCTGAATTAAAAATTGACTAAATTAACTTTTTTTGTCACCGATTTGCACAAAATACTCGATAATGACAAAGTGAAAACCTGTTTTTAGAATTTTTTACAAATCAATTAGAAATGAAAAGCTGAAATGTCTTATGTTAATAAGTATTCAACCCCCTGAGACAATACTTTGTAGAAGTTCCTTTGGCAGCAATTACAGCTTCGAGTCTTCTTGATGATGTCTGTATTAGATTTGCACATCTGGATTTGGCGATTTTCTCTGATTCTTCCTCGCAGATTTGCTCAAACTCTGTCAAGTTGGATGGGGAGCGTCATTGAACAGCAATCTTCAAGTCTTTCCACAGATTCTCAATGGGATTCTGGCCTGGGCTTTGGTTGGGCCACTCAAGGACTTTCACCTTCTTGTTCTGAAGCCATTCCAGTGTTGCTTTGGCTGTATGCTTGGGGTCATTGTCCTGTTGGAACCTAAATCTTCGCCACTGTCGATAAAGCTTGTTTGTTTTTCCACTCTGAAGCAGGTTCTCCTCAAGGATTTGTCTGTATTTAGCTCCATTCATTGTTCCCTCTATCCTTACAAGTCTCCCAGCCCTTGCCATTGAAAAGCAACCTCAGAGCAGGATGCTGTCATCAGCATGCTTCATGGTAGAGATGGTGTTAGATGGGTAATGAGCTGTGCTCGGTTTCTGCCAGATGTGGTGCTTTACATTCAGGCCAAAGAGTTCAATTTTTGTCTCATCAGACCACAGAATCTTTTGCCTCATCAGACGACGGAATCTTTTACCTCATGCTCTCAGACTCTTTCACGTGGCATGCTGTCCTGTGCCTTTTTCTCAGGAGTGCCTTCCGTCTGGCCACTCTCACATAAAGCCTAGATTTGTGAAGTGCTGCAGAGACTATTGTCCTTCCGGCAGGTTCTCCCATCTCAGCAAAGGAACTCTGTAGTTCAATCAGAGTGGTCATTGGGTTCTTGGTCACCTCCCTGACCAAGGTCCTTCTTGCCCCGTTGCTCAGTTTGGTTGGACGGCCAGCTCTTGGAAGAGTCTGGGTAGTTCCATAATCTTCCATTTCCTTATGATTTTGCTCACTATGCTTTTTGAAACTTTCACCACTCGAGAAATTGTTTTATACCCTTCTACAGATCTATGCCTTCTCACAATTTTATCTCAGAGTTCTACAGACAGTTCCTTGGACTTCATGGTGGAGTTTTCACCGTCAACTGTGGGACCTTATATAGAAAGGTGTGTTTCTTTCGAAATAATGATCAATCCATTGAATTGGTCTCAGATGCACTCCAATCAAGTTGTAGAGACGTCTCAAGGATGATCAAAGGAAATTGGATGCACCTGAGCTCAATTTGGAGTGTCATAGCAAACGGGGTTGAATACTTATTGATGCCAGACATTTCAGCTTTTAATTTTTAATTAATTTGTAAAAAAATTCTAAAAATATGTTTTCACTTTGTCGTTATGGGGTATTTTGTGCAGATCGGTGACAGAAAATATAAATTTAATAAATTTTAAATTCAGGCTGCAACACAACAAAATGTGACAAAAGTCGAGGGGTGTGAATACATTATGAAGGGTATGTAAGTATGTATGTATGTATGTATGATCCACTCCTCCAAGAGGATTTTATTTAGGAAGCTGAAACTTTCAGGAATTAATAAAGGCACCCTGCAGTTTTGGCTGTGCAAGTTTCATTTAATCACATCAAGGTTTGACATGTTTTGGATTTTTTTGCCCATGTTGTCATTTTCTTCATTTGGGGACGGGAGGGGTGCAATTGGAATTATCTGAGCTATGTAACCACAATGTGTTATATATGTATATATTGTCGCGAATTCGCGCCCGCCGGCGTGCGATCGGCCGCTCGACACGAATGGCGGCCGCCTCGCCCACCGGAATGGACAATTCAGTCGTGACCCTCTCGGAACAACGCCGGGAGCTAGTCACGGGTGGGGGTTTAACCTCGCCACGATCGTGCCAATTGCCCACCCACGCAGGATAGGGTTGCTCGCCAAATTCGACCTACCTAAGTACCTGCACGAGTGGTCGATCGGGCGATCGTACCACGCCACAGGCCGACTCCGGACACGAACCGCTTAAGCGGTCTGTTCCGTGCTACAGTGATAACCGAGCGGTGTTATCGTCGGCCTTGACGGTTCCGATTAATTACCGGGCGTTTTAAACCCACTACGAACCCCTTACGTGATGCAAGATGGAGGGTCAATAAAAAAGGAAAAGAGCCGAAGCAGAGCGGGAACAATTACACAAGCACGTTTAATTGCACACACAGACAGCGGAGAAGGCACGTATTTACAGTCACAATAATCATGTACAATAAAGCAAAAGCAAGTCAAGAAATGGCACATATACACAATCACAGGCAAAAGAGATATCCCGACTAAACCCAACACACGGCAACACTTAATCAGTTTTACTTCAAGGACAGGCGCCACCCACAGTCATTTACACGAACCCAAAGGAAAAGAGAAAGTTGCGACTTCCCTGTGGGCCGTCGAGTCCCTCTCCCACGTCCATCGGCGTGGTCGCGCCTGGCCCCGACTCCTCTCGCGGTCGGCGAACCCTCTCCGGCACTCCTCGTTCGGACGTGCGGGTCCACCACATAACCGGCGCTGTCGCATCTACCGTCCGTGCCTCCATGGATAGGTCGCCTGCCAAACCGCGAGCGCAGGACCAACACGACAGGAACTCGAAGCCGAGGGCCAAGACGAGAAGAGACTCCAGACTCTCGGACGACAAAAAGCTCTCGCGACAAAAGACCACCACTGCAGACAAGCGAAGAGGAAGAGGAGGAGGAAGAGAGTGGAGGGAGAGAGGGAGAGAGAGAGAGAGAGAGAGCGCCCCACCCGTGTCCGTCCTTTATACCGCGGGGCTCCGCCCTTCGCTCCGCCCCGTTTTCGGCTCCACCCTCCCTCGAGAAGGTTCTCGAAAAGGGGCGTTCCCTCACCCTGACCGCCTCACGCAGTTCATCCACCAATCGGCGGCGAGCTGCCCTTCCCCCTTCCTTCACACCAAGCGCGGGGAAGAATGGCGGGAAAAGCCCACAAGCATCGTTGGTGGTTTTTGTTTGTTTGAAATAAGATAGAACAGAAAAATGGCAAACTCAAAGCGTCGCAGCCCGGATGGATCACATAAAATCCCTCTATACAATGGGTTTGGGCGAACTACACAAGTACTTAGAGATATCTCACCTGAGGGCCCTTTATGGTGTAATGCGAATTTCCACAGTCATAACACTACCCCCTCCCCTTTTTACAGAATCGCCCCGAGTCGTCAAATTCTCGTGTGCCATCATGTGTAGTTCTCCCCTAGTACGTTTTACCTTCGGATCCCTGAGTGCGACATTCAGTGTATTCGTGTCCCCAAAATAAATAACCTGAGGGCTGAGTAACTACCTAAACAAACTCACTCACACGGACGACTTAAATAAAATTGCCGGTGCTAGACAGACATGCTGGGGGCGCACTCATATTTACAGTACATCTTAACACCTTAACTTTATAATTTACACTAACCATGGCCCAGGATCAATGGACTCTGCAGGGAGCAAAACAAAAGTCAACCGGTGCACGGGCCGCCACTGCAGGCCCGTGTTGTAGCTGCCAACAGGACAGTTCTTGCAGCTTGCAAACTGGTGCCTTCACGATGATCCCGGCGCGCATGGGAATTAACAGGGGAGGGGGGGGCAAATCAAAACAGAACGGGGCAAACGCAGAAGAGGGCAGCAGGCATGAATGGCAAAGGCAGGCAAGGAATGGAATGACAAGGCCGCTGTAGTAAACACAGCCGGTCGTTGAACTGGCCGGCACAGGCCTTGCAGCAACACAGCTGCTGACGATCCGGCCGGTACAGGCCTTGCAGAAAAGAGCTGCAGACGATCCGGCTGGCACAGGCCTCGCAGCAAAACAGCCAGCCGATGAAGTTGGCCAGCCTTTGCCTTTCAGTGGAGGTTGGTGGAGGGAGCGCGGTGGTGCTGGCCACTCAGAAGATGGGCTCGGACCTACCTACCTGTCTCCCTCCCACCTATCGCCTTTGCCTGTCACTGTACCAACCCACTTCCTTAATTTGTAAAAACCAATTTAGCCCCAATTATTTTTTTTTTTTGTTTTTATTTTTATCCTTACTTCCCCACGATAATTTCGTCCCCGAACTCCCTTTACTGTCTCTGTTCGGCTAACCTATCGTCCCCAAGCCTACTCCCACCTCGACGTTCCCTTCCTGGAGGGGAATAAGGGAGAGCTAGCGTCCTGGGTCGAGGCCCAACTCAAGCCTTAGGATGGCCTCCTCGGAGTTCAGCGATCTAACCCAAAGTGGGTCCAGCGGCCCACAACGAGAGCGAAGGGATGGATGGTGCAGAGGGGTACATCTCCTTATCTACCCTAACCATTATCCTTTAAACTACCCCGGGGCTTTCAACAAGCGCCTCTCGCTTAATCTATTGGTTCTATCAACCCAGATTCCCGTCGCCTGTGTTGGTGTCCTCACAATTTCGGGCCTCGCCCCCCTCCCAATTTTCTTCCCGTGCCCTCACACGGTCTCATGGCTGGGACACATGGCTCCCTTGGCAGGCACTACCCTCTGCCGATTCTCTAACAATGGCACCCCCGGGCACTACACTGCCTCCGAGCCTACCAGCTCCCTAAACACCGGGGAGTGCCCTCCATGGCGACTCCCCTGAAACGCTCACGTGGCAGGCTGGCTTCCCGGGCCCCTTTCCGAGGGTCACCCGTGCCCACCACACTGCCTACGCAGCTAATGGCGCCCTGGGCCCCCGCATCATGCGGGCGCACCCGTGCCCACTACGCTATCCCGGCCCCCCATGGGCCCTTGGTCTACCGCGGCCGACTAGCCCGGTGCCCGGGCTACCCACTCAGCGATACTCACCTTTCGCAGCCACACTCCCAGCCTGTCAACAGGGCTCCTGCACCCCTCCAAATGGGTATCGAGCCTACATTCCCACCAACAACAAAACGACCTCCATTTTGTCAATTTAACTAACCCAGCTAACTCACTCTACACTGACCCCGGGGTCCCTTGGGCGGGAGTCACTCCTCCCCCCAATCACTCATCGCACCATGCATTCCACATTCGCTTCATACACACAGGCCCGCTGGCCTCACTCACTCACCAAGCACATGTCCCGTTCCACACTTCTCAACTCACACATCGCTGAACTCAGCCATCCTTCTGACTACTTCCCCTAACTAACTCGTGCTCCCACGTCATCCCTTAAACTACAGCACGTTCCTTTTAACACTACGTAGATAAGCTACGTTCCCACTACACATCCACTGTCTGTCACTGTCCCCAAATATTATTTTTCCCATCCTAAATCTCACTAAAATCCCTCTAACTAATCCATTCCACGGGCCCCATGAGGACTTACCCCTGCCCCGTGAAGCCGGTCTAACTAACACTAACCCTTCCCCCTAACTAGTTCCATCCTGTGCCCGGGCAGGGGATCTTCCACCCCTGCCCGGGAATCCTGTTCACCCGAAAGCGAGGTTTGCTTTTTTTTATTTTATTTTATTGCGCAGCACCAGCGTGGCACTTCTCGTTCGTCGAGCGGGTCCACCACACAACCGGCGCTGTCGCGTCTGCCGTCCGTGCCTCCGTGGATAGGTCGCCTGCCAAACCGCGAGCGCAGGACCAACACGACAGGAACTCGAAGACGAGGGCCAAGACGAGAAGAGACTCCAGACTCTCGGACAACAAAAAGCTCTCGCGACAAAAGACCACCACTGCAGACGAGCGAAGAGTAAGAGGAGGAGGAAGAGAGTGGAGGAAGAGAGAGAGAGCGCCCCGCCCGTGTCCGCCCTTTATAGCGCGGGGCTCCGCCCTTTGCTCCGCCCCATTTTCGGCTCCACCCTCCTTTGAGAAGGTTCTCGAAAAGGGGCGTTCCCTCACCCCGATCGCCTCACGCGGTTCATCCACCAATCGGCAGTGAGCTGCCCTTCCCCTTTACTTCACACCAAGCGTGGGGAAGAATGGCGGGAAAAGCCCACGAGCATCGTTGGTGGTTTTTGTTCGTTTGAAATAAAAGATAGAACAGTAAAATGGCTAACTCAAAGCGTCGCAGCCCGGATGGATCACATAAATTCCCTCTATACAACGGGTTTGGGCTAACTACACAAGTACTTACAGAGATATCTCACCTGAGGGCCGTTTATGGTGTAATGCAAATTTCCACAGCCGTAACAATGTATATATATATATATATATATATATATATATATATATATATATATATATATATATATATATATATATATATATATATATATGCACATAAGAAATACACGTTTTTGCTTCAGATATGTAACCTGGGTTAATTTTATTTTTGGGGTTGATCGAGGCAGCAGTCTGTTGCCTGTACACCGCCCAAATAGAGGGATGTCAGAAGAACGTGTTGCACACTTGGAACAAGATCGACCTTCGGGTCGGTACTCTTTTATGGTATGAATAATCATGAACATAATAACATGACCCCATGGTGGCTCCCGTAGGGATCGTGTGCTTCTCGTATTAATAATCAGTTTGCTTTGTATCCATTTTGTTTTTGTTCAACTGAGTAATGCCATCATTTTTTCAAAACTAAATAAAATTAATTGTTAATTGGACATTTTAGTGTTTATCGATTTGGAAGTTCAGTGTTTGCTACTGGCAGAGTTTATTATCTTCCAAAGAGAAGCTTTTTGTATCAAAACTCAAGGCTTATGGAAGAGCAAGAACACAAAACAGAAAGATACATTGGAAAGTGAGGAGACACACCAACAGCTGGGTAGATGGAGGAGGAGGAGGAGGAGGAGCAGGAGGAGGAGGAGGAGCTGGAGGGGGAGGAAACTGTGTGAGCCACCTGGATACAACCTCAAACACAGCAAGAAAGGGGCTGAAAGAAGAGGAAGAGAAAACTGGGAATTAAACTGCAATGGATCAAAAAAGGGAAAAGTGGATAGAGAGGGGAGAAAAACATAACATGTTGGAAAGGAACGTATGGACTTTGGGAGGGTTAATGAAGGAAGATGTCATTAGAATTAATCAGATTTGACTTGAGCAGGAGGTGAACAGCCATCTTGAAGCCTTGGAGGGAAGATTTAACAGCCTAAAGTAGTTGGTTCCACAGGTGAGAGAAAAGAGGAACAAATGAGTGGAGGTGAGCAGTCGCAGTGAGCCTGGATTTTGGGAGTTTCTCTATAAGTGTGATATAGACAGACCGCATGTGCCCTGCAGAAACCTGGAGGTGGGAGAGGGGTTGGTGGCAGGTGCAGAGTTTTGCACGCATACCTGAAAGGATATTTGTGTATCTTCAGTCCTGTAACCTTGCACGAAAGGAGAGCTGGTGCAATAGTTTGCTCATCTGCTTTAGTTTATTGATGTGCTGTTCTGGCACCGAGGTTATGTACAGTGCAGTAAAGAAGATAAATCCATTGAGGAGACATAGGGAGTCGTGGGTTGTTTGTTTTTTTGATGGCTTGCATTAATGAAATTTACAAACTACTCGAGGTGGTTGATGCCATCCAGACCTTGTACCTTGTTGAAATGCAACAAGGTGCCTTGTCTTGACATATGGTGGTGAACCAGCACCGTCATGGTTTTATAATCTGGTTTCTGTTCGATCAAGGAACAATCCCATCTGGGATTGTGTTTTGGAAGGGCAAGGGTGCAAATAATATAAGTAGTAATTGCTGAGGTTTTACTCTCCTCTCTGTTTAAGGGAAAGTGTTTGTCCATGTCTTTCTTGCCTGGATCTCGACATTGCTGCTCAAGTTTCAACTTTATGCACAGGGTGATTTCACACCTTACCATTCAACTGTGGATTACATCGTATCACTCAGACTGCTGGCTGAAAGAGGATGTTATTTTATGATGAGCACTCTCAGCTGCTTATGTTCATCTGAAGGGCGTGACCATTTATTTTAACGAGTTCCCTTACAAAGAACTTGAACACAGAAGGAGGCCAAAAGCCCCATCAAGCCTGCGGAATGGTTGCCAACTTTTGGTTGTTTGGCCAAGCTCTATCATTTTTAAATGTTGAGCGTCAATCGAGGAAACAGCACATCCCATTTTTAAATTCTTTCGTATGACTTGTCTGGGGTTCGAACCGCTGATGTTGCGGATTCAGAGCAGACACTCTAACCATTATGCCACTGTGTCTGGTAATCTGGTAATGTCCTTTGATTGATTCTGTTTTCTGTCCAGTTTTCTCGGACATCCTTGCATGCTGGAGGTTGCACATACAAATTGGTTGGGTTTATATTGCAGAACGTTAGTCTCATGCATCTCGCAGCATGAGAGTAAAATGGCCAGACCATCACTTTCTTTGGAATCAGCAGAGGAGTTTGGCAAGGGGATGTCATAGCCCCATCGCGGTTCAATCTCACTTGGTCATTGAAAGCATTTGAAACCATGAACAGTCTCAACATTCCCGCTTTAAACCGTACAGATAATGTTTGCTCAAATTTAATTTGGCAGGATGTGAAAACACTCTTCTCTCGATTCTGCAAATCAAAGCAGTTCAACAGACTCTAAACTAAATAACTTGGTCCATTTTCTCCCCAAGCTGCACAGACTTACTGCTCAGACAGCTCAACTCCACAAATTTGATGCGCGCGCGCGCGCGCGCACACACACACACACACACACACACACACACACACACACACACACACACACACACACACACACACACACACACACACACACACACACACACACACACACACACACACAATCCAAAGAGACAAGAAAGGTGACACATCCACTGTACATGGATGATTTAAAACTCTTTGCACAAAATGACAACAAATTGGCAGAACAACTGAAATTGGTGAAACGGTCTTCCAACAACATCCAAATTGAATTTGGCCGAGATAAGTGTCAAGTTCACGTTCGTACAGGGTAAATCAACAAAAACGGACAACAAAAAAATTCGACCGAGATACAACAATCCAGCAGCGAGGAAACGAAGCATCATACAAATGTCTCAGGGTAGAAGAGGGCCGGCCACCAAATATGTAACAAACAAATGCGCAAAACAATTATCATAGAACATTTGCGTGAAACGAGGATAACCCTGAAAATATTCCTCTCCCCAAGAAACATTCAAAATCATAAACCAACATGCAATACAAGGTATTCCAATACAGCTGCAGAATAATAAAACTGGCCACAAGTGGAAATGAGAAAACTAGATAGCAAAACAAGGAAACTTCTCACCATGCACAAAATGTTTTACAAAAATCAGTACATCCCGAGAATGTACCTGCCGAGACGAGAAGAGGCAGTGACCTGATTGGGTTCAACGAAGTGCACAGATTGCCAACTGGAGGATTGGCTGAGAATGTGAAAAGTTCAACAGGGTACCGAATCCAATTTGTGTGCAAACACAAAGACAGTGAGCCAGAAACTCCCCTCTACCGAAGAAACCCACCTTGCAAAAAATTTCCAAAGACAAGTGCAAGTAGAAGATGTTGCACATGAAACTGAAATGGCAACATAAACAACCCCAATGATTGAAAAAGCCAAAATATAAATATAAAATTAAATATCAACAAATATACACCGACAACTGGAAAAACGATAAAAGAGCAGGAAGGTACAAAAGAATAAAGTTCGACACACATAGACAAAGAAGGATCACTGGAACGGCTAAGAAAAGGTCAGCTCATTTGGGATGGAGAACAAATCGTTTTGAATGCCCAAGACAAGGACACCACACAAATGGCTTTAAGAAAATGAGGGGACTGAGCCAATTGGACAAGTGTAAGGTTCTGCAAGCGAGCACCAGAAAGCACAAGCCACCCCCGATCGGGATGTGAAAAACTCATATCAGAACAGCTGTACACACAAAGGCACAACAAGGTATGTATAGTAATCCACTGGCACATCTGCAGAAATTTCAATATCCCAGTTACACAAAACTCATGGAAACACGAACCAAAAGCAATCACTGAAAACAAGGGAAACTAATGCTCACATATGACCTAATGGTCCCATCTTGTGTGAACATAGAAAACAAAGCACTGCGACCGGGCATAGCACTCGTATACAAAAAGGAAAAGAAGGAATTGCGAATTGAGGTTTCAGTACCCAGTGATTTTGATGAAAATAACACAGAAATCATTAAAATGACCAAATGTCAAGACCTCGTGAATGAAGTGAAAAGATTTTGGAAGCTGAAGAGCACCAAAATTGTACCAGTGATTTGGCCTCGATGCTTCTCTCGATGTTTTGGACGATGCTAATGATGATGTCTTATTCACCAAAATGCTAGACTCTGCACTGACAATCATAGATGAGGAGACTCAGCCGCTTGGCCTCTGGATCAGTTGGATCAAAACCCAGATCCATTCTTTCAGTGACTTTGTGGACGATTCGTGTTCCGATCTCGTGGGTCGAGAACTGATTAAGCTTGCGCTGACCTTTACCTACTTCGGCTTTATCTCTAGATCCCTCCACATTGGTTTGAGGACGTGTTGAATAGTAACACCTCCTATTCCTTTTCTCCAAAAACAGGAGAAGATATTCGAATGAAACAAAGCGCAGTCTACACATTAGTTCTTCTGGTCACTGGGTGCAATGTTTTGTGATTCTAACGCAAGATGTGTCAGTGCTATGTTCATCAAGATAGCAGAGGGAATCACAACCTTGCCTGTGTTGTGAAGCGTGAAGTGCTGGAGACGAGAGTTCGGATGATTGACTGGAGATGAGATGAATGTGGAGATGAGAGTTGGGTGCACCATTACGATCCTGAGAATAAGAGATGGTAAATGGAGTGCCACCACAATGGATCACCAGCCCCAACTTGGCTCCGTCACATTTTCATCTCTTCCTCAAACTTAATACCGTGGTGGAGAACATTTTTCCTCTAGACAATGTTGTCAAGGCTGCTGTGAAGCACTGGTTAAGTCAGCCATGACACTCAATTCTCTCGTGACGGCATCACAAAGCTACTTGAAAGTTGGCAGAAATGTGTGGACCACCTAAGAGCCCTGCTGACTACACACCGTATTGACTTCGCGCTATGTGCTCGCTTGTACCCCTCCGCTCCCCCCACCACTCTTGAATGACGCCCTTGACTGTATCGAAAGCTCAAAAAATATCGAGAAAGATGGCTCTGAACTCATGTCTGACATTGAGAGCCTCCATCTATTGTTGGGAGAGAAGAAGCATCATGTTCAAAGTGGAGGGACTCAATCTCATTTTGAATTGGAGTACACTCCAGAGTGGACAGACTTAACAGGCATCACCAGGTTTTGGAGGGGGGAAACATGCTTGAAAATTCAATCTTGAGGTTCGACAGATGTTGTTCTCTGGCTCAACTGAGAGTGGACACTTTGTGGAATGATCTGGTCAGCTGGGATGATCTGGAATGATCTGGACACTTTGTGGAATGATCTGGTCAGCTTTGTTTGGGCTTGCTTTCCAGGAAGATAAGGCAAGATGTTTTTGAGCTGAACGAGCCGTTATAATTCTTTTTTCTATTTAATAGTTTGGTTTTGGGGCTACAAGATAAATTATGCTGGATATTTGCTTCTATTCGTGAAAGGAGGTGTGTGTGTGTGTTTTTTATTATTTTTAACCTAACGGCAGGTTAAAAGTGCCCAGTGAGCAGAATCTCGCCAAAATGTAAATACACACACCACATGTGCAAAAGGCCTCACTTCGCATTCGTACATAGTTTTGAAAGTCGTGTGTTGGAGCGGTGGAAGTTGGTCATCACCAAGTCCAGAAGGAAGGATTTGCCATTAGGAGAAATCTGGGTCAGAACGTTCACAGATTGAGTCAGTCCCATGGAGTCACAGAAGTCCTTTGCTGAAGTGCCATGGCTAGTGAGAGAGGTACCAACACCCTGCCAGTTGGCATGGTGACAATTAAAATTACCACATATGAGAAAGAGAGAGTTGGGATGAGTGGTTCAATGTTGGTCCATGTTGTATGATGGAGATGTAGATGGAGTTGTCACTGTTTGGAGGTCGGTACAACACATAGCCAACAGGAGGTGGGAGCAGAAAGGAGGTAGCAGCCAAAGGTACACCTGGGGGTTGGGAGGTGTAAGATCAGTCCACAGCAGGTGAGAACTTGAGTTCTTGATGTAAAGTCCAATTCGGCCACCAGAGTGGGGTTCAGGCCTATACAATCGGAGGAGACGACAGCCGGGGGGAGACACTAAGGAGTCAGGGATGTCCTGTGGGAGGAAGGATTCTGGTAAACAGATGATGTCTGGTTTATCAGCAGCAGACTGTAATAGGAGATCTGTCAGATTGGAGCAGAGGCCTCAGATGTTTGAGGTCCACACAGTGAGGTACAAGGGAGGAGGCGTTGGGAGGTTCCGGGATGGGGGGGAGGCTGGGAGGGTGAGGGATGGGGGATGTGTATCTGTGAGGGGGGAAGCCGTAAAAGGGCATGATGGGATGGGGGCTGAGAAAGGTCAAAATGTGGTCGTGGGACAAAGGTGGGTGAGTCGGTAGCTTGGAGAGGGTGGGTGAGAGGGGAATGCAGAAAGGTGATATGAAGTGGAAGGATGCTGAAGAGGGGGATGCACAGACTGGGTGGGGTTGGAATGACACAAACCTGTAGAAGATGTGTTGGTGAGGGGGAGGGAGGGAGGTACTGATGCGGAGGGGTTTGACTGCAAAATAACATAAAGGGGATTTGAATGTCATGAGCAGACAACCTCTGCAAACTCGACTTCTCAACATTCCCAAATTTGACATTCGGAGATAAAGACTATGGGGTGGGTTGAAGGGATTTTTGTTGCCTAAGAGACTTCAACGTGAGAGGCGGGTTTGTAAAATATACCTTGTCGAGAAGAAGAAGAGGAAGAGGTATAGATCCTGATTAGGAAGAAGAGCATGTGAGGCACTCATCAGGGAGAAATAAGGAAAGTGAAGCATTTTGAAATGTTTTTTAAAGGAACAAGGAAGAAGTGTTTCCTTCAATGAAGATTCAGTTTGGAGAAAGTTGAAGAGGCAGAAATGACAAATTTGGGGGGAAAAAACAGAAGCGGGACAAGAAACCACCTTAAAACTGACACAAATTTGCTCCTGGCTATTCGAGTCGTTGGCTTGAGCAACATGAAAAAAAAGTTGACAATACAGGTATCCCCGGTTCAATAAATAAAGGTTCGCAGAGCGAAGGTTCACAACTACAAATGGGTTCATTTACTGTAGGGCTATTCATCGCTTAACGAAGGTCTTCATTCGATGCAACAAAGGAGTTGTCACAGTGTCATGGTGATTGTGCAATGCCACGTCTATGGCGATGATAAATAAATAAATACGATGCGTTTTTCCACCGATTAACTTTTCAGAAGCCTTGCAAATAATTAACTATTCAGAATGAAAGGGTTAAAAATTACCATCTCCACCACCACCCCCTGCCGCTGCCTTCTTTCTGGAAAGCTTGGACTCAAGATTATTTCGGTAAGTGTTACAACTAAATTAGCTTTATTATTATGTTACTGTCTCTATTATTAGGTAAATACTGTAATAATATTGTTACGGTTGTGGGGTAGATGGAGGAATTGCATTGCAAAGTTAGGGTTATAGAGAGTTGCTTGGTCCGTGGATGTGTAGGAGAAATCTCAATGTAAATTAAATCGGTAAATTATGAGCTTAAGTGTTACTTGCCACCACATGGGGGGGGGGGGTGGTGCTGTGTTAATTAGATAGGGATTAAGGCCTATTTCCCCCAGTATGTAATTTACAAGCCAGCAATGAAAGAATTACGTTTTTATAACAACAACAATATTCCACACGTCCAGGCAGGCGAGAAGCCCCACCTTCCCAGCTTCGTACCTGCAAGCCCACCCCCCCCCCCCCCCCCCGAGGCTTATGATTGGTGAGTGTGTACGTTTCAGAAGTGAGGAGTAAGAGCAATTGGTTTTGTTGGGTTGAGTTTGGTGTGAGGGACGCGGTCGAGAGACGACGGAGCTAGGAGATGTTGTGTAAGGTCAGGGCATTATGGCTGGCTTTTCTTCGACACATGAAGAAGACAGCACGATTCTCATATTCGTGCTGAGGCGAATTGACTCGCGTGGTGGAACAAGAAGCTGGCCATTGACTCTTGGCTGGGTCGTGAGAGACCGGCTTCGATGCCTCGTGTATGTCACCGAAGGGAGCGGTGCCATTCTGCAGAGAGTAGCGGCGTCGGCAAGTGCGATTGACTAGGAAGCCATGTGGCCGTTGGCGAGTCCTGGTGTTGAATACCGCCTCATGAAGTACCTCACGTACGTTTCCCGCCCAGAGAGCGGCTCGGCCTCATTTTTGGGCGCGTCCTCCCGCGCAGGATGAATCAGCTCTATCGCCAAGTTCAATAGAGCCCATCTCTGGACAAAGCTAAGTGCTAGAATTACGGACGGATTTTCTTTCCTCTCATTTTCCCCTCATCTGTGTTTAAGCCTGTGTCTAGAGGTGCCTCGACTTTAGATTTTAATTTAGCTCACGTTTTATTATCACTTTTTAAATCATTACCCTTGTAAATATTTCTTCTATTTTCATTGAATCCCCTTGTTATTTTAAGCTGCTGATGTTCGTGTGTCAGCCGTGGGTTCAAGTATAAACCCCTTGTGCTGTGCTTCCGTCGTGTACGTGCATGGGCCACCCCTGCCCCTCCCGTTGCGTGCCAGAATTTCTGAGGATCACGTGTTCGCCTCGAAGGAAAACCGCTCGGTGATCTGGCCTGGTTGGTGTTGACCGCCCATCCACCACAATTGGGTCGGAGCGATCAAACTAACCGCCACACCTGTGACAATATTATAATATCACTTGCAACTAAAACCATCGTTATACCAAACATATGGCTTTGATTTTAGACCGAAACATTACGGTTGGGAAATGAAGTGTAATTTTCCAAAAGGAAATAATGGAAAATGAGCTCTCGCATAACGAGGGGTTGTAAAAGTACTTAACCCCTTCGTTAAGCGGAGTTACCTATACAGCACAACGAAGTATGATTTCACACGGAAAATTGGAAGAAGACAAAAATATAACAGAAAAACACGACGGATCCGGTTCGGAAAGCTGTGCCTTGATTGAGGTGGAAGGAGCAGCTGCAGATTCGACCTACATGTGGAACAACCCTGAACTGGAAGTGAGCATTCACAAAAGCAGAAGCTCTCTTCAGCCAGTTATTCATTGAGCCATTAGACCAGGCGTCGGCAACTTAAACCAGGCCGCGGGCCACTGGGCCACGTTCGGGCCACCTCGCGGGCCGCACCCCCCTCCCAACCCGAAAAAATAACAAACACACCTAAAATCAATGATAATAAATGCAATTGTAAATTGAACCTTAAGACCTTCAGCCATCTGAAACAACAACAAAAAATATTTAAGACCAAGTTAAGTGGACTAGAAGCGAAAATTATTTATTGTGACGTACAGAGACTGTGATATATGTGGAAGAATCATATGTCCACATATGTTAAATTTGCCGTCGGTTCAGAAAAATGTTTCGCGGGCCGCACCTAATGGAAATCCGGACAAGGCACCGCGGGCCGCACGGGGGAGCTCGCGGGCCGCATTTGGCCCGCGGGCCGCAGGTTGCCGACCTCGACGTTAGACAAATCTAATTTTACTGCCTGTAGATATCTTCCACCTGTTGTATTATTAACAAAGTAGGATTTATCGACAAATTTAATTTTCTGTTTCAAAATATTTGGGACATCATATTTGTGCATGTTAGTGAAATTGCTCCATCAACTTAACTACATTGCACAATAACATTGAAATGAGTTATTCTATGGTTCAGTCTGAGTCACAAATGTCATCTTAAAACATTTATCATCAGGTTGATATATTGGTATAGATCATACACTGTAAACAATCCGAAAGAATGGCACAGTGGTCGTGCACAACCCTATGCCTGAGAATCACGAGCCCAACAGTTTCTTGTTCGGTTAAGAATTGAACCCAGATGCGAGACAGCTTAGAGAATTGCATGAATGAGTGCACCATCTGTCTGATAGGATACCAATCTGGGGACATGTCTGCCAGCATTGATTGCATGTTGGTGGACATTAACAATTCATTGGTTTCATTCGCATGTGACTGTTGGCCGTACCCTGGCTAAACTTCTGACTAACTCTCCAAAACAAACCCTGAGTTTGCACTCTGGAAACCCCCCATCAAATTTGCACCAATGGTTCGCAGCACATCTTCAAACGTACTTAAGATAATTAACTCAACAAAGTGGAAATGCATCTTTTTGTTTTTCCTAATGATATTTCCGAAGTATGTGGATGTGAACAGCAGGTGAAGTGTGTAACATTCATGTATGTGTTTTTGAAGGTACAAATAGATCCATCTGGGCTGTTTGTTGCAACGAGCTGTTCAGATAAAAATCTTTGCATTTACGACCTCTACACAGGAGAATGCATGGCAACAATGTTCGGTCATTCAGGTATGGTTGGCAACACTCCCCTGCTTGTTGTTTTCTGCAACTGTACTCACGAACCTGAGCTTGCGCATTGCAATTGTTTATTAATTTTATTCTATGCACATGAGCTCTAACCGTTATGCTGTTAAAGGTTCTTTTTACCCCGCGCACACAAAGTGAAAAGTGGGGTTTAGCAATTGGTTCAGGTCCGTCCATTCATTCATCTGTCTTATCAGTTTTTGATCGTCATTTCATGATCAAGGAACAACTGATTTAAAAGTGAATGTTGTATATTTGAACATGAATCGGAGCTTGAATTGAGAGGCAAATTTCTCGTTTTACCACAATTTGGCTCTGAATTTGACCCGATCGCACATGCGGAGAGGATTGAGATAATTGTTTTACTCTGTCTGCCAGTCAAACAAGATTGAAAATAATTCCAAACAGGAAACTCACTGTTTTTGACTTCATACAGGACACAAACAACAAGCATGAAGAACTAATGTGACGTGTTAAATATGGTGATGTCATCAACACTGCGTAAAACAGCGGTAAAACCTGGAATTAATTTATTTATCCGACTATAAACCTCTTTAAGCCTTTATTTAAGTTGAATTATATACTTGAACAATGTAGAGCACAAATCACCTTCATAATACTTCCAAGAACCTCCAGTTGTGCAGTTGATGGACGTGTTATATAGGGTGGTGTACAAGACTGCTTCAACAGTGCTAAACTACTGGATTTTTTAATTTTATTTTATTTTAAAATTTAAGTATAATCTTGAACACTGCATGGGGTATCATGTTCTATGAACTCTCTAGTTTTGTTTTCTTTTGGCAGAAATTGTCACTGGCATGAAGTTCAGCAATGACTGCAAGTACTTCATTTCTGTGTCTGCTGACAGGTACGCTGTTCTTTCCTGTCACAACTTCTTTACGTATGATCGTTAGTTAGTGTATTGATTCAATTTGATATTATTGATTGTATATTTATGATTTGACATGGAGCAAATTATTTATTATATAGGGATTAAAATATTAAATGAACAGGATGTTGCATTGAGGTATGTCAATCGTCGTGGGAAGAAGGGAGAATCAGACCGTTCGTCGGAGAAAAAGAAAGAGAGAGAGAGAGAGAGAGAGATGGGGGGAGAGAGAGGATTATAACAACAACAAGGAAATTAGACACAGGAGGCCATTTGGCCCATCATACCTGTGCCACACCAACCTCAGATAAAATATTTCCATCAAAAAGACTTCATTTGATTGCGGAAATGGAGAGAGACAGGAGTGGGGCGACAAAGGTATCGACGATATCACATGGGTGTTTCAAATAGGCAGGCTCGACGATATCACATGGGTGTTTCAAATAAAATGGAGCGGAAAAACTTTTTAATATAATCTTTGGGGTGGGGAAGGGGTGGAGATTGGCAAAGCCGGTTTTATGATGAAGAATAGACAACACTCGCTGACATCACATTCAGCATAGATGTGCACAATCACCCATCCATACATCCAAACTCAAAACAAGTCCAGCCAATATCCCTGTATCCTGCTATCGCCAATGCTTCTAGGTACCTGTCTAATTCCAACTTAAACCTATGTACTGTTTCTGCTGTCACTACCTTTCCAAGTAGACCATGCCATGTCCTGTGGTGTTATCCCAGCAGTCTGTTATGCTGAAGAATTCTTCTGCGCTAATTTTGTCGATACCCTTTATTATCTTTTTGAGGATATGAAATAATTTAATATCACTTTAGGTCTGAAGTTATTTTGTTCTTCGCTGTTTAATCTTGCCCACATTCTTCCCTCTACCCCACTGTCTTGGTTTTCCGACCTTCTAACCCCTGTCGTACTGCTTTTCCATGAGCCTTTGCCTCTGTTTGATAAGAAAACAAAAATGGCTTGTGGAAAGATTTTCACCTTGGAATGTTTTTGTGCAAAATATTTTTCACCATTATTGATTAAAAAAGAAATGATTTGCTTCCAAATGCTGGGTTGGGATCTCGAACATTCCAACTCGTTATGTCATTGTTTAAAACAATGTGCTTCCTTTGATGACTTATTTATTTATTTCCAATGTTTTCAGAGCATATTAATTCAGTAACACAAAAGACAATCGAAAGAGCAGATGCAGCCAAGGAAGCACTCACGAGACCTTACATATTTTTTCAAATCACCATCGTTGATGTTCAACATTCTGAAGCTATCCAAAAACATGAACCTTCACATTGTTTGTTGGTTTCATGCCATTTACATCAATATGAAAGCTCAGCAGGTTCTAGATAAATCATTTTCTAATTAATGACTTTATCATCGGGTGAGCTTGTCATTTTATTCTGAGGAACACACATTCTCCATCCAATAAACTTTATTATCTTACAGTAGATAAATTGATGAAAGTTACGATTTTTCCAGTATGATATTGTCACGTCAGAGGGTCCGGTCTGTTAACATAGACCGCTCTAAGCCGGATGGTCTAAAATCATCTGCAGATCCCAAAATGGCATTTATAATACTGCGTTCACTTAATACTGGAATTCCCTACGGATCACCCAAACGAGGCCAAACCTGGCAGCGCATTGCACGGGACGCAAGAGGTGGGAAAATGCTTATTATAGTCAAAACTAGCATAACCCGCGCTCTGCGCGACATGTTGGGGTGGGTGTGTTTGAGAAAGGAACTGATGCAGAGTATCAGTAGTAATTTTACTTTAATGCAATAAGTGGAATACGATTTCACTGTTTCAGAACCATTTTATTTACTTTTTTTTGTACCATGCACCTCATATGGTCTTTGAGATAATGTAAGCCGAATATCACGTTACTCGAGCGCAGAACAAAGTCGAAGATAGCGCGACATGAAACCACAAACTCGGAAATAATATATAAGATGGTCTTTATTACCTCAACCATTGACTGGATGTTTTCACCCCTGTCTGTCTGTCTGTTTTTCTGTTTGTTTTATTTGTCTGTGAGCAGCATATCTCAAAAAGTTAGGGATGAATTTGGGGGAGAAACATGGTGGACAGGTTGGGTGTGTGACGAGGACGAATTGATTTGATTTTGGTGAAAATCTGGATCCGGATACGAGAATCTTTTTTAAAGTGATTCTTCACCGTTGAGAGATGGGCCAAAAATAACATGAAGCACAATATCTCAAAAAGTTGTGGATGAGTTGGGGCCAAACTTGGTGTATGAGTCGTGGGGCAGATTAAGTCAGTATCCCACAAGAATTTTTCAGTTGATGGTACAAGCTTGAAATTTGGTATACATGTGCTCCAGGACCCATTCTCTCAGAAAAGTACGCTACCCACGTTGAAAAACAAAATGGCCGCCATTTTTCAAGATGGCCGTCTCATAAAATAGGAAAAAGGGTTTTCAGTGCTAAACGTCTATAAATAGGAACATGCTATTGATCGAAATGTTAAATAGATTGTATTTTGACTGGAGAAATATATTTTGGCACTAATATTCGAAAATGGTTACCAGTTTTCAAGATGGCGGCCATTGCATGACTTAAAATCAGTACTTTTGTTGCTGTCTTACAAAATTATCACAGATATTGCTGGGCAACATCTGTGATCATGTATTGAGGTGATGCGGTCAAGCTCTATTACATTATGTGAATAAGAGTGATGTTAAAGCACAACCAGGGCACATTGGTGACATCACTGCTGTGAGACTTGTAGTGTCGTGGTCGGGGTGCTTCGAAGGCAGACACGAGCGGAGGAACAGTTGAGCCCGGCTTTGTTGCACCAGCGAGAGCGCGGGCGTACTTTGCCCGCAGCTCTCCTTTTATTACGTACTTAATGCACTCACGAGCCGCGGCGACTACGGCACCCACTACAACGCCTCAGGCGGCACGCACTCCTTATATCCCTGGCAGACACGATGATCACGCCGACCACTCCCCCCACCATCATGCCCTGCCCCGCAGGCCCGCAGGCTATACCACAAGACTCAGCATGGAGTTCAGTGTCTGCTTATAGTGTACTACTTGTAGCTGGAGTTTACTAACCCAAACTGTAGTTTGTAGTATACTTGAGTGTCCCAAATGCTATCTAATAAGCCCCTGTATATATTTCAGCTCGAAGTATAGCTAGTTGTAGTATTACACTATTAGATAGCCGTGCCTGAATTGACAGGATGTGCCAGCGCGGGAGAGCCGAGCCAAGGGTAACAGGGCTTCAGTTACCCGGAAGGTGTACAGATCGCACGGGACTTAAATGGCACTGGATGAACGATCGGGCTGGGTGTAGGGCATTTTTATGTATGAACCTTGTTGTATCCCATATCTCAATGTGCTTATGTATTTTGTACTGTTAGGTGGTAAAAGGATAAACTCTCGGCCTTAACCTGTTCAATATGTCCACTAATAATCCGTTGAGTTGTACTCCTAAAACTGACTGGAGGAAGTGTTGCCTCTGTCAGACTGATACAAAAGAAGAGTTGAAGTCTCTCCCAACCCGTGATGAGTGTAGTTCTGATGGTTATTCCATGATAGAAAAAAACCTACCACAATTTCAGGCAATCCACCAGTTACCGATCAGGTTAGACCCATCCAGATTGGATGAAGGAGGTGGTATTGAGGATACACTGAGGCGAAATAGTGCCAAGTACCACCAAAATTGTCGCAAAATGTTTGACAGCTCTAAACTTGAGTGTGCCACTAAAAGAGCAGCTGAAATTCAAAATAATCCAGGAGAAGGGCACTCAAAAATGCGAAGAACCAGCATGGAAGTGCAACGGTGTTTCCTATTTGAAAAAATACAACCAAAGTCAAAGTTGCGACAAGCCATGACCATGCAGCTAAATGAGAGGCTTAATGAATGTGCTCGCAATCTTAATGATGGCAAGCTTTTGGCTGTCTTGAGCGGTGGAGAACAGTGGGTGACGGAGCTTCCTTCTATAAGCCCATCAAAAAGAACAAAGCAGACTTCTTTCGCCAAGAGGCAGCTGCAACTTCTGGCGACATGAAGCAGCAGGTACTCAAAGATGATTGCCGTCTGTTCTCGCAACTCTTTATATCCTGCCAAGCATGAGGGTGTGACCTGCTTGAGTTTTTCCAACATGAAAACCAGTCTTTTCCTGCGGTGCTGAGTGACAGTGGGAAACTCCACACTGGTCAGAAGTCGCAACTTGCAAAAATTCTGGAAGCTACAGTTACTCCTCCCGACACTAGACCAGGATGTGATTCTGTTATGATTGATGGGTCCTCTCTTGTGTATTCATTGCCACCAAAGACATCAAAGACCTTTGAGGAATATGCTGTCCTAGATGTGGTTCCAAAGATTCAGATTTACTCATCGAATTTTGCGAGGACAGACATAGTTTTTGATGTTTATTGGACTTCCAGCCTGAAGGCTGAAACAAGATCAAAGAGAGGCAAAGGGGATCGACGCCAAGTGATGGAGAAAACCAAGCTGCCACCTAACTGGACAAGTTTCCTGAGAAACAACAACAACAACAAGACAGAGCTCTTTGGGTTCCTTGCTGATAAGATAGTGACCATGTGTCCTGACAATGTCGTTGTGACCAAAGGAGATCAGGCTCTTTCCAAAAGATCCATCAGTCTTGATGGCTTAAGTCCTTGCAACCATGAGGAAGCAGACTCCAGAATCTTCACTCATGCTCTTCATGCAGCCAAGCAACAGATGACGTCTGTGTTGATTAAAGCATGTGACACAGATGTTCTCGTTGTTGCAGTCAGTGTTTTTGCTACCCTCCAAGACGCAGGCATGGAAATGCTGTGGGTTGAATTTGGCCAGGGTCAGTTCATTAAGTGGTTGCCAATTCATGACATGGTGGCGAATCTTGACCCAGACAAATCCAGTGACATGCTGTTCTTTCACGCCTTCACTGGCTGTGATATTCTGTCAGCTTTTCGTGGAAAAGGCAAAAAACTGCATGACAGGCATGGGAGGTTTACCCTCAAGTGACTCCCGTCTTCAAGAAGTTAAGTCAGTACCCACCAGTCATGGAAATGCAGACTACAACGTCCTTGAGAAGTTTGTCATCACCATGTATGACAACAGCACTATGGACAAAGTTGATGAGGCAAGACTGGACTTGTTCGCTCGGAAGCAAAGGTCTTATGATGCCATTCCACCGACAAGCGCGGCTCTCATACAGCATGTCAAACGGTCTGCCTACCAAGCAGGCTGCATATGGGGCCAGGCAACAGTGTGCAAAATGCAAACTGAAAGCCCTGCAAACTGGGGGTGGCAGAAAGATGGTGAGGTCTGGCAAGTCTTTTGGATGACCCTTCCACCCATTGCCCAGAGTTGTCAGCAGTTTACAAAATGTGGCTGCAAGACGGAATGCCGAGGGCGATGTAAATGCTATCGCTTCAGTCTCAAGTGTACACAGTTGTGTGCATGCAAATGTGAGGACTAAATGATTGACTAATCCACCGCGTGAATCAAAAGATAATAATTTCCTGCTGTATATGCTATATTATTCTTCATTTTTTTTCTTTTTGCAAAATGTAGCGCTAAAAGAGCCTGTCGTCAGTTCATTCCGGCCATATCATCTTAGTTTTCAATAATTACGATTTTGTAAGTGCAGAAGTGGATTTTTCTAACTCAAAAACATATTTCGATGCATAGAAAGTTAAAATAGCATTATTCCATCAAAATTTAGCTCAAACACAGATTCAAACCGCTTCAAATGGCGGCCATCTTGAAAATGGCGGCCATTTTGTTTTTCAACGTGGGTAACGTACTTTTCTGAGAGAATAGGTCCTGGAGCACATGTATACCAAATTTGGTGGTTGTTCCACCAAGTGAAAGATTATTTCAGTAATCTGATGCACGAGAGATGGTTAGGTGATAATAACAAGCTGATTAATTATTGGTTCATATCTAGATCCAAGTCTGACCTATCGGTGGGATACAAAATGTATACTGTTCAGTCTGGCGAAGATACACAGCACATATCACAGAATAAGTACGGCACACATCTGGCGGTCACCAGATAGGGATGAGGGACGTGTAAATTTGTATACAAAAGAGAAATAAAGCCTAATCCAACTATGGCACCAATTATATTGGACTTTCACACACAATGATGGGGCTTTAGGCAGGCATGAAGCTGGTGGCACGCAGGGGTGACGATGGTTGTGGCACTGCAGTGAAGCTTGGGGCACAGAGGTGAAGAGGTGTGAAGGCGATGTCCATTCCGACTCTCCTCACAGCCCTGCCTGGATAAAGAGAAAGTCACATGTCATATCTCGGTGGTGCAGTTCCAACTCCAAAACTAGAACGTGAACTCAAACTGCACTAGACCGGAACTCTCACGCTCAGGCGTGGTTTCGCCCGTCGGGAACGTTGGCACCGCCATTTTCAGTGGTGTATCTCACTCACGAGCCATCCACTTCTTTGAGCTTGCCATCTTCTTTGCTGTCCTGCTCTGTGGGAGCCTCATCTGGCTTTGCCCGAAAACAGCTTCGTTTTACACAACAAACTTACTCTATACTGTCTTAAAATTAACACTCGCTGCTTCCCCATTGCACATTTTATAATATGACTTACTCTGACATTTTCCCTTGTACAAGTGTCATCTAAGTTACATGGTCACACAGTCCATGCTGTTCTAATCACAATCTATCTTTGGATCCTCTCCCCCCTATCCATGTGGGAATAGAAAAAGAGATTAAATCAAATCCTGGGATTAGACTCTCAATATGCAACATTAGGCCGATTGACCAATCTGCTTCAGCTGGCAATAACCCCAGTAACGTTAACCACTCCTCTTGTATGCTGTGTGGGGGTGTCATGCGATGCTCGTTGCTGGCGAATGTCATGTGATGTTGAGTTATCACATGAGCAACAAAATCATGCAATACATATTCAACATGAACTAATCACGTGGCATTGGCCGCCAATGATCATCATGTGACACCCCCGCATAGCATATTAGAGGAGCGGCCAACGCAACTGAGATCATTTTCAGCCGAAGCATATTGGATAGTTGGCGCAATGTCGCAGAGTGAATGAGTCCGATCACAGCATCTGATTTAACACCTTATCCTGACATCAGATACTTGATAATTGGATCTTACAATAAAGTGGAGGTGTGGTGGTACAACAAGAAGAAAGTGAACCTTGTAATCTATTTCTTCCTGTTTGTTTAATCCACGTGTCTTAACTATATCTCACTTCCTACCCTGGCCAGTTGCGTGTTCATCTGGAGACTGAATACTGAATTGATTGCGACAATGCGTCATCACCTCGCTGAGATACAAAGACTTCCTGGAGCCATCTTGGAATCTCCACAGGTCAGGTGAGCATCCAACCTCTCTAACTACTTCCTTAGTTCATATTCTGAATAAATATTTACTTAAGTTTACTTCTCTTTATCTTTTCTTCTTTGTTATTAGTCCCCTACCGGTTTCACCAGAGGTGACTACAGGTTTGCTCCGTCCGTCTGTCCGTCCGTTCCACTTGTGGTTTTTCAGACTTTTTCCTCATACCTTTTAACGTATTTAACTGAAACTTGGTACATGACTTTATTATGATAAGTTACAAAACAAGTTCGAGTTTCAGGCCGTTTTGTCAATTTTTCACAGAGTAGTGCCCTTTTTGGACTTCGAAAATATCACGTATGTTGCAAAGCAATTCTCACTCTTGTTTCATCGATTTTTATGCCTTTCCTTATTCTTACTCTAAGCGTTATCCTCATTTCATTTCTTTAGATTTCTAAAATCTTCATCTTCCGGTCACCTATTTTAATGAAATCCAGATCTGAATTGAATTTGACGTGTGGCATTCTTTTCTTTTTTCTTTTTTCTTTTTCAACATTTGTAACTCATTAATTTTGTTGTAAAGATTTTTAAGGAATCTCAAGGTTGGATGTAAAGCTTTTCAAAAGTTACTGTAATTTCCTTTGGCATCGACTTATTTTGATCATGATACGGAATGCGAAGGGAAACATTTCTTTACATTTCATGGCTCTTACTCGATTACTTTAATTAAGTGGTAGAAGTTTTTTTGGTTTGTTTTGCATTTTTTTTTCTGTTTCTTGTTCCCATCTGAGTACCCGGCTCGTAACACTAGAGTCCTTTGTATGCGATTGTGACCGATGAGAAGCTCCTCCATGTCTTGTGATCATTATTTAGAAAAAAATTTGGAACAGCTCAAATTATTTCTTCTCGTATCGTTTTAACGACATGTTAGAAGACTGTTCTTCCCTTCAAGCATTTCAGCATTGCACACATCGAATCGCAGCAGGATGGCATGCTGCCTTGCGTAAACAGGAAAGAGATTGGCTGACCTCATCACAGAGGATAACATAGACTTGTTACCTTGAATGTTATCTTTCATGTCATGTTTTTCACAATGTACAGAGCCATTGGGATAAGTTCAGTTTCCATTTCCTCATTTGGGAAAGGCTGACGTGGGTAAAGAAATGACACATGGTTTGATATCTTGTGAAAAGTTGTGCATTGAAGTACCACCGAGCTGTGGGAGAAAAGTGACACCACAAGTCTCTGTCACCCAGAGTGCTTTGTAAAATGAAGTTGCCTCTCCCAAGGACACTGGCTGTGTCAGGTGTTGTCCAATACCTGCCTGTCTGAGTCTGCTTTATCTGTGTAATAGCTCTTCAACGAGCCAGCCCTATAAATGGATAAAAACATCGATCTTTAGGCCCTGTCAATAAATAAGATGACTATTTGATATTCTCACCATGCTGCCCGCCAAGGTCAAATAAAACACGTTTGCCAGCAAATCGGAGGCTTTTCAAAAAGGTCGTTTGATGAAGACATTCCCGAGCATCCTGCCTTTAATTGATGACTGATTTTCAGGTTTTCTTTATCGAAATATATTTCATATGGCTTCTCAACTCTTTAACTCCGTAGATGATGGTTCTTCCAAGCTGAACATCGAGTCGTCTAGTCACTGGGTGCGAGATCTTAATCGAAGGTTTCATTTATGTTGACGGTCTCCATGTGTTCTTCGCCCTGTCGTTCACAGAAGATCCCTGAGAAAGAGAATTTTTTTTTTGAATGTCAGAAGAAATCCAAAGTTTTCCGAATGCTCTCATTGTTTTTTTTAAAAGCTCACCCACTGCGTTTGCTTTGGATCATGCAAGACAAAATTGAGGGAAGAAGATATTATGTTTACGCCACATATCTTGAGGTCTCTGAACTACATTCACAGCTATTAATTGAATTTTTGTTCTTTCACTCTTTATGGGAAACATTGTAATGAGGGCTCATACAAGCTTTACCTGAGATTCAATTGTTTAAAAATCAAAACTACACTACCGGTCAAAAGTTTGAGAACACCCCCGTTTTTCCAGTTTTTACTGAAATTTAAGCAGTTTAATGTTTCAATGTACTCTGAAATTAAAGCATAGAACAAATAAACAATTGCAGAAAAAAAGAAATCATGGAATCGTTTTGTTGAACAAAATTTAATCTAAATTTTTGACTCGTCAAAGTAGCCACCTTTTGCAGATATAACAGCCAAATATACTCGTGGCATTCTTTCTCCACTGGAAATCGAATATTGTTTGGAAAGTTCTTCCCAACACTGTTGCAGGAGTTCCCACAAATGTGTTGTACTTGCAGGTTGCTTTGCTTTCACCCTTCTGTCCAGTTCATCCCAAACCAGCTCGATGGGGTTTAAGTCTGGAGACTGTGCTGGCCATTCCATGATTTGAAGCCTACCATCTTGTTCTGTTCTTCTAAGGTAGTTCTGACATAGCCTGGAGGTACGTTTTGGGTCGTTATCTTGCTGTAGGATGAACCCCTGACCAACTAGGCGTAGACCAGAAGGTATTGCATGGCGCTGCAAAATTCTGTTGTGGCCCTTTTGGTTCAGGGTGCCAGTCACTCTGTACAAGTCGCCGACTCTGGATCCAGCAAAAGAGCCACAGATCATCACGCTTCCTCCTCCATGTTTGACAGTTGGTGTCACTCACTGAGGAACCATCCTTTCGCATACTAGACGGCGTACAAAAACCTGCGTGATGAAACGAAGATTTCAAATTTTGATTCATCGGTCCATAAGACCTTCCAGTTTTCAGTATTTCATTGGCGGTACTTCATGGCCCAGGCAAGCCTCTTTTTCTTATTTTTCCATCTTAGCAATGGCTTTCTTACTGCTACTCGACCTGTCAAACCTGCAGCTCGAAGTCTTCTCTTCACAGTTGAAAGTGAGACTTCCTGACTTAGACCAGTGTTAAGCTGTACTTAAGCTCCTGTCCTGTGAGCTGCCTATCACGCAACATGTTGACTCTCAGAAACTTGTCTTCTGATTGTGTTGTGGCTTTGGGTCTGCCAGACCTCTTCCTGTCAGAGTTTCCTCCAGTTTCCAAGTGCCCTTTGATGGTGTAGGAAACTGTACTGACTGACACCTTGGCTTACTTTGCAATTTCCCTAAAGAAAAGACCGACACTTTGAAGGGTTATAATGGTCTGTCTGTCTTCCTTTGTTAATTGTCTTTTTCTCACCATTATGATAGCAATACACTACTTCCTGCAGTGCAATATTGTCCAAATAATGTTTCAGAGGGTGTAGCAACACAGTCTGTTCCAACACTGATTTTTTACAGACAGAGGGTTTGTAACTAATCAACAAAAGTGGGGACACCTGTAGGAATTGTTTGCATCAACTTTCAAGGCTTAATTTACTTCCATTGCTGCAGAACAGCTGCAGTTTCTAACCCATTACTTGTTCCCTGAAAAGGGCCTTTTCTTAACAACTCTGAAATTTACCTTATTTTTCAGTTTTTGGTAACCTAAACTTTTTTTTTAAAACTCTGGCAGTTTACCGCTAAGCTTTGTACCATTTCAGATTATTCACTGGACTTGAACTGCTTATATTTCAGTAAAAACTGAAAAAATAGGGGGTGTTTTCAAACTTTTGACCGGTAGTGTAACTCTGCCTCTGGTTTTGGAATTCTACCTCCAGATTTTGATTATGCCATTGCAGTATGCCTGGTGTTGGCTTAATGGTTAGGATGGTTGAATAAATACCAGGTGGGGTTGACTCTGCCTGTCATCCTTCTGAGGTCGGCAAAATGAGTGCCAGCTCGCTGGTATCCCATGTCAGAGTGGCGACCCGTCCAGGATTGTGCCGAATAGGCAAGGAGACTGCTTAGGCAGCACCAAGGCTCTGCACAGAGTATGGTCGCAATGGATGGATGGATGGATTGCAGGGTTTACGTTTGCAGCATATGATGGTTGTACCGTCACTTGCTGTGTTGTATTGGTCCCAACCAAGGTTGCCATTCACACTGTGTACTCACTTTTATGCACATTATGATTTTCATGATTTACGAAAGGGTTACTTATCTCGATTGCATCCTGGTTTGACATTTGGTATGCAAATACGTTTTGGCTGCGACGCATTTAAATGTCGTTTTTGACAGTTGAGGATTCATTACCGTTATTAATGGATGACGGCTGTGTCGTTTTGCCCTGACATTTGCGCACAGTTAAGCAACTCCCAGAGAAACTCGAGATCATTTTTAACACGAATGCTGGGGCTTCGTGTATGTTTTGGAACATTGACCGGGCTTTACTTTACAGGAAGGTTGAGATGCTTTGCAGCGCGTACACTATCAGGCTGGGTGGTGAATGTGAAATACACAGGCCTACATACAGGTGTGGAGTGTCATTGCAGACAACCCGTGGGGATTTGATGACAAGCATGTGGAAAATGAATGCTTGCGCGGCAAGCGAAAACTTGTGTTGCACAAAGCCGGCAAGGCAAAGTTTGAGCTTTGTTTTGTGGGTTTGAGGTGTAAATGAGGGTTTGAGTAACACTTGATGTTTAATCCACCGAGCTGCCATATGTCATACGTACTACTCAGGGAATTGTTTCTCTGTGTCACGTCGATGAGGATGTTTTTGTACGTCAAGTTATTTTTTATTTTTTATTTTTCCCAGGTGGCCAATTTTGCTGATGATGTACAAAACAGGTTGAGAGCAAGAGAAGTGAATACTATCCAACAGATGGTTTTGCCAATTCGATGCTTTGCATGTTGGGGATGGGATTTGAATCTATCAGAACAATGGCGACACAGCTGTGCAGAGACATGAAGGGCCCTCCATATATTATCCATCATTTTTGCAGTGGTGGCTGAAGCTGAATTTTAAATTCAACCTCAATGACTGGAGTAAGCAACAAAGAAACTTTACATTTAAAATTATTTTGCACTAACAAGAATAATAACTCGAGAGTTCATAAAACACGATACACTGTGCAGTGTTACTTCAACGATACCCTATGCAATAATAAGGTATTGATTTCAACGATCATTAAAAAAAAAATCCATAAGTTTAGTGCTATTGGAGTAGTCCAGAAGCAGTCCCAAACACCACCCCTATGCACCACCCCATTGAACCTATATTTAAATTGGAATACTTTACTGCAAAACTGGAGGTTTACGACAGGCGATTTATGTTCTACAGTGTTCAAGTATACAATTCATTTTAAATAAAACAAAGATTGTAAAAGTCATATAATTGAATTAATTCTGGGTTTTATTGCCATTTCTCACAATGTCTATTACATCACCCTGTCAAACGCATTACATTAGTTATTCGTGCCTGTTGTGCGTGTCCATTATGACGTCCATAAAAACAGTAAGTTTCATGTTTGGAATGATTTTCAATATTGTTTGACTGCCAGACAGACAGACAGACAGACAGACAGAGTAAACAAATTATCACACTCTGTGCATGTGCGATCAGGACTAATTCAGAGCCAAAGTACTGCAAAACGAAAAACTCGTATTCCTATTCATGTTCCAATTCGTGTTCAAATTAAATTTAAATAAGCTTCTACTCGATCAGAAACTGATCGGACAGAGAGATAGACAGAAGGACGAACATTACCCAATTGCTTGATCACGCTTTTCTCTCCACGTGCGTGGGGTAATAACTACAACGGCACTCGGTAGAGTGCATACCTCCTCCAGGCTGAACAGTTTCCGTTTTGTATCCCCCACTGATATGCCGGATCTACGTCGGGACCCTCACTAAAATCGAATCGGCTTGTTTTTGTCACCTACCAAACTCATCCACCAAGTGTTGTCGTAATCCGTCCACAATGTTTTGAAATATCATGACTTCATATCGTTTTGGCCCGATCTCTCAATGGTTAATTAGTGTACAAGATTATTGCAGAGGGCTGGGTCTGGCACGATGGCCTAGGCCCTTGGGCCTATAGGCACACTCGCCTCCAAGCTGTCTTGTCGAGGTTTATTTTTTGTATACATAGTTGAGGGTGGGGGAAGAGCGAGTACGAGTACACTGAACAGATCAGGATGCAACAGGACAAAGGGAATGGCAAAGCCAGCTATAAACTGTCATCCCGGTGTTTCACAAGCAGGGTGATTGATCAACGTTTGTGCTGTCCCTCAGATGGACGTTAAGCTGGGCGTTCCATCTGCCAGCATTATTTGGTGGATGTGAAAGATCCCACGGTGTCCTTCGTGAAGAGTAGGTTAGCTATCCCTGGCACCATGAACAAATTCCAAATTCCTGAGTTGGAGTGGCAACTGGCGAACCAACCAGGATTGTGGCTAGTAACCGCTTCGGCAGCAGCAACGCTCTATGCAGGGCATGGTACATGATGATGATTTCAGAAAAAATGGGAAAATTGAGATTTTATAATCAACACTTTAATGCAGAACTCTACAATCTACACTCGGCCAGTTAGAGCCATAGTGTATTCCCATCAGAGTATATTGTGCACCTGCTCACCTTTGCTGTGAGCACACCACTCCTAGTTTAGCCAATCAGAGTGTACTTCAGCCACAACATGTAATCGCTCATCTTTGTTCCAAAATTATTGCTGTTCATGATCTATCCTTCCCAGGAGGCCAATGACGCCAGACCAACTCTGGTTAACTCTCAGTACAGTTGGCAGGGTGTCTAGCCATAATCGGTCTGGCCTCGTTTGCTAACTGAATTAAGTCGAGAGACCAAAGGACCTCACTACTTTGGTGTGTCTAATTAAAGAACGAGAACTTTCCTGTCGCTGTAGAATGAAGATCTAGCCTTGTTCGTGAAGGCCAGTGTTTATCTGCATCGCCAGACAGGTAAAACAATGGATGAAATAAACAGATTTTATCTATATTACCTCTCCTTTTTCAGTTGTCCTCTTCTTCACTTTTCCTTTCCTTTCCCTTGCCCTCCTTTTCCTCTTTTCTCTCCACTTTCCTTTTCCTTTTATCTCTCCTCTTCTCCTTTTCTCTTTTTTAAAAAAAAATCTATTCCTTGTTTTTTTCATTACTTTTAAATTTAGTTTTAGTTTATTTATCCGATGTCTTTCTTTTGCTTCTTGGTTGTTTCTCTATTATTTCCCTTTTTCCCAGACACAGTCCCCTTGACTTTTAACCCCTGGACCCTGTGACCCATCCTTGTCAAAATTATTAATTCCCACTCCTTACGCTGCCTGACCCTTGACCTCACTCTGATTCACGCACCTCTGACTCACTCCCACATTATATCAGCCCTCATCTCTCTCTTGTCTCTCTCTATATCCCCACACTTAAAAAACATAAAAACGGCAAAGGGTGGTGTTCTGATCGGCTCCGTTTATCTGTTTCTGCTCTCCATCCGTCTGCCCATCCATCCATCCATCCATCCGTCTGTCCTGTCCTTCTGTTCATCCGTTCGTACCTCTGTCCCTCTGTCTGTCTGTCCATCCGTCCATACCACTCTCCACCCATCTGTTCTTCTGTCTGTCCATTCGTACCTCTGTCTGTCCGTACCTCTCTCCATACCTGTACATCCTTCCCTCTGTCCGTACGTATCTAAATCCCTCTGTCCTCTGTCTGTCCAGACTTCGTCCATCTGTCTGACTTTCCGTCCAGCCCACCATCTGTCTGTACGTCCATATCTCCATCTGTCCCACGTCTTTCTTCCATCTTTCTGTCCGTCTGTCGATGCGTCTGTCTGTTCCTGTTTCTGTCCGTCCCTTTGTCTGACTATCCGTCCATCCCTATGTCTGTCCGTCCATACCTCTGTCTGTAAAAGATGGGAGGATTGTGTGAGGATGAATAATCGGTAAGGTTGGGGTGGTTGGAGAGTGGAGAGAGTTTGCTGAGGACAGAAGGAGGTGGAGGAGTATTGTGGTCAAACCAGAGCAGAAGCTTGGTGCCATCAGACATCATCCCTTATCAAGGGAAAAGGAGGAGAAAAAGAAGTGATTGTAGCATCTCCTCGTGATGAGAATAAAATATGCTTGAACTTGCTATAACATGCTATAACATGCTAAAATATGCTATAACATGCAATTGACTTTTATGTCCATATTCAACTGGAACACTTTCACCACAATGTCTTGCTTTTTCTCCCTTAACTGTCCATGGTTATGGTTGGAAGCCTCTATGTGATGCAACATATTAATTGATCATCATGATGTCCAGGATGTTTAATGTGCCTTCATCATTTGTGAGCAGAGCTACCTGCAATGGAATAGGTGTTATTCGCCAATTCAACATAACTAACACAATATAGTTGCTCTCATTAACGTCAGGACAAGGTTTTAATGACTTCTCTGATCTTTAGCTGCCCCTTGCAAGTTGGTAAGCCACCTATAAGGATACCATAAAACCACCTGACAGGTGATTTGTGATTTGGTCTCATAAAACAGGTAGATCTTGGCTTTTGTGCTCCACTTAGGCATCAACATAGCAGCATTTCAGATGTATAAAACATTTTAAAACACAGCAATTGGAATCCATGTATAAAAAGAGCTTGGTCTCTGCGTGCGTGCATCCATCCTTCCCTCCGTCCCTCCGTCCCTCCCTCCGTCGAGCCGTGTGACTATATGTCTATTATTTACGTACTATTGAATGTACTTTTTGACCCTTTAGACTCCTTATACCTTTGAAGACCCCAAGGACCCTAAAGACCCCAAGGACACCAAAAGACCCTGAAGACCCTAAATACTCAAAAGACCGAGAAGTCCCAAAATACCCAAAAGACTTCTTCGACCTTCACACCATTTTGACCCCTTGCACCCTTCCGACAGATTAGACAGCTTCGACCCTTGACCTCTTCGACCACTCGGATCTTCTGATATCACAAATGAAATTTCAAATTAATACAATATCCCCAATATTATTTGTACAAATACATTTGTAGAAAACCGGGCGTAGTGGCGTGCGCCTGTAATCCGGTTACTCGGAGGCTTGGGTTGGAGGATCGCTTGATGACGGGAGCTCTGCACTGGGCCACGCTATGAGAGGGTGTAGGGCAGCCCAGAATCATGGCGAAACCTAATCCTTATCCCTGTGTCGTAAGAGGCGATTTGTTCGGGTTATCGTCAGGACGGGCATCCGGCTTAAAACCTATGCCAAATCAGTATGCGGATCATAACGGATGATCAGCTGTGGCGACCCCTAACAAGACCAGCCGAAAGACGAACCACAACAACAACATACATTTGTAGAAAAGAAATGTTTGTATTATTTTTGGTGTAAACCATGCCCAACACAGCAAATCTGTGATGTCAATCTCTGCAACGACGTATGGAGAGGCGAGCGCAGCGAGCCGAACCACGCTAGTCGTATATGAAAACAGGTTTTGTGTTGCCAGAACAAATTTCCTTCTGGATGACAAGTGTCGCCTTCCAAGTTTGCTTTCTCAACTGTATGTAAACATGGCTGTTTGGCAAGGTTGTACTCTTGAAGTCATGTGTGTCACAGACACTGGATAGCATGTGATTATCTTGTCTTTCCGGCAGTCGCGTCACACAGAACTCCGCTGCTCGGCACATCCTTTCCTCGGACAGCGACAGCAAGGAGGACACAGAACAGGGAGAACCAGATGAGGAAATGAATGGAGATTCGCACTTCCGTCCAATTTGTAAAGGTAATCCTACGGCATGAGTGAAACACTTCCCTAAATGTACGGAAATCTGTGATTTTTTTGTGATGGTCTACATGGAGGTTTCCTTATTTTAGTCGTCAGACAAAACATCCCACGTTTATGGGGGAATTGGGCCGTGATGAAAAACAAATGTAGCACTTTGAATCGGTGGTGGTAATATGCAGATTCGTTTCTTTACCAATTTAATCCAGATGGGTGGTATGGCCAACACATCATTACTGCGATTATGTAAATTGCTCCCATGGTAGTTGTTTTTATTAGGTATTTTTTGCAGAAGTTAGCTGGGTTCCAGATGTAAGTGCGGTTACCGTGATGACATGTCAGCCAGGCATGGGAACATTGGTCTACGTCGGTAGGTACCGTTGAGCCATCGAAATAGTGTCGTTTGTTGGTTGTTCTCGTCGTCGTCCCCTACAATGAACTTCATAGAAAATACAAAAGTGTCGTCTTCACATAGCATGAAGTAAAGACACAATTCTGCTGCACACATACAAAACCTGACAATGATTGTTGTTGGTCTTGATGAAGTTTGTGGCCACGTCAATACCACGCCAATTAATCTTAACAAGGAACTTCGATGCAGGATGAGGCCATTCAGCCCATCATGTCTGCACAACACCAACACCACATCCAACTATGTAGAATAAGGCATTCCTCTCGGTGTATGTGTGTCTACGTCTGAAAATCATATCTCTACGACACAAATTGGTTGGGCCAATTTCTACCACATTTTGCATATGTACTGGGGGCACCCAGGGTCACAAAATAGATTCCCCCCTCACCTCATCCCCTCCTCCTCCACTTCCCCCCTCCCACCCCTTTTCTACCGCGAGAATGGGGGTATGACGACTTGTAATTACATGGAGCATGGAGAGTAGCACAAGTGATTTAACCACAATGACGAGTTAAACTAGAACGGAACTTGGTAGAGTGCATACCTCCAACAGGCTGAACAGTTTACGTTTTGTATCCCACTGGTACGCCAGATCAAGATCTGGATCTTCAACGAAATAAATTCGTCCTTGTCACACCCCCAAATCGTCCACCAAGTCTCGTCTGAATCCATCCTTAACTTTTTCAAGATATCCTGCTCACAGACAGACAGACAAACAAACAAAGAGGTAGACAGACAAAATGGGGTGAAAACATTACTTCCTTCCAGTTTTGGTGGGGGATTTACATTTACAATAATTTACGAGGAATTAAGGCACGGGAAGATGCCATTCGGCCCATCATGCCTGCACTACACCAATACCAGATTTAGTAAATCTGTCAGTACCCCTTCCCTTCATGTGCAATCTTTTGGCTGCTGCGCTGGTACTCATTTCTCCGACCTCGGAAGGATGACAGGCTGAGTCAACCCCCTGGTGTTAATTCAGCGGAAAACGGGGCTTGAATTGAGGACCCGAGGATCCCAAGCCACCACCCTAACCACTGAGCCAACACCAGGATTGAATACATCTGCCAGGTTCTCGAGTCTAGACTTGGTTTCACATGGGTGAGAGGAGAGATGGAATGACAACAGTGTGGCAGGCACTGGGACATAACTTTTTAAATGCAAATAAAATTTGTATTTTGACTAATTAATCATTGGTGTCTTCCGCGATGAGGCTGAGTCTTTGGGCCTCTCACTCTCTCACCACAGGCAGGTCGGTGATCTTTCTGTCTTCTATCGTCTCCTCTCTGGTCTCGCCCCCCCTGCTCTGTCTGCGATTTGCCCCCCCCCATATTTCCGCAGAGCGCTCAAGGCCTCCCACAACCCCCTCCTGGTAAAACTACCAAAATCACGCATCACCGCTCACCTTCACTCTTTCATTGCTCTTTTTTCCCGCCTTTGGAATAAACTCCCTCACTCTGTTCTTTCCCATTCTTCCCTCCAGGCCTTCAAATCAGCTGTTCACCACCACCTCTTATCTTCCCCCATCCAAATCCTCGATCGTTTCTACTCCCATGAATCCACCCCAAACCCATCTCCTTCAAATTTCCTGCTTTCCTTCCTGAAAGTCCCTGTAATGCTCATCTTCTATTCCCCATGCTCCCCACCCCATCCCTCTCCGTTCCAGATCTACTAATGTCTCTGTTCCTCACTGTTTTGTCCTTCCCACTCCCGCCCCTCTCTGTCTCATGCCCCCCTTGCTGTACATCGTGTGTTAGCTCTCATATGAGCCTTGACAATGTGTACAAAAAAATTACTCTCGCTGAAGGAGAGGACATTGCAATTGGGCCCGTTTGTTTGTCTGTCTGTCTGTCTTTGTTTGTTTGTTTGTGTGTTTGTCCACACAGAACTTTAGTGTTTTTCTCTGCAACTTCTTGTCGGATTGGGACAAAATTTTCGCTATCGGAGCGATTACTCATGCAGAATGTTTTATTGATAATTATGACATCATAGGTCACATGGTGTGGCAGCAATGTTGGAAAAACGGGAAAACTGGAACTCTGTATCTGAAACCGTACCAAGGAAAAATTTGTCAGTTGCCAAACTTGACACATGGTAAAGACTCCTCATGAAGAATTTGTGTGATTTTTTTAATGACATCAGAGGTGCCTTCATTATGACGTCATAATTGCAGATGTAGAATGCAACATCTGATCAGTATGAAAAATTTTGAGTTGAAAAACGGGTTGCGTCACAGTCCAGACCTGCTTAGGAGAGTCATTACTAGCGATGAATCGTGGATATTCAAATACAATCCCGAGACCAAACGGCAGAGTCGTCAGTGGCAATGTCCAGCATCACCAAGACCAAAGAAAGCAAGGATGTCGAAGCCGAAGGTCATGGTGATGCTCATCGCGTTTTTTGACATCAAGGGCATCGTCCACTTCGAGTTTCCACCACAGGGTCAAACAGTGAATCAATACGTGTACAAGGAGATCCTCCGGCGCCTCATGAGATCAGTCTGGGACAAGAGGAGGAATCTGTGGGAGAACAACACCTGGGTGCTCCACCATGACAACGCCCCTGCTCACAGTGCCCTGAGCATCCGACAGTTTCTGGCGGAGAGGAACGTGCTAACTCTGGAGCAACCCCCGTATTCGCCAGACTTGGCCCCTTGTGATTTTTTCTCCTATTCCCCAAGTTCAAGGGGGTGATCAAGGGGACCCGATTTCCTGATGTGGAGGCCATCAAAAGGGCCGTGACGACGGAGCTCCGGAGGATTCCAGAAGAAGCCTTCTGGGGGTGCATCGAAGCGTGGAAGAAGAGGACGGACAAGTGTGTGAGACTGGAGGGAAACTATTTTGAAGGGGACAAGCTGTGATTTCAATATATTTTTTGGAATAAAATTTCTGTGAAGTCAGTCCCGTTACTTTTTCGACGGACCTCGTCCTTTTTTTAGATGAATCCAGATGCAGACCTTTTTAGACGTGTATGTATATATATATATATATATATATATATATATATATATATATATATATATATATATATATATATATATATATATATATGTTAAACCTTCAAAAATATTCTTCTCTGAAGTGGCTGAACAGATCGAAACAAAACTTTACAGGCATGACCGCCTATTCGAGGAACAAAAGGTTCACACATATGTCATCAGTCACATGGTCTGGCAGCCAGGATTATTTAATTTCTTTTATACAGGTTCTTTATTTAAATTTGATTTTGTTTTTTTCCTTGAATAAGGCTCAATTGGCTGTTTCTGGATGGTTTTGAGGGTAGAGGAGTAGCAGCTGAACTGTGAATCCTATCCGGGTTCCTCCCGATGACTTTATCTTTGCTTTTAGCTTGTTCGGGTTCCTTCTGATTTCTCCAATGCAGGACTGTCGTTATTTGGTCTTCCATTTGATTTGAATTGAATTTATTTTAATCCCATTCTAAATGTAATTGCATAATGAATAATAATTTTTTTGAAAACGTCATGGATCAGGGTCAGGTGTCCGATCGAAGTGGGGTTGCATCAAAGTGGGACGTCTTGGAACCCAGTAATCACTGCTTTCAGTTATAAAATGGCAGTTCTAATTATGTCTCTTTAATTACGCAACACACCAGTACACAAACACCACACAAAACAAGTCCTGATGAGGGTGTGCAATCTCTGATTGCTCTTTTTCTTGTTTTTATTTGATTTTTATTACGACTCTGAGGACATATTCAAAAAAGTTTATTTGGATCTGAGGACATGTTCAATCTTCAATTGTAGAGTAATTCTTCAAAACTTGCAATTAACAAGGTGTGTTGGTATTCAGTTTTCGCTTTTGTTTGTTGATGTTGTAACCACACTTTTCAGAGCCTTGGCACTGATTAGGCAGTTTCTTGTCAAGGGTTATACTGGGTGGTTTGCTGTTGCCTTTCGAACATTGTCTGTGTTCTACCATTTTAAATGCTGAGTATCGAGCAAGGAAGCAGCACGCACCATTTGTACCCTGTGCACGTAGTGCAAAGCAGGGTTACGCAATTGGTTCACTCTGTCAGTCTGTCTGACAGACGTCAGTCTATGATCGAGAAACTGAACTACTAAATTTCAATTGAATGTTATATTTTGAACATATTAGAACACGAGCCTGCAGTTCAGCAGTACTTTGGTTCGGAATTTTGCAAATTATACAGAATGTCGTCCTGGGTACCCATGTAGCATGATGCTTCCAATCACCATGCTTCACAGTAGGGATGGTGTTTTTGGGGTGATGTGATGTGTTGGGTTTGCATCAAATGTAACGTTTTGCATAAGGCCAAAAAGTTCCAACTCGGTTTCGTCAGACCACAAAACCTTTTGCCACACAGTTTCAGAATCTCCAGAATGTTTTTTTGCATTCCTCAAATGTGACTCAAGGTGGGATTTTTTGAGTAATGGCTTCCTTCTTGCCACCCTACCGTGCAGGCCAGACTTGTGGAGTGCTTGAGATATTGTTGTCACATGCACACAGTGACCAGTCTTTGCCATAAAGGCATGTAGCTCTTTCAAAGTTGCCATTGGCCTCTTAGTGACCTCTCCAATCAGTCTCCTCCTTGCTTGGTCATCCATTTTGGAGGGACGGCCTGATCTAGGCATAGTCTTGGTGGTACCGGACCCCTTCCACTTCGTAATGATCGTCTAGACTGTGCTCCAAGGGATATTCAAGGCCTTTGAAATATTTCTATAACCATCCCCTGATCTGTGCCTTTCCACAACTTTATCCCAGAGGTCTTTTGAAAGCCCCTTGGGGTCCATGGTTGAGTCTTTGCGATGAAATGCACTACCCAGCAGAGGAAACCTCCAGGAACAGCTGATTTTATTCTGAAATAATCAGAATCATGACAATTTAACACGGGTGGAGGCCAATTAACTTGGTGTGTGATTTTGAAGGTGATTGATTACACCTGAGCTAATTTCCAATTGTTGTTATTAGGGGGGTGGACACTTATCCTACCAAGATATTCAAGTTTTGTATTTTTAATTAATTTTCTGAAATTTGTAGAATTTGTTTTTCACTTAGAAGTTGTGGGTTACGATGTGTAAATGAAGTAAAGTTAGAAAAAGTCTGATTTAATGTAATTTCATTCCAGGCCATAAGGCAACAAAAGGTGAAAAATTTGAAATGGGGTGGAGACTTTCTAAAGGCAATGGAAGACTGCATCAATCACGCTAAACTTCTGGAATATTTTTCAACGACTTTAAAATCGTTATTTTATTTCAATTTGAAGTATGTACTTGAACACTGCGTGGGGTAACGTGTTCTTATGAACCCTCTCGTTTGTCCTGTTTAATGATACTCATTATTTTTTAACATCTTTTTCTTCAATTCCTTCAGCTCTTGCTGATTCGGATCTTGATGACCCCTTCAGTGTGGACCATCTTCCTCAATGGGCCAAAAAACAGGTTTGTATGCATAGCACTTACATCTCCATTAACCCCTCCATGGTAAGGGTTTCTCAGATCGTGTTTTTACAGAACGAAGATGCATTGTTTACTGAATGCTCATCCACCATTACTTGGGGAATGATTCTTCTTTCAAATGGAAAGTTGCAATTTTTTTTTTTTAAGTAACCTTATTGCAAGCAAAAGCGATTACAGGTTGAACTTTTCATGGTCGATCTGTTGTTTGTTTGTTTTTGTACTTCCAAATTTTCTTTCCGAACTTGTGGTAACTTGAATCTTATTTTGGTCTTTGAAGGTTCTGGATGACAGCAGTTTGCACAGCCAGGAAGGTAGTCCTGTAATCGGCAGTGGAGGTGGCAGCAGCGGAGGGCAGCGTCGACGCTGGACGCAACTTCCGGATGCGAGCTCGCTTTTGGTCAAATCGATGCTGGACCTGCGGCAACTTGAAGCGGAGCGCGATCATTTTTCATCCGAGAGTGACCTCTCTTCTCGCGCCTCTCCAGTACCCAATGGAGTGGTGCTCAGAGAGCTCAATGATCAAGATCCGTTCATCACGTCAAATGTGGACTCTCTCCTCGACGAGGTGAGTCTGTTGGAAGCTTGGTTGTATGGGTCGACATCTGAGATGAATCTTATTTATACGACCTTTTTTGTTGCTGTCATGTTATTAACTTGATGTGGAGGAAGAGGGAAGAGGATTCCATTCATTTAATCACCAACGCCATCGCTGTTGCAATCTGTCCCCAAAATGTGATGATGTGTTTTGATTCCACCTGACCACGTGATTTGGTACCCAGAGGGTCATCTATTTTACTCTATGAGCCATGTAGGAGGCAGAAATTGGAGATTAAGGGAGAGGAAGTTAAGGCGGTGTGGGAGGAATGAGGAGAGAAGTGAAAGTAAGTGTGTTTAGGGCATACGGAGTGGTGATGGGTTGAGGGATGGACGTGGTTACATGTTAAGCTAGCCAGATCATTTAATAACCTCTTTCTCTACTGATGGACAATGGCTGTAATATGTTGTATAAGTTGCTTTCAGGCATGATTCATGAACTTAGTTTGTCCATGATGCGTTGATTACCTTCCGCCACCAAAGGTGAAGGAGGTTAATTTTTCACCCCTTTGTCTGTTTGTTTGTGTGTAGGATGTCTCAAAAAGTTGTGGACGGATTCGGACGGAACTTGGTGGACAGGTTGGGTGTGGGACAAGGAGGAAATGATTAGAGTTTGATGAAGATTCCGATCCTGATCCGGTTACCATAATTTTTAAGTGATTCTTCACCATTGAGAGAGAGAGAGGGCCAAAACGATATCGAGCCCGACATCTCAAAAAGTTGAGGACGGATTCGGACGGAACTTGGTGGACAGGTTGGGTGTGTGACAAGGATTAATTGATTCGATTTTGGTAAAGGTCTGCATCCGGATCTAGGATATGAGAATTATTTAATTTTCTACATTGATTCTTCACCATTGAGAGTTCGGGCCAAAAACGATATAGTACTGTATGGCATGATATTTCAAAAATGTATTGGGCCCGATATGTTCTCATGGATCAGGCATTGCGTGGCGGAGGTATGCGCCCTACCAAGTGTCTTTCTAGTTTATCATATCATCGTTTTTATGGATGTGGTATCCCTGTCATTTTTATCACTGTTGCCAAAGTTCTGATGCAATGAAAGGCAATACTTTGCTGTGGCTTGATGCATTTTCCTCAATGAAGTTGCATGCACGCCATATGCATAATTACACACTTTGAGGTTCTGAAATGAAATCGAAATGCTGGCGAGTTCAAAAAAGAAATGTCTGAGCCCCCTCTTTGATTTTTATGTTTATTCATTTATTTCCCCTTTTGAGCAAATGTGGAGCAAATCATCTTTGCTGTCTCCATTGACATTTATTAATGCACCGGGTTTTGTGTTACTCCCGTTAGTTGTCTCAATCGAATTCAAAGTTCTATCAGAGGAACTCCAAAACACAGAGTTCAGATACGTGTTTTTGATGCACTCGGTGGAACTTTCACTGCATTGTCGAGTTAAGTTTTAACGATTCCTGATATGGAGAAGGAAAAAAGGGAACGACATCTTTTGTAAGGCTGTGGGGTAGCAGCATTGACTGAGGGTAAAGCTGTGCCCTGATGTTGTGCCCTCTCCTGGTTAGGGCAGGAATTTATAATTTGTTCAGAGTGCTGGCGATAGCTTGCCTACTCTTTGCAAAGGACACCGTGAGATCTTTAACATCCACCAACTAATGCCGGCAGACGGGACGCCAGCTTAACGTCCATCAGAGGGACGGCACATTGATGAACTACCCTGCCTGTGAAACACCGGGATGGCAGTTTTTCGCTCGGACGGGATTCAAACCCAGGCTAGGCAGCTTGGATGCTAGTGTATGGACCTCTATGCTATCCCATCAGCCTGAGGGAGTACACGATGTGCTCAAAATGTGCGCATCAGTCGACCTAACTTAGTTTGCTGAAAAGTTGCACCTTGCATGTCGGACACATACCGTTCTCTTGTGAAGTTTAAAACAAAGGTTCAATTCCGTTCGCACTTTTTGTTTTTCACTGCAGCAGCAAATTGGTAATGACAGCCTTCCTCTGAGAGGTACGGAAAACCGAAAAAGTTGTGCAATTATGTAACATCTCTCCATTTCAAGTAACTTGATTCCTTAACCTGTCTGCCCGATCGGTGCAAAATGTTGAACGTACGAGTAAAGATGTCGACCTCGGTATACCTCATTTTCCATGTAGTTCCACATTCCTGTCTAATTATCACGTGTTCCCAATGACAGATGGAGGCTTCGCACTCTCTCACCCGCCCCAACTCTCTCCCACTGCCACTCAACTCTTCTACTCTCCTACTGCTCCCTCCGCACCTGGCACTTTCAACGTCGTGTCCCACTCCCGAGAGGGCGGTAAACCTCGAGCAGTCCCCGATGCCAGCAAACAGGTGCGAATCACCAGCATATGGTGAGATATTTACAGGACAACTAATTATAGCGTCCCCTCCCCCCACCCCTGTTATTTCAGTTAAGTTGCTAGGGGCTTGGGCGTTCTAACATACTTCAGTTTTCGTTTTTATCTGCCTTGTGTTCATTTGTCCTTTCTTTTTATTGCTTTGCATTCATTTTTATTTCTATTATTCTGCAATTGCATGGAATTTAGCTTAACGGCTACCAAATGCAATTTCAAAAATACCACTCATTCATTCATTCATTTGTTTATTCATTCATTTTATCAACTGATTTAAATAAGTAAAATATACACTGTTTTATATGCATATATTTATTTATTTGTTTTCTATCAGAGAGGCTCGAGAGAAGCCAGCATCTTTGGAGCCAGCTGTAGTGGGTGCACCTGCGAGACAGAGATTCGATGTGCAGAGTCCGGATAGCGCTTGCTATGCCGGATCTGGTGCAAGCCCAGCACTCACCCCAATACGTCTGCCTATTGGTGCGATGCCAGACATCAGCTTTTCTTGCTTTGCCTTTCAACAATGAAAATGATAAATGCTTCTTGGTAAAGTACAAAAGGGTGGCTCACCACACTGCTTTATGGTTCAAGATTTAAAAATTGTAACTTCAGCATCAGCTGCCATTTGTAAACGGTTCCATTGCCGTTCGACGTGCATTTCTACAACCCCCATTGAACTGTAAAATCAAAAATTGTTTTCGACTTCCCCACTCGTTTATTTTTCTATTTTTGTTTTTTCTTTTTTGCTTTGAAATCAGAAACTTATTTAGCCATTTAGTTTTCTGATTGCTGATGGAAACCCACATTATACAAAAGCAAAGGAAACATTTTGTGTATGGAGGTATGCCCCGTTTAACAATGGGGTTATATGTACCTTTCTGTACCCCGCTTATATGTACCTTTCTGTACCCCGCTTGTATGTACCTTTCTGTACCCCGCTTATATGTACCTTTCTGTACCCCGCTTGTATGTACCTTTCTGTACCCCGCTTATATGTACCTTTATATCCCCTTCGTTATGTGAACCTTCGTTATGCGGGAGCTCTTTTTCCATTATTGGTTGCCTACTGGTTTCACTGGAGGAGACTATAGGTTTGCTCTCTGTCTGTCCATCTGTCTGTCCATCTATCTGTCCATCTATCTGTCCGTCCCACCTGTGGTTTTTCAGACTTTTTTCCCATACCCTTTAACATATTCAACTGAAAGTTGGTGCACAGCTTTTCCACAATAAGTTAAGCATGAGTCACATTTGCTCTACGGCTAGGATCCGGCGGCCGTACCCCCCCCCCCCCGAATTGACAGAAACGTGCGGCGGCCGCAGAGTTTCTGAGGTGGCCTCAGGGTAGCCCTACGCCGTATGGCTATCTTTTACAGGCCGTAGGGGTCTCCGTGGAATTAAAGCGCGGAGTTATAACTTTTCTCATTTCTAGGTTGGCCGTAGCAATTTGACAAGGCGTAGCCATGACATAGATGTTTCACGTCGACCTACGTAGGGCGTACGGTGGGCTTGCGTTATTCGTGTGGCTGCCGTAGGCTCTTATCAATGAAAAACGAATTTTGCCAACCCCCAAAAAATTACAATATATATATATATATATATATATATATATATATATATATATATATATATATATATATATATAATATTACGTTCACCTTAGGGCCCCCCTGCGGTCGCCTTGCGGGCACCTTGAGGCTACCTTGAAAATTCTATGGCCGCCGCAGGGACGCCCTAAGGTCACCGTGCGACATCAAATCAAAGACCGTATGGCACCCCCACGTTTTCTGTCTCCACAATTTCTAAATACCCCGTGCGGCTACCCGAAAAATAAAAACATATGTGACTGCTACATTGTGTGACCGTGGAAATATTGCGGCCGCCCTATACTTGCTAGTGGTTGTAAATTTTTTAGACCCTACGGCTGCCGAGCCAAATGTGACTTAGGCCTTAATTGAGGTAGAGATGATTTGGTGTGTGTGTGTGTGTGTGTGTGTGTGTGTGTGTGTGTGTGTGTGTGTGTGTGTGTGTGTGTGTGTGTGTGTGTGTGTGTGTGTGTGTGTGTGTAAATTATGTACAAGTGTACGTATGTATTTGGCTTGGTGGGAACGCGGAAAAAACAGTCTAAAGTGCAGTTGTTTGTGTTTGCGCATTTCCGTGTGTTCAAAATATTCGGCCACCTGCAAATCTCTGTGGTCACAAAGTGCTCATCTCGTATAGTTCAAGTGCAAATCAGACAGGCTGTGTTGAAACCAACACCGGGTGCAGAATTTGTTTCGTTTTTTTTGTTGTTGTTTGGTGCAGAAACCACCATGCAAAAACACGACACAACATTCTTGTGTTTTAGAGGTGATTAAAACTAGAAATGTGAATTGCTGATCCCACTAGCATACTGACCAAAGTTTTATGCAAGTTACAGGAGCATAAAAATAACAGAGGGTCACATTCGTAAAATTATAACAGCTGTTTGAAAAATTTCTCATCATTTCAGACCATCCTGCATGTATATATATATGTAAAATGCACAGTAAAATCTTTAATCCAATCTCATTTTCCCAATCGGCTTGTTTTGGCAGGTACTGCAAATGAGGAAAACTCGACAGAGGAGGAAGAGGAACCCACCCGAAGCTCACACTCTGATATTTCTCCGCAAACCCCTGATAAGGAGCGTTTCTTGAAGCAGATATTTTGTGAATCACCAGAACCTCAATCTCACGGTGAGGGGTGGGGGGGGGAGGGTTCCATTCCTCTAAATAAATGAAATGGTTCAGGTAATAATAAATCATTGTGTCAATATTCCTAATAAAATTCTGCAGGAAATAAAAATAGTTTTAAATGAAAATGATTGTACAAATCTGGAATCGATGAAAGGCATAGTAACATACTTTATATGCTGAAGAAAGGGGTCGGAGGGGTTGTAGACCCTTCAGGCACCTTCTCCCAGATTCACCTCTATTTCATTTCCTCAGAGTCAACCCCACCTGGTATTCATTCAACAGGCGAGTGGGATTTGAACTCAGGATCCTCAGATCCCAAACCCACCACCCGAACCATTAAGCCAACGCCAGGCATGTTTATTATCCCATGATGCCTTTCAAAATGAGTAGACCATTGCGTGCCATTATGCGGAACAAATTCCTGCACTGTACTTTTGTTGGAGAGGAAATGGCAAACCAATGAGTACTGATTGTCCAGAAATATCATTTCGCAACACATGCTCTCCATTTTGCGAATTTGAGCCTGGTGTTGGCTTAACGGTTTGGATTGTTGGCTTAACATCCTTGGGTCTTGAGTTTGAACCTCTGTTCTCTCATTAAATAACACCAGGTGGGTTGACTCAGCCTGTCATCCTTCCGAGATCGGCAAAATGAGTACCAGCTTAATGGAAACATGGGGAACTGCATTAGCGGCACAGCTATGTTCCCAGCAATGATGCAACCAGCAGCAACTGGCTGCATGCGAAACGATAATAAAAAAAAAAATTGAGAATTCCAATGGCACTTATCCGATAGGAGAATATGGAAGACCAGGTGCTATTAATAATGTCTGTGTGCTTCTCCCACTGAACTGTCAATTAAATATTTATTTATTAATTTATCCAAAGTGAAAACTTTTATTGGCTTTCTTTTTTGATGTCATGAGTTTATCTTGATTAATTTTGAAGTCGAGGGCATGATGACCGATTCAACGACTGCGTTCCTTCTATCTACAGAGCCCTCGTGTAGAACCACAGGCGTACCGAGAGGCCGTTCAAAATGCGATCACGAAGGCCCGAGTGCCTCGCGTTGCAGTATCTCCACCAAGTTTCGCTCAAGCTCCAAGCCCTCACCGAGCAGGTGAAACGAGAACGTTTGATTTCTTTCTTTTATTTTTTTTTTCCTCTTCCCCCTTTATCTCCTATGTTTGAGGCATTTTACAGTTCTCTTGCACACAATCATTGGAACTCTGTTGTGTGCACACAAAGCCTAACTTGTACCGACGTGTTCCAAAACTACCATTTTGAAAATTCGTACTCGAGGAAAAAATTCAAGAAAATTCGTGACACAAGTGGGGACGTTAAGAATGAGTCAACAAGACAAGAGAAGAGAGGAAAAGATACGATGTTACTTCCTTTTTTTCAACATATACAGCACATATAATATAGTATACCTGGACAAACGCCGTGATGCCATCACAATGACGTCACGAGCCGTAAGTCTTCAAAGTCACGAAGTGAATGAAACGGCGATGTGCTTCCCTGACGAGCCCCAGTAAGGGAGAAACTGGTCGGTAACTTCGCTTTTCATCTGCTTGGTGACAGCATTTGACTTTGACATTCTTGTACTGCCCGAGGCCCTTCTGGGATTGCGGTCATGACGTCGTCGTGATGGTATCACGGCGTTTGTCCAGTCGGAGAATTTCAACAATTGCATTCGTACAACTTCCGACTGCTTATAAACAACAGCGATGCTTCCTCGTTGTGATTCGTGGGTGAAACACAATCTGGCAGGTGTCACTTGTAGGTTCCAAATATGATCTGGCCTCACCAGTCACAGTTGGTGACTCTTGTAGACATATAATTTTGACCTATGACTCTTATTCCATGTAATACTGTTAAATTGATATCTCTGGCGAAGTTGTGGAAGGTGAAAAAAAAAAAAAGTGATCCAATTGGGTTGTTTGCACATTCAAACATAATGCACCATCTAACTTTGGAGTTTTGTTTCATGGGTTGGTTTTGGTTATTGGTGGGGTGCATTAGCTCAGTATCTCACATTTTTCTAGGGGTCCTCCTGGGAGTCCTGGGCTACCTCCAGGAAACAAGGAAGAGGCATCTCCAAGCCACCACTTACAGGGTCCAAAAGATAAACAAATGCAGAAGAAATTGTCCGAGGTACAGTATTTGCAGTTCCAAGTTTATTCCCTCTCAAATGTTACGTCGATGCAATACCTGTGCTCTCGTTAATTTTTACCCTCGCCGAAGGAGAGGGTATTGCATAAGGGTCCGTTTGTTTGTGTTTTTGTTTGTTTGTTTATTTGTCTGCACAAAACTTTTAGTGTTTTTTCTCCGCAACCGCTTGTCAGATTAAGATGAAATTTTCACCATAGGAGCGACGATTCATGTAGAATGTTTTATTGATAACTAGCAGGGTTACCCCGTGTTGTTAGGGTGGGGTACTGAGAAGTGGTAGAAGCAGGAGAGCTGGTAGGGCTGAGAATGGGGCAGGAGGATCGGGGGCAGGAGAACCGGCGGGGTGTGTGTCGGAGGGGTTGTAGACCCTTCAAGACAAAACTGTGCTCTCAAGTAAAGGGGAGAAACTGTGTTGGGGGCAGGAGAACCAGAACACCAATGGGTCATCTTCTTCTTCTTGCGTATGGCAACTTGGTTGCTGGGTAGCTATCATTTTGTTGGGGCACGACTATGCCGCTGATGCTGTGCCCCTCGACGATTGCACTTATACTCATTTTGCTGACCTCAGAAGGATGCCAGACTGAGTCAACCCCACCTGGTGTTAATTCAGTGGCAAACGGGGCTTGAACTCAGGACCCTAAGATGCCAAGCCAGCCATCCTAATCACTAAGCCAAGACCAGGCTTACCAGTGGGTAAAGGGGTATTAAGAGAACACCAGTGCATAGAGGGGTCTTCAAGGGTCTTGCGTCTATGTATCTTTGAAGTCTTCAGGCTCTTAAGGGTCTTTCAGGTCTTCCGGCTGTAAGGGGGTCTTCAAAAGCCTTCAGGGTCTTTGGGGTCTTAGGGGTCTTCAAGAGTCTTAGGGATCTTAACCATCTTTGGGGTCCAAAGGGTCAGGTCAGGTATGGGAGCATGTGCCAGAACAGCGCGTCGCTGCGTCCACTTTGCGCCGGTACTCCAGGGGCCTCCGTCTGGCCATCCCCCAGGCAGATGCCAGGCCCATCCCCATCTCCTTGAGATGATGGTCAACCTGCTGGAACCACGAGGCACGTGGTCGGCCCACCGGCCTCCTCCACTCACGAGACTCCCCCACTGAGAGAATCTGGTGAGCAGGATCAGCGTCAGGAAAACGAGCCACATGTCCATACAGCCGCAACTGATGCTCACGGACTATGCAGGAAACAAATCTCATCCGAGTCTCTCTCAGCAACCGCTCGTTGGACACAAAATCCGACCAGCGATAGCCAAGGATTCTCCGAAGAGACCTGGTACCAAAGGAATGAAGTCTCTGTCTCAGATCCTTGGTCAGAGTCCAAGTCTTGCATCCATAGAGCAAGACTGGAAGTACCAAGGACCTGAAGACTCGGACTTTCGTCCTCCCGCACAGGTACCGGCAGCGCCACACCCCATGATCCAGTGAATCCATGACTCCCCAGGCCCGACCCAGACGTCTATTGACCTCTGACTCGCAGCCAGCAGAGACATGAATATCACTGCCAAGGTAAGTGAATCTCTCCACGACCTCAACATCCTCACCACAAACAGACACAGACAGGACAGCAGCATCCAATATGTCACCGAAAGCCTGGATCTTAGTTTTGACCCAAGAAACCCGTAATCCCAGCGGCTCCGAGTCCTCATTCAGCACCTTGAGGGCCCCCAAAAGGATATCTAAAGTCTCCGCAAAGATGACTGCATCATCTGCAAAATCAAGGTCCGAGATCTTGACATTCCCAAACGATGCACCGCAGCTTGATCTCTCCGACATCCTCCCTAAAATCCAGTCCATACAAGTGCTGAAAAGTGTGGGGGCCAGTACACACCCCTGACGAACTCCAGTAACAACTGGAAATAAGTCAGAGATGGTACCACCACACTTCACAGCACTCTCAGTACCAGAGTAGAGTTCAGACATCAGATCGATCAGTTTTGGTGGCACCCCACGAAGACCAAGAATCCTCCAGAGGACATCCCGATTCACTGAATCGAACGCTTTACAGAGATCAACATAGGCTGCAAGCAGCCCCTGCCAAAACTCTCGTCTGCGTTCGGTGAGGACACGAAGAGCAAGGATACGGTCAATCGTTGACCTCTTTGGTGTAAAGCCTGACTGCTCTGGACGCTGTTGCTCAAGCAGATGGCGGCGAACCCTATCAAGAATTATCTGAGCAAAGACCTTGCCCGCCACTGAGAGCAGCGTCACCCCTCGGAAGTTGTTGCAGTCTTGGCGATCACCCTTCCCTTAGCACATTCAAACATAATGCACCATCTGACTTTGGAGTTTTGTTTCATGGGTTGGTTTTGGTTATTGGTGGGGTGCCATAGCTCAGTATCTCACATTTTTCTTGGGGTCCTCCTGGGAGTCCTGGGCTACCTCCAGGCAACAAGGAAGAGGCATCTCCAAGCCACCACTTACAGGGTCCAAAAGATAAACAAATGCAGAAGAAATTGTCCAAGGTACAGTATTTGTCCGTTGTCCGTTGAATGTCCGAATAAATTGTCCATTGGCTCACAAGGAGCTCCTCCGCCCTTTAACAGGTTTTGTTTTTAATCCTGCTGGGTGTCCATATCCAAACACCCTCCTCACCAGAAAACCTGGTGGAGGAGACGGTTTAGTCGCCGACAACCCGATAAATACTCCAAAGGGTCTTTGGGGTATTTGTGGTTTTAAAGCGTCTTAATTGTGTTTGGGGAATTCAAAGGTCTTAAGAGTTTTATGGGTCTTTGCATCTTCGGGGTCAGAAGGGGTCTTATCTCCCAAGCATGTAAAAAAGAGAAGAAGTCTTACTGGATGGTTCTTTGGGGTCTTTAAAGGCTGAGGTTGTGAATGAAAATGCACTCAGAAGAACCCTCAGGTCGGACTTGGTCTGTGTGACAATTTTGGTGGTTGTTGGACCAGCAGTCTTTTCAAAAAACACGAACAAACAGCCAGGCAGACAGACATCCAATGAATCTTATTTATTCGATAGCGAGTTGAGGCGATGCCGGTTTGGGTTTATTTAAGGGTCTTAAGGGTCTTTGGGATCTTAATGGTCTTCGAGGTCTTCAAGGGTCTTATAGGTATTTGAGTTGTTTCGGCTCTAAAGGGTCTTGAGGGTCTTTGCGGTCTAAAGTGTCTGGGGGTATTGAGGGTCTTCAAAAGACTTAAGGGTCTTAAAGGGTCTTAAGGATCTTAGGGGTCTTAAAGTGTCTTTGTGATCTTTTGGATCTTAACGGTCTTTGTGGTATTCAGGATTTTAAAAGGTCTTAATGGTGTTTGGGGAATTCAATGGTCTTTATGGTCTTTGAGGCCTTCGGGATCTTTAGGGGTCTTATCTCCCAAACATGTAAAAAGTCTTCTCTCAAGCATGTAATGTAATCTCTGAAGCATGTAAAAAGCATTTATTGGGGGGGGGGGGGTTGTATCTTTGGGGTCTTCGGGGTCTTTAAATGCTGGGGGGTTGTGGATCTTGGGGGTCTTAGGGGGTCTTTAAAGGCTGAGGTTGTGGATGAAAATAGCCCAGGTCAGATTTGGTCTGTGTACCAAAGCAGTCTTTGCAAAAAACGGGAACAGACAGACAGACAGACATCCAATGAATCTTGTTTATTGGATGTTGCAATATTATCATATATATATATATATTTTTTTTTTTTTGTAATTAGAAGGCCATGCTGTGGTAGAAAGATGTATTAAGCTGCTTCATATACCTTAACATGACGTGCATTTAAACACATGGGAATTCTAACGGATTTTTTTTGTCGTATAGGAGAGTCTTGAAGTGTCTGCAGGATCGACAGTCTTAGGGGTCTTTTGGTGTTCTGTGTCCTCTGTTACTTTTGGGACTTTTTGGGTTCTCTGGAACATTTGGGTGTTTGGGGACTTTATGGGAACTTTTGGGTCCTTGGGGGTTTTCAGATTATTTCGGGGTCTTAAAGGGTCTTCAAAGTTCGAAGGGGTTTCAGCAGTCTCAAGGGTCAAAAGGTACATTTAAATAGTGCGTAATTAATTAATAGACGTGCATAATTGATGGACAAAAATTATGCCACACACACATACACACATACACACACATACACACATGGACACGCACACACCTCATCCATTTATAGTCGATACTGTGCATCTTTAAGGGATGGCGTGGCGATTGCAAATCGGAACGTACCGTACATCACTTACCGCAGCAGATAGCTTTGCCTTACCGCAGCACGAAAACGGTGAACGTATTATTTATTTAGTGAGGTTCCAATTGTGCGTGGAGTCAGGCCAGCTGTGCATCGAGCCAATGGGTGGAAGACACAGCTCGAGTAATTAGGTGTGCTGGCCTTTGGCCGTGTTATGTCAAGTGATATCTGTTAACCAATGAGATTGCATATAAATAAAAAAGTGATCTTTAAAGACTCAGGTGGTGGATGAAAATACCCTCAGGACAATCCCCAGATCGGACTTGGGCTGTGCGCTAAATTTGGTGGTTTTCAGTCCAGCGGTCCTTGCAAAAAACGCAGACAGACAGACAGACAGACAGACAGACATCTGATGAATCTTATTTATTAGATTATGACATCATTGGTCACGTGGTGTGGCAGTCATATTGTATTAAAAAAAAAAAGAAATCTTAAAAAAATCTTCTTCTCTGAAGTGGCTGAACAGATTGAGACGAAACTTTCCAAGTTTGACCGCCTCTCCATTATCAACAAAAAGTTCACACACATGTCATAGGTCACATGGTTTGGCAGCCAGATTGATTTACCCTAAAACCGATAAATATCTTCTTCTCCAGAACGGCTGAACAGATCGAGGGGAAACTTCACACAAATGTTCCACAAGCCTTGGGTATACCAGGGTATTCATGAATATTTGACAAGTCACATGGTCTGGCAGCCATATTGGATTGAGCAAAAATCTTTCAACAATTCTTTCTCTTAAACCACTTCATCAATCGACATCAAACTTAAAAGTTATGATTCAGTAGTGGTGGGGAATATATGTTTTAAATTTCAACCTGACCAGTGATCAGACACAGTCTAGTGGCCAGAATTATTTTTAATTTTTTGAATCTGAGTAACACACCAGCACACAAACACCACACAAAACAAGTCCTAGCGAGGGTCTGCAATCTCCGATTGCTCTTTTCTTGTTTTTCATTTTCACACGTCGAGACACCATCACAATTTGCACACTTGTTTACTTATATTTATTTGAGAGCAGGTGAATGGAATCATATTGCGGTGTTACATTCTAAGTTCATACTTGGCTTGGAGAGCACAGGTATTTTACAGATTTTTTTTATAGAAAGCCTTGGGAATGATAACTTTTATATGCATAGATCGAAGGTTATGGAGGAGAAAGGGTCATACACTAACATCTAATTGGTGGTGAGCATGTGGACATGCGACAAAAAAAAAAAATCAAACCTACAGATCTATAGTTGGCATCTACTATAAATGGATGAGGTGTGTGTGTGTGTGTGTGTGTGTGTGTGTGTGTGTGTGTGTGTGTGTGTGTGTGTGTGTGTGTGTGTGTGTGTGTGTGTGTGTGTGTGTGTGTGTGTGTGTGTGTGTGTGTGTGTGTGTGTGTTTGTCTTTGTTGGTTTTTATCTCCATATGTGGGTTTCAGAAGGTGGAAAGGTGTCGTCCCAGGTCTCGAAGTATCCAGCTCCATTTCAGTAAGGGTGGTTCATGATTCTTGGACAAATTTGTGAATTTTTGTTCTCAGAGCTTTGTTCCAAAGGCTCTTTTCAAGATCATCACTGAGCACCATGCCTGGTGTTAGGTGAATGGTTAGGGTGGCAGACTTGGGATCATAGGGTCCTGAGTTCAAATCCCGCTTGGCTATTGAATTCATACCAGGTAGGGTTGACTCAGCCTGTCGTCCTTCCGAGGTCGGCAAAATGAGTACCAGCTTGCTGGGATGATTGACCCATCAGAGTATCCTGTGTCAGAGTGGCGACCCAGGATTGTGCTTAATACCCAAGGAGATTGTTTAGGTAGCACCAATGCTCTGCACAGAGTATGGTCCCGGTGGATGGGTGGACTGAGCACCAGACAGCTTCCAACTGCAGTTTATTTGTATTAATATTTCCAGGAATGGTTTTTAAGATCTCTGTGAGGCTGTTCCTCATTATTCCCATTGCTCCAATGATCACTGGTACAATTTTGGCGCTCTTCAGATTCAACATATGGATAGAACATATGGATATTCAACATATGGATAGAACTCGTAGAACATATGGATAGACAGGTTTTGAAATGAGATGACAGCAAGTGATTTTCTTGAAGGACTACCAGGAGGGAGATCATAAAATGAACATGTGAGAAAACAATTCTTCTCAAACTGATTATTTACAGGTTGGCAGGATATCCTTGAGGGTGCACACATTCACCTCTGAGCTGTCTAGCCTGAGTTTGGATTCTGACCCAGCTATAAGCTGTCATCCTGGTGTTTCACTGCAGGGCAGGGCATCAATGTGTGTGCCATCCCTCGGATGGACGTGAAACTGGACGTCCCGACTGCCGGTTTGAGTCAAAGATTCCACGGTGTCCTTTGCAAAGAGGAGGCGAGTTATTGACAGGACCCCTGAACAAATTCCAAATCCCTTCCCTAATTTACATGGGACACTGCCTCTTGCAGCCTCATGTTTTCTAGAATCTTATTTGATATTTGTTACATATTTGCTCTTAGACCCTGAAATCCAGATGAAGACCCGCACCAACAAACCATAGGCATAGGAAGTCAATGTGGAAAGAAAATTTTTTAGTCGAATGACCACCGGCATTTATTACTTTTTTTGTGCTGGCAGGTTGGCACGAAGGGCAAGCTTGCGGAGAAGAAAAGCCTGGGCCCAGAAAAGGTGTCTGGCAAGCCGACGGAGGGAAGGCCCCAACCTGAAGGGAGGGCAGCTCGAGGAACCGTATCCACAGCTGAGAAGAGGTTAAGTGGTATTTCAAGGGGCCCCATTAGGGTTGGTGATCATGCAGCTGCTATGAAGAAGTCAACGTCCATGTGCGACCTAGCACACAGCAACGGTGAGCAGTTATCACAAAAAATGGACCACTTTTATGTTGCATCTCACAGAATCCGATCACATCGTTGAATGTAGAGGTGTAATGTACAAACAAACCTTGTGTAATGTGGAACTGAAAGCATGTTTTAGGTTCAAAAGTTAGATGGTTGTTTGGAATTTTTCTGACACACCTTCAGGCTTGAGCCAGGCACAAATGTCGAACTTGTGTGCAGCTATTGTGGAAAGCAGTTGTGTGTACACATTGGCTTGAGCTTCAGATGAAAGAGGAAAAGCAAACAATCAAACGAATAGACCCCACAAACGTATGAAAGATTATTGAGCTGAAGTTTTAGCTTTTATTAAGTTGGCGGCTCAAATGTACCATTCCCGAGATGTGTATAGATAAAGGATTTTATGCCGTTTTTACTCGATGTAAGGACCCCTTGCTGATAATGAAGGCCCGTTTCCATGATATTTGGCAGTCCCAGTAATTTTTCAAGAAGTGAGCAGCTGTTTTGTTCTGAAAACCGTCAGGCCGAAGTTCGAACACCTAACCCTCATGACCTTTTCCCCTCGTGACTAATGCGAAGTCAGCTGCAGTAATATACCATTTCGCAGTGCCCTGGTGTTTGCTGCCTTCCGCTATGACACTGCACAAAGCATGCTGTCCATCCTAATCTTGTTCCATATCCACCTTACATTGCAAGAAATATTCTTGCAATACGTCTGTTTTGTGTTGTTTTTTTAATGCTTCCGCTGATGAAGTCGCTGGAGGCATTATGTTTACGGGTTGCACGTCCATCCGTGCGTACGTCCATGCTAATTTTCTCTGTTTTCTCTGCAACCGCTTATCCGAATGACACACAATTTTCACCACATGTGCAACTACCCATGTACAGGGTGGGGCATTTATATCTGACGGTTTTCTTATCCTGATAACTTGTTTCCAAACCAAATACAATGAAATTTCTGTACAACATAGGCACATACTTCTCATTTTTAAAATCAATTTTGATTCTTTATTTCGTAAAAATTACTTCAGACAAATGGGCCCCTTTTCGAATCCGTGCATTCACGACAGCGGATCATCGTATTGTTCATTACCGCAAGCGATGTCGCTTGATCAATAGAGCGGACGGTTGCGGTGATGTTTGCTTTCAATTCATCGATCGATGTTGGATGCTCCTTATAAACTTAGCCCTTCAGAAATCCCCATAGGAAGAAATCTGGTGGAGTTAAATCTGCCGAATCAAAGTGTGCCTCATCTGTCATGATGACCTTGTTTGTGAAATTGGCATGCTCATTGCATTTTTTAAAAAAATTGAAAATTAAAAAAAATTAAAAATTTTTTAAAAATGACCGTTTTTACAGCCATTTTTCCCTGCTGTGCAGGGGTTGGGCTTTTTCTTGAGGCAATGTTTTATGGCCGGATGCCCTTCCTGACGCCAACCCTGGTCGCCTCTTACGACACACAGGGATATGGTACACCTATTCTAACCGGGGCACACACCGGGACCAGTACACTGGTACTCATTTCGACGACCTCGGAAGGATGACAGGCTGAGTCAACCCCCTGGTGTTAATTCAGCAGCCAACAGGGCTTGAACTCAGGACCCTGGGATCCCAAGCCACCACCCTAACCACTAAGCCAACACCAGGCTTAAAAAAAAATGCTCATTGCATTTAAAGTGCTCCATCATCAAAAACTTTCAAGTATTATCTGTAAAACAAAGACAACAATAATTTTTTTAATGCTTCTGGCATGAAAGATTTCAAATGTGTCAAATATAAATGCTCCACCTTGTAGAATATTTCAATGATAATTATGATGTCATAGGCCACGTGGTGTGGCAGCCATGTTTGAAGAAATGAAAAACTTTGGACCTCTGTATCTCTGAAACCGCTCCATGGAACAAATTGAAATTTGGCACATGTCAAGTACTCCCCATGGGAAATAAGTGGCTTTTGTTTTTTGATGATGTCATAGGTGCCTTTGTTATGACGACATCATTGCATACGTCAAACGCTTCATCTGATCAGTATAAAAAATTTTGAGGGTCATCTGGGGCTAAATTGTCTGGGGGGAAATATTTTGATGATGTCATCGGTCATGTGCTTTTGCAGCCATTTGTTGTTCTCTTTTAACATCAAGGCCTTCAGAAATCTTCTCTGAAACAGCTGAACAGATTGAGGTGAAACTTTACAGGTGTGATCGCCTATCCTTGAGGAACAAAAAGTTCTCCTCCTTTGACATCATAGGTCACATGGTTTGACAGCTATGATTTTTTGATGAATAAACCTTCAAAATAAATAAACATGAATAAACATCTTCTCCAGAATGGCTTGACAGATCGAAGAGAAACCTCACCCACATGTTCCCCAAGCCTTAGGGAATACGTCACATGGTCTGGCAGCCATATTGGATTGAACAGAAAATTTTTTAAATTATTTATCTTGAACCGCTTCATCAATCTACGTGAGACCTCAAAATTATGATCTCGTGGTCATGGAGAATATATGTTTCAAATTTCAACCTTATCGGGTGCATGGTCTGACAGCCAGAATTATTTAATATTTTGAATATGGGTTCAGGGATTTAAATAAAACTAGGTATACAAATATGTATAATGATGTAATAATGTGGGTGGAGGCATATCTGGAGATGCCATGATGTCGAAGAGTGCCGTTCTAGTTTATCATACATATATTCTAAATTTGACCCTTCACTGTAGGTGGGCAGCAGAAGTTAAAGAATAGTATTCTGCTTATAAATGAGCAAAAGCTCTCATGCTGCCCAGTTGCTGTTAATTGCCCAGAGCTTTTGCATTGAGAAACCGTCATGCCCAATGTGAGTTTTCTTTCCAGCTTTTGCTTGCTCCTTTACCCAACAGATAAGTTATCCTTGCATGCCAGCAGTCCTAAACGACAGGCCCGCTTGATGCCACGTCGCGGCGAATGTCATCCCATCGATTTGCGTCGCCTTTCTTCACCCGTCCCTGTCCTGAATCGGCACGGGGCTCGCAGTGCAACCAAGACGAGGGTGGAACGACGTCAGGCCACGGCAGCCATTGACACCAAGCATAAAGGTCGGCCCGGTGGCATGAGCCGCAGCATTTCAATCGGTGATGGCCTGCATCTCAGGCCTTCTGTGTGCACCGGCGCGGAGGATGGCAGCACAAGTGATGAACTTCGGCCTGCACGAAAACGAAGTGTGTCGGCGGTGAGAATGCGGCCCCAAGCATCAGGCCGCGAATTGTCACCTGCAACCCGTGTTCGGCCTGTATCGCTTATGGTAATGCCGTCACAGCAGACCGTGTGCACAAAGTATCGCACAAGCGTCGTTCTTGAACTTTCCAAGTCAGTGGCATTGCGACCTGCTTTGATGAGCTCTGTAACTGAGGTGGAAGAATCTTGTGTGAAGAAGGAGTTCAGATCACAGCCAGGTATTGAGAACAAACTGAACAAGGATGCCCATGCAAATATGGCAGATCGCGGTGCCGGCTGTGCTGGGAAGGCAAAGGTGGTGGTTGAAATACCTCAACCGCAAGATTCCAGCACTCCTGACATCACAAGACAGGGATGTGCAGCCAAAAATGACGACACTTCTGCTTACCATTTGAGAAAGAAATTAATTTTGGGAAAGATGGCACAGGCAATGAAAGGTTGGCCTGACTCCTTTCAAGAAAACTAACCTCTCTTGCATTTTTATTTTTTGTGATCAGTGCACAATACCCCCCCCCCTCCTCCTCTGTCTCTGTCCTTCTGCTTCATTTTATTTTTTTTATTTTTTTGCAAAAATCGCTAACAGTCTGTACATGTGGAGATACAAATTCCTCCGTTTGGACCACTTTATACTGGTGATTGAGGTTTACACCCCGAGCTCTTCGTGGCTGCATAGTAGTTTGCTTTGAGCAAATCTACTTGCAATGTACCTTAAACAGGATATACCTGCCAGTTTATGTTGACACCTTACCGCTCCAACATCACAGAGAATTAACGCTTTCATTTTGTTTACCTTTCAAGTCGTGACTGAATGGAAAACGCGGTAGCGGAGCTTATATTTATAGTTTTGAATCCAATAATGAACGGAACAATTTTTGAGTAATTATATCAAGGCTGCAATGAAGTTTATTCATCAACTCGGGATGGACACCAAGTCGACAGGGAGATCGGCCTGGTTTAATGAGACAGTTGGGTAGTTCCATTTTACAATCAATTCAAAGTTTGACAAGCTCATTCTTAAGTTCCACCAGATCAGACTAGTGCCCCTGGCACAAAATTTAAGTGGCACCATACCACACATTTATTTCGATTTTCGAGTCCAGGCACCAAACTCCGATTTTCAGATTTCTCCCATCCTATGTAGAATGGGACATGTCTTAAGAATGAATAAAGTTCATACTAACGAGCATAATAATGACATTAATTAGCACTAATTGTACCTTTAATTCGACTAATGAGTACAAACATGAAAGCTGACGATACATGTAACAAGAATCGGCAACTTAAGAATCTGTTAAAGGAAACTGTCAGTGGCCGTAATGAAATGTATAAACCGGTAAACTTCTTCGGAAAAATGTCCACAAACACCCAATGAAACTACAGCAAATGGATGTACATTGTATGATCGGCATCTGAAATTTTGTCGACTGTCAGTCATCCTCATTTTCCGACGATAGAGACAGGCTATCATCACTGTCACAATCTGTCATTCTCGAGTTCATCATCGAGCTTGAGCTTTGAGGATCTGCGGACCCTTGAACCGGACAATATCGTAGGAACCATCTGACAAGAACCCAACCCTCTTGTGTGGATTGATTGATTTGTTGTTCATCAGCATGTGCCCACATCCTTGCCACGAATGCCGATCGCTGGACATGGAGAGGGAATTCAGCTCGACATGCTGGTGAACTGCTGGCAGTAATCGTCTTCAATTCACCGAGTAGATTTTGGGGTTTCTTCGATGGGTGATGGGTTTTATCAAAGGCAGGAAACTGAGCATGATTCAAGGAGGTCTCATTCCTGAAACCGTGCAATGCTGCATGTGAATATCGCGATGGCATCCAGTGTAGTTTCATCGAATTCCTTCTCGCAGGCCAAAGTGGCGAAAGCCTCATTAACTCTCTCACTAACCTCTGCCCTCTAGATATGTTGCTGGTGGAACTTTCCCAAGCCTAATGAAGGCTGATGTGTCTTTACACCTGGTGAAGTCAGGGAAGGCAGTTAACGTACTTCGTCCTATTTTCTCCACAATAATAGAAATATCCACATTCAATATCTCCTTTTTGCTCCAGAAACCACATCAATCCAAATTCTGGCCCGATATCTGTGGCAGTGGAAAAGGATTATGACAGCAATGTTCGTATCTGAAGACCTCACAACAACGTTGCCGCTGAACTCTGGAGCTGTCGTGATTTATCCGATGTGGATACACAAACATGTATCTGCTTCATGTTGAATACATGGTAGTGCCTTAACCTCCTCTGTAATGACATTATTGTTCATCATACTAATTTGTCATCGTAGCTGATGAAAACCTGGTGATTTGAGATAATAGGTCCATATTCACTTTTTTTCCACTCTGTTGATAAATCGGGCAGTTGACGCTAAGAGGGTGAATACAGGGCATCACTCAGTTTCAGATGAACTTGTTCTGGACCAGTGATGGAGTAGACTATGTCATCCGAGCCTCTCTTCTCCCGTTCCACATCCTTGTTTGACGGACTTGCGTAGGTGTCAAATACTATGTCAATGCGCTAATGACATTGAGCATTGATATGGATGAGGATGGCCACCATAGCTGCGAGGTATATTCAGAGGTAAAGCTTGCAATGCGAAATTGCCATCGATAAAGGAGGCATCAACCATTGACGGTTCCCCAGACTCGACTTGATCCTCCAAGTATTGAAGACGAAGTTTACTCTTTGCTGTTTTGGCCATGGTTTCATCCGTGCAGCACAGCCACAATGCCGCAGGAGTCGGCAGGAAGGATAGCACATGTTGGAGATCGATTATTTGTTTTTTTGTTTCTGTGCCAAGATGTCGAGCTGTCCCAGTAAGTCACCCATGCATTTCAATTTTGCGGCTTTCTTTTTTGTTGCCCGTCTGCTTTTGACACCGTCATGTTTGAAATTGAAGATTTTGGTTTGTCTTAATCGATTGCTCAAAGTGAGCAGGATCCTGTATGTAGGTCTCAGTGAAATCAGCATACTCCCTCTCTCCCTCCTGGTGGAATGAAAGGATGTACTCCTTCACAACCAAGCTGGATGCCTTACCAGCCTGGATATTGTACAGTGCAACCATGAGGGTTTCTCTGAATTTTATTGCATGAGTTTTCAATGGCACAGATTATCTTCTCCAAATCGCCATTGTCTTCCAAGTCCTTCATTTTTGTTCCTCCCTGGACCGAGTTGGACAAATAGGTGATGGCGGCGCTATGGGTCTTTACACCTGCTAATGCTGAGGCAGCAGAGGAGGTGATGGACAATCCAATAGTGGACGAGCTTCTCGGAGAGTATTGGTGATTACACAAAGAAAACAGAGGGGTGAACACGGTGAGACTGCGCAGTCCTGGCGAACTAATGTCAACAACATCCAAGACTACCATATGCTTGATTGAGGCATCCGGACTAACACCATCGACTTATTCATGGACGCTTTGGTGAGGATTGTTGGATTACCCTTCATTTCCAATCATGTGATCCACACATGCTGGATGACCAGATACGGTCCAAATCTGCAAGATATGGACAACAACCTACCTCGGTGTTCAGGCTATCATCGAGAAGTGCGCTTTCACCGTGAGAAGGAGCAAAAATGACTTCTCCAAATCGAGGGCCCTCAAAAGGCGGACTGGACCGTGATCCACATCCGGCCGCAGGCATCATATCATCAGTCCAGACCATGGAGCAAATCCTTATCCCCCATCAATGGATTGATCACATGGTGTTAATTTAGCTGCTAAATTATTCCTGAGTTAATCCCCTCCAATATTCTATTCGATCTGCCCTTATCGATGTGTTCATGGCCTCTTGCATTTATCCGTTCAGGCCAACTTGATAAATGATAAACACTGGAAAGGATCAATGCAGGAGGTGATGGTCAAACATCATGCAATTGATGCGGCATATTTTCTCTGGTCATATTTTGTTTCCATTTCGTTGCGAACAGGAGTTTTTCTGTGTTTATTTGAATTTCATTGCCATTGATATTTGATCGTTACGTTTCTTATTGATTTTTTGACTGTTATGGTTTCCACTCTGGACTAATTTCATTGATCTTTTACTTTATCAATTTGATTTAATCTTACTAGTTCATTGACTTGTTATATTGGTAAGCACACGCACCTCTTTATATATGCGGGTAATCAGCTCACATTCAGCGAAACAGGCCCTTTTCACCGACTGCTTTTGCTGTTTCCGAAACATGTCGCTTTGTTAAGAATCATTTACCGAAGTTTTGAAAAATTTTATGAAACCTCCCGCAGCTATTGGCTTCACAAGCTGCTTTCGGCGTCATTTGATGTTGTCGTTTTTTTTTGTGCATAAGTTTCAAATATTTTTGTCACGCACATCCTCCGCCACCCTCCTCCCCATCTTCACCGACCACAGCCGTGTTCCTCGGTGCTCATCTAGTCACGAAGGAGGACAGATGTGCGTCCGCATCTCTTTATCTCCTCATGTCGGCAGGATGTTGAGATGGTGTGATGTCTATCAATTTTATTTCGTTGTTGCTGTAACACTCGTGCTTAAACGAACCGAATTGTCTGAGAGAAGAATGTTGGCATTGATGGGGAGCAAATTGATAAACTTTCATGCAAGAATATTTTTTTAAGGAGTGACGTCCGCAAAACTTGCAGCTTTTACTTGTTTAAAATGTCTTTGGTCGTGTGTCCCATGAGGTGCTGTGGAATTTTGGTTCGAGCCCATGACCAAAAACATTTTGGGACCCATGCTCTGGGATACCACCCCCCCACCCCCTCCATCGATCTCAAACTTGAACGAACAGCAGTTGCTAACGCCGCATCGAGATTGATGAGACTTTCAGCAGACACAAACGATTACAATGCACGCCTGCGACGAATGTTGACGGATTTGCTCAGAGCATCACTGGTCACAACCTTGAGTTAAATCTCAGGCATGAGCACAGTCGATGCTAAAAGCACCCTTTTTGAGGAGAACATGTAATTGTATGCCATTGAACACTCATTGAATCCATTCAGGGAAACCCTCACAGGTGCGCTGTACAATATCCAGACAGGTAAAGCGTCCAGCGTGGCTGGAAAGGAGTACATCCTATCATTCTTCCAGGAGGGGGAGAGGCAGTATGCTGAATTTGTGGAGGTCTGCATGTAGGTTCCTGCCTGCTTTGAGCAACCGATTAAGAGAAGAAGAAAAAATCTTGAATTTCAAATGTGACAGTGTGAGAAACAGACAGGCAAAAAATTGGAAAGTTGAAATGCACACACACAACTTCCTGGGAGAGCTCAACATCTTGGCACGGAAGCAGACTTGATCCACACTCGGTGGAGTGTATTCCTCTGCCAGGCTGAACAGTTTCTGCTTTGTATTGCATTGAATGGCCGGATCTGAATCGAGACCTCAAACAAAATCTATTCGATTTGTTCTCGTCACCTACCCAACTCATCCACAACTTTTTGAAATATCATGCTGCATATCGTTTTTGGTTCCATCTCCCAGTGGTGAAAAAAATCATTTGGTAAATTAAAAAAAAATTCTCGTATCTGGATCCGGATCTTCACCAGAATCGACTCAATTCATCTTTAGCCGTGGGGTAACCTTCCCTGAGGGTAATTCGGAGGGAAACCGCAGGGTAACCTTCCCGGGTCAGATTGCGGGAGAGTGTGTCGGGGTGGTGCCGAGGTGTCGTCCACCAGACGGCGGTCTCCTTGGGTTAACCTGAGGCGGTCCCTTTGGGTGGATGCCTGGAATGTCCTATCCCAAAGAGAAGATGATCACCTGTCTCTGTTATCATCTGAGCTCAAGCGTTTTGACATCGGCATTGCAGCACTCTCTGAGGTTTGGAGACTGGATTGCGACAAGATCATGACGGGTGGTTACACCGACTATTGGTCTGGTCGCTCTGATGGTTACCATGCCCAAGGAGTTGCTGAAGCTGTGTCCAATAAGCTGACTCCAATGATAATTGAGGTAACACCGGTCAACGAGCGTATTATGAAACAAAGGATTCATCACTCTTTGGGTGTCATTTCCCTGGTCTCTGTATATGCTCTGACTGAGGCGAGTGATCTCACCATGAAGGATGCATTCTACGCCGCGCTCGAGTCTGTGGTTGATCAGTGCCCTAGGTGAGATACGCTTCTAGTCTTGGGGGATTTCAATGAATCGACTGGAACTGATAGGGATGGTTATGAGGTGTGTGTTGGTCGCCATGGGTCTGGAACTGTGAACCAGAATAGCACGAAGTTCCTTGACTTTGCAATAATTCATGGACTAAGAGTGGCTGGTTCATAGTTTCAGTGCCTACAAGCTCATCGCTGGAAGTGGTATTCCAATGCTGGCGGTGTGGCAAAGGAAATTAAGCATGTGATCATTGATGGTCGCTGGAGGATGATCCAGAAATGCAGGGTCCACCAGAGTGCTCAGTTCTCAATACTGACCACAGGCTTATTGTAGCAATTCTGAAGTTGCAGCTTAAATCCGGGAGAATGGTACCATCCCATCCTTGGCTGGATGTTGGCAAGCTCAAGGCTGAGAGGGTGGCTAAGGCTGAGTGGAGATTTGGGGGGTCTGGGTGCTTTGGGAGGATCCTGAAGAGTTGTGGAGTGCCTTCAAGACCACCATCCTTGATGTTGCCGGAAGACGTCTTGGAACTCACCGTTGGGTAAAGAAGAATTTTGTCTCCCAAGGGACGCTGGATACCATTGACCAGAGTCACAGGGTCAGGCTGTATGGCAGAGCTGAGCTATTGAAGGAGCTGAGGCGTAAAACTGCACGTGCACCGAGGGTAGACAAGGAGGGCCGATATGCGAGGAATCTGTGAGGGGGTAGAGCATCACCTGTGGTCAAGTGATTTTCGTCCTGCTTACAGAGGAATTTGCGCATTGTGTTCATCCAAGCACGTCCCTCGGTGTACTGCATTTAGAGCAGAGGGTGGTGGGCTCTTGACAGAGGAGTCTGAAGTGAAGGCCCGTTGGGCCAGTTACTTTGAGCAGCTGTACCAGGCTGATCCACCGGCTGTTGAGTTGGATGTCAGGGTTGTTGAAATCTCTGTTGCTGACCCTCCAATCAACTGTAGTCTTCCTTCGTTTGTGGAAGCACAGGCTGCGGTGAACCGGTTGAAATTGGGTGAAGCTCCAGGGATCTGTGGCATCCATGCTGAAACTTCTCAAGGCTGGTGGAAATGCTGTACTCGTGTCATTGCATGCAGTTCTGTGCTATGCCTGGAACTCAGGCATCATCCCAACTGACTCGAAGAGGGGCCTTGTTGTTCCTCTCTGGAAAGAGAAGAGTGATCGCCAAGACTGCAACGACTACCGAGGGGTGACGCTGCTCACAGTGCCGGGCAAGGTCTTTGCTCGGGTAATTCCTGATGGGGTTTGCCACCAGCTGCTTGAGTACCAGCATCCAGAGCAGTCAGGCTTTACACCAAAGAGGCCAACGATTGACCGTATCCTTGCTCTTCGGGTCCTCACCGAACACAGACGAGAGTTTTGGCAGGGGCTGCTTTTGCAGCCTATGTTGATCTCTGTAAAGCATTTGATTCAGTGAATCGGGATGTCCTCTGGAGGATTCTAGGTCTTAGTGGAGTGCAACCAAAACTGATCGATCCGATTTCTGAACTACACTCTGGTACTGAGAGTGCTGTGAGATGTGGTGATACCATCTCTGTCTTATTTCCAGTTATAACTGGAGTTCATCAGGGGTGTGTACTGGATTCTGGGGAGGATGTCGGAGAGATGAAGCTGCGGGGCATCGTTGGTAAATGTCAAGATCTCTGAGCTTGATTTCGCAGATGATGCAGTCATCTTTGTGGAGACTCTGGATATCTTTTTGGGAGCCCTTGAGTTGTTGAACGAGGAGTCGGAGCTGCTGGGATTATGGGTTTCCTGGGTGAAAACTACGATCCAGGCTTTCAATGACATCTTGGATGCTGCTATCCTGTCTGTACCTGTTTGTGGCAAGGATGCTGAGGTCACGGAGAGATTCACCTTGGCAGTGATATTCATGTCTCTGCTGGCTGTGAGCCAGAGGTCAACAGACGTCTGGGTCTGGCCTCAGTCATGGATTCACTGGATCATGGGATGTGGCGCTGATCATGGGATGGGATAACTCGGATGATGATAGTCAGAGTCTTCAGGTCCTTGGTGCTTCCAGTATTGATCTATGGATGTGAGACTTGGACTCTGACCAGGAATCTTAGACAAAGACATAATTCCTTTGGTACCACGTCTCTTTGGAGAATCCTTGGCTATCGCTGGTTGGACTTTGTGTCCAACGAGCAGTTGCTGAGAGAGACTCAAATGAGATTTTTTACCTTCAAAGTCGATGAGGGTCAGCTGCGGCTGTATGGACATGTGGTTCGTTTTCCTGACGCTGATCCTGCTCACCAGATTCTCTCAGCGAGGGAGCTTCGCGGGTGGAGGAGGCCAATGGGCCGACCACGTGCCTCGTGGTTGCAGCAGGTTGATCAGCATCTCAAGGACATGGGGATGGGCCAGGCATCTGCCTGGGGGATGGCCAGACGGCGGCCCGGTGAAAAGTGGACGCAGCGACGCGTTGCTCTGGCGCACACACCTGACCTGACCTGAATCTTTGACACACACCCAACCTGTCCATCAAGTTTCGGCAAAATCCCTCCATAACTTTTTGACATATCATGCTAAATATTGTTTTTGGTGTCCTGCTTACAAGACAAACAAACAGACAAGGGTGAAAACATTACCTCCGTCCACCTTCGACGGTGGAGGTGAAAAAATCCATCTCCAGCATGTGCTCCACCACATGGCCAAAAGTATGTGGACACCGAGCACGTCCAACATCTTATTCCAGAATCATGGACATTATTATGGAGTTGGTCCCCCCCCCCCCCCCTGTGCTGCTATAACAGCCTACATTCTTCTGGGAAGGGTTTCCACTAGATGTTGAAACATTGCTGCGGGGATTTGCTTCCATTCAGCCACAAGAGCATTTGTGAGGTCGGGCACTGATCTTGGGCGATTAGGTCTGGCTCACAGTCGGTGTTCCAATTCATCCCAAAGGTGTTCGATGGGGTTGATTGAGGTCAGGGCTCCTTGCAGGCCAGTCAAGTTCTTCCACACCGATCTCAACAAACCATTTCTGGATGGACCTCACTTTGTGCACGGGGGCATTGACATGCTGAAACAGGAAAGGGTCTTCCCCAAACTGTTGCCACAAAGTTGGAAACACAGAATCGTCTGGAATGTCATTGTTTGCTGTGGCGTTATAATTTCCCTTCACTGGAACTAAGGGGCTTAGCGCAAACCATGAAAAACAGCCCCAGAACATTATTCCTCCTCCACCAAACTTTACAGTTGGCACTATACAATTCGGGCAGGTAATGTTCTCCTGGCATCCGCCAAACCTAGATTAGTCCGTCAGACTGCCAGATGGTGAAGCGTGATTCATCACTCCAGAGAACACGTTTTCACTGCTCCAGAGTCCAATGGCGGTGAGCTTTACACCATTCCTGCCAACGCTTGGCATTGCGCATGGTGATCTTAGGCTTGTGTGTAGCTGCTTGGCCATGGAAACCCATTTCATGAACCTCTCGACGAGCAATGCTTGTGCTGACTTGGCTTCCAGAGGCAGTTTGAAACTCAGTAGCGAGTTGCGACCGACGGCGGACGATTTTTCCATGCTCTGTGCTTCAGCACTCGGCAGTCCCGTTCTGTGAGCTTAGTTGGCCGACCACTTCGCGGCTGAGCTGTTGTTGCTCCAAGATGTTTCCACTTTACAATGACATCACTTACAGTTAACCGGGGCAGCTCAAGCAGGGCAGAAATTTTACAAACTGACTTGTTGGAAAGGTGGCATCCTAAGATGGTGCCACGTTGAAAGTCACTGAGCTCTTTAGTATGGCCCATTCTACTGCCAATGTTTGTCTATGGAGATCGCATGGCTGTGTGCTTGATTTTATACACCTGTCAGCAATGGGTGTGACTGAAATAGCCAAATCCACGAATCAGAAGGGGTGTCCGCATGTCCACTGACTCCTGTGCCATTGTCCATGTGCTGCACAGATGAGCCATGGCCAAAAAGTAAGGAGTAAACTGATACTTGGAGGATCAAGTCAAGTCTGGGGAGCCATCAATGGTTGATGCCTGTTATTGATGGCAACTTATTATTGCACGTGTTACCTCAAAACATACCTCACAGCTATGGTGGCCTGGCTCGATGCATCCTGATCCAGATCACTGCTCTACATCACTGGCGCATTGACATCGCATTTGATACCTATGCAACTCGTCAATCAGGGATGTCGAATGGAAGAAGAGAGGCTCCGACGACATGGTGTACTCCATCACTGGCCCAAAACAAGCTCATTCAAAGCTGAGTGATGCCCCGAAGTCACCCTCTTGTAAGTGTCAACCTCCCAACTTGTTGTCGAGAGATTGGGCAAGAAGTGAATCTGGACCAGTCATCTCAAATCACCAGGTTTTGATCGCCTCTGATGACAAATTAGTTTGATGAACAATCATGTTGTCGCAGAGGAGGCTGAGGCACTGTCATGCAATCATCATGAAGCAGATACACGTTTGTACATCCACCTTGGAGAAATCATGACACCACCGGAGTTCAGTTGCAACATTGTTGTGAGCTCTTCAGATACCAATATTGCTGTCGTAATATCAGGCGGCCACAAATATCGGGCCAGAATTTGGATGGATGTGGGTTCTAGAGCAAAAAGGAGGTACTGAATGTGGATATTTCTTTTATTGTGTTGAAAATAGGACAAAGTACTTATACTGCCCTTTCTGCCTTCACCGGGTGTGACTCCACATCAGCTCCGTGAGGCTGGGGAACATTCCATGAGCAACATGTCTGGAAGTGAGTGAGTGATTCATTGAGTCATTCACTACTTTGGCCTGAAGGAAGTTGATCAAGCTATATTGGCCATTGAAATATTCACATTGTAGCATGTATGGTTTCAGGAATGAGACCTCATTGAATTGTGCTCGGTTTCTTGCCTTTGATAAAGCCTACTGAGCTGTCCAAGAAACCCCCAAATCCACTTGGTAAGTTGAAGGGGATCGCTGCTGGCAGTTTACCACCGTGTAGAGCCAAGTTCCTTCTCCATGTCCCGCGATCAGCAATCGGAGCAAGGATGTGGGAACACGCTGATGATCAACAAATCAATCAATCCCCGGAAGCGGGTTTGGAGCTATCAGTTGGTTTCCACGATATCGTCTGGTTCTAGGGTGAAGCTCTACGCTCCCCTACAGCTCATGCTCTATGACGAACCAGAGAATGACAGTGATTGTGCAGTGATGATAGCCTGTCTCCATCATCAGACAATGAAGATGACTCACCCTTGACGAAATTTCAGATATCGGTCATACATTGCACATCCATTTGCTGTAGTTTCATTGGGATGTTCACGGACATTTTGTCGAACATGTTTACCGCTTAATACATTTCCAATATGGCACTGCCAATGAACTCTAATATATTCTCAAGACCCTTAGTCTGATTTATTTTTGCTCTGAAGTAGCTGATTCTTGTTGCATGTATGGTCAGCTTTCGTTTCTGACGACTTTCGTGTTTGTACTCATGTGTCTAATTGAAGGTATAATTAGTGCTAATTAATGTCATCCTTATGCTCGTTAGTATGATCTCTATTCATTCTTAAATTCTGTTCCATTCCTCGTAGGATGGAACAAATCTGAAAATATGACTTTGGTGCCTGGACTCGAAAATCTAAATAAATGTGTAGGATGGCGTCACTTCAGTTGGGTGCCAGGGGTGCTCGTCTGATCTGGTGGAACTTAAGAATGAGCTTTTAAAGCCTTGAACTGATGGTAAAATGGAACCACACCATCAGGTAAAATGGAACCACACCCAACTGGCTACTTAAACAGGGCCAGGCCGAGCTCCCTGTCTAAAAACGAAAAATCGCCCTAAACGGATGTAAAAATAAAGGTTTGCCAAATTGATTTGGAGTTTGGATTGCCGTGGCAGGTATGTCTTGTCCCGTCCCGTTATTGGTTGTAGACTTATCTGAAGTGATTTCACAACCTTGGTGATTTTTACTCTTTCCCACCTGTTCGGTTACGGCTTCTCGTCTCATTTTGGTGGCTTTGGGTGGTGGGCGTTTACCTGGTGATGGATCGCACGCTTTATTGCACGTCTGACTTCTCCACATCAGACATTTTGGGATCTAAAATGCACCACACATCTTGGAGAATCGACTTTGCACATTTACTCTTTCGTTTTTCTTTTCGTTTTGCAGACATGGTAGTCACAGAGGAGCATTGTCGGGAGACGACGTTGGAACTCCAGCAGGCCTTACAAAAAGCCATTCTGCTCTTCCATAAGGTTTGCAAAACTCTTAAAACAATGGTAAAGTATAGTTGGATCACTATGTCTGTCCGTCAGTCCGTCTGTTTGTTGTGTTATAACTTGAGAATGGATTAACTGATTTGAATGAAACCAATAACGGTGGATTCAGAGACCTTGTAGGAAGGTTTGTGATGCAAAAAAGAAAGGAAGGAAGGTTCGTGTTTGGATGGTTACGTGGGCACATGTGTCAACCGCAAACGCCAACTTGCAACACTGGTTATCCCTGCACGGAAGGCGGGATCTCCCAGGAATCCCTTTTTTGTTCTTGCCCCATAGATTAACCATCACAGCAAAGATTGGTATTCCCGTCAGCAAAGCGACGGGTCTTGTATGCTCGTCTATTGAATTTATGTCTGGTGTTGGCTTAATGGTTATGGTGGTGGGCTTTGGATCCTGGGGTCCTGAGTTCAAACCCTGCTCAGCTGTTGAATTAATACCAGGTGGGGTTAACTCTGCCTGTCATCCTTCTGAGGTCGGCAAAATGAGTGACAGCTTGCTGGTATACTGTGTCGGAATGGCGAACCGTCCAGGATTGTGCCCAATAGCCAAGGAGACTGCTTAGGCAGCACCAACGCTCTGCACAGAATATGGTTCCAATCTCCTCCTCCTCCTCCTCTTGAATTTGACAGTGATTTGCACATGCCCAAGGACCCATTATAGGGTGATTCGTGACGTACGGAGATGATGACGTGGTGGTGAAAGGGGGATGGTTTGGGATGTCGAATGAAAAAGGGGTGGGGGCGAAGGTTTGAGGGAAGGGTCATGCGGAGTTACTATTTCAAAGCTAAAGGGCGAGGGACCGGTGATGGATGGATAGATGGGGGTATGAAAGAGGGGTCGAAAGAATGATTGATGGATGGAGGGATTAAGGTGGGATCGAAAGAAGGATTGTTGGACTAAAAGTTGGAAAGTCGGGGGAAATTACACCGACGATGAAACGTGCTAATTTCACAACCCATTTCCCTCCACAATTCCCCTGGACAAAGGGCAAAGGTATTCCACCTATATAGCGGTATCCTATATAAGGATGCAGTGAGTACCTATAGCAGATGGACTTTTTTTCTTTCACTCTTCTTATGAAACCAGATTACAAACCAAGCATGACTGGAGCTACATCAGTACACACCCCGCCCAGCGAGTCCCACGAAAGTTGATTTTTCCTGGAAGAAGTTTGATATCACTTGAAAAATATCTGTTGCTGTTGTACAACTTTCCATGGGATGGCAGAAGAGCATTTCCTCTTTTACACTATTGCCTGACACGAAACGAGCATACATCAGGAGCTGAGAACACTGAGCAACATCAGTCGTTTCGTCCAACTGGATGGCAAATACAGGAGGAGCTCTTACTTGGTCGAGAACTTGATCTTTGATGTCTTGAGACATTTCATCGATCCTTCCCTGACGTTATCGTTTGATAGAGGGATTTGTGAAAGCTTGTTTGCACTATCCTTCCCCAGAACGAGCTCTGCTGCACGCAGTACACTTGGTTTTCTGAGAGTCTCTCCGATGTTACGGCTCTTTTTGCTCTTTGCAATCAACATGACGATCTCATGGGAAACCTCAACAACTTTTGAAGTCTGTTGCCGAAATGCTCCACTGCTGTCCATCTTAGCTTACTTCAAGGACTGCCTTTTTGTTTCAAAGAATTCCTCGGGTTTGGCATCTAGAGCAGGATGCGTTGGCTTCAAGTGGCCTTTCAAGCATGTGGGCCGCATGCCATCATTGCTCAGAGTCTTGTAGCATACTGTATGACGCACTGGGGTACCTCTGTGTCACCCTTTTGGAGGGACACAAATCCAAATCGAACATGTATTATCTAGATATTTACGCTTTTTTACACTCATTGCGAATGATTTAGTTTGAAATGGGTACTGAAAATCTGTGAAAAAATTTTCTTAATATTAAAATTAAAATAAAAGATACATTTTAATATTAAATTTAAATAAATGTTAAATTTAAAAATTAATTTTAATACAGAAAATGGTAGGCCGAGTCGCGAATCGAAAACAAAAATTATTATAAGGCGATGCTTTTTTTTATGGTCATCAAGATATTATGCAAACACTTATTAAGAGAATTCCATAAATAATTAGAGAAATTCCTACTTTTTTCTCCAGGCTCGCGCCCCCTGTGGAAATTACTTGCGCCCCCCTAGGGGAGCGCGCCCCCCAGGTTAAGAGCCAATGCTCTAGACTATCCTGCCAGCCCACTGTGACATACTGTACCTTTGTTTTCATTTGGTTAAAATTATTTTGATCCTTGTTAAACAAAATAACTTATCATTTAAATATTTTGTTGGTGTAAACAGGAAAGGTTTCCTTTCTGGCAAAAAAACAAAAAACAATCAAACGGACCCAAATGCAACACCCTCTCCGAATCCTTCGGCGAGGGTAATTACCAAATCCGATACAAGTTCAAAAGTGAAAATCCAATCGCTGCCATGAAAATGCCATGAAAGGTGACTGTGTAGTTTCCTTATACCTGTGCACTGCATGCATAATTGATTGATATTGCCTGCTTGGCATCGCACCACACCGCAGCTTGCATTTACCCGAAAGAGGTAAGATTATTCCCAAAAATCAGACACACATTACACTTTCCACTCATGTCGTTGGAATGAAACTTCATGTTATTTTGCAAGTTAGGCATCTGGAATTGGTTGCCGGAAACTGAACCCACGATAACCATTTCCATGTGTTCGAGTTTGGTGCATATTCACGTCTGCATGAATAAAAGGCCAAAAGGAAGATGTCTTAAACTAACTTGTGCCGTCGTTGATGAAATGGATTGTAAGCCCTTTCGACTCGCCGTGAGTGCAGGTAACTTCCAGCGACGAGATGGGAAACGAGGCCGTCATGGGCGACATCTTACGGGAATCCTTGCAAGACGCCATCGAGCAGCTGCACTCTATCGACCTCCCCGCATCCAAGAAACATCCCGCTGCACCACCCCCTACGCCGACGTGCCCACCGAGCATGGAGGGTCCCAGTGAGAAGGCCGTGGAGCTTTCGGGCAACGCTCCTTCGCACGAGGGCGAGGGGCAGTCCAGCGAGCTTGCTTCTCCTAGTGAAGAAAAAACGAACGCCCTTTTGGAACACTATTCGGAAATGCTTATGAAACTGATGGAGAAAAAGATTTTGGAAAACAAGTGACTTTTTGCATGAATTTTCAATCACCAATAACCTGCACCATTTGTGTACTTTTTCGTTTCTCTTTTTTGGCCTAATAAATGCCAGGTGCATTGTTTGGTGCATCCTGTATTTTGAATGGAATATAGTTTTTTTTTTTTTTTTCAAATGAAAGTGCACGCTTAATTTTAATGGCTTGTCTTCTTGCTTGCATGGAAAGAGACTTTTGAGAGCGATAAACCTTGATGTTGCTTTCCCTCTTGTTTTTTACGTACGTGGTCGGATTTCACAAAAAAAGGAACGTCGGAGTCTTACCTTTTTGTTTGTATTTTATTGATGGAAAGCAACAGCCATACTGTTTTGTAAATAATTTAAATGTTTTACTTCCTCCTGTATTATATATTTCAATAAAATATTTGGAACATTGTGATTGCTTGCATTGTATATTAATATAATAATGATAATAATAATAACTAGCAGGGAACCACAGAAATTGCACATAATGTAAAATGTCACTTTCACGTCCTCAACCTTCTCTCGTCCAATGCCAACTCCTCAAGCTCCTACTCCACAATACAAGTCTTCAAACCCCCCTCCCCACCCAAAGTCCTCAACCCACCCCCCCCAACCAAACCCTAAACCCCCCTCTCCAAACTCTCTGCCAAACCCTCAACCCAACTCTGTCCTCCCCTCTCCGTTTCTTCTTCAAGTCCTCAAACAGCCCTCCCCTCCCATCCTCAATCCCCTTCCACCCCCATCTAAAGCCTCAACCCCATCTCCCAACTCTGTTCCCTCTCTGCTCCCCTCCCAACTCTCTGTCCTCCCCTCTCCCTTTCTTCTTCAAGTCCTTAACTCCCCCCTCCCAACCCCAAGTCCACAAATCCCAAGGAACTCCAATCTTGCATTCAAATTGTTTCATCTGTATTGTCCCATTGCTGAATTTATGGAAGATGAAAGTTTTGAAGCGTTTCCAAGTATCTCTGTCTGTTCATTATATCGTGGAGGATGTAAGGTCCATTGAGTTAGGTTGAAGTCATTCCACAACAAACAAGCGGTTTTGGCAGACTTTGACTGTGTTTGACAATCGTTTCTGGATCATTTCCTGACCAGTAATATCAGTTATCCTTGTTTACAAAAAAAAAAAACACCAAAATGGGAAACTGCTTCGTCAGACCAGGTAATGTTATGTCACACACCTGGACAGTCATTAATCCACCGAAGGTAATGTTCACACAACTCTATTCTCTTGTGTCACAGTAATCTGGAAACAAATGCCAAACATAATGAGGTTTGTATGGTTTTCATTCTAAGTCCTCTTTCAAAATTGCTTGAATTGCACAAGAACTTATTCCATTCTCCCTCAACGCTTGTCTGGGAGACTTATTTGGGCTCCTGGTGAGCATATCTCACACCTGGTCAATGTTTTCTGGTGCTATCACTGTGGTCTGTCCTCCTGATCTTCATACGTCCTTCGCTGAACCAGGTATAAGCTTTTTGTGACTGTTGTTATTCGGTTCTGGATCCAAAGTGCCTTGTCTTCCCATTTCTTGCCACCACCATTTTGGAACTGCAATTACAGACTTCTAAACCTCATACCACACAGCAAGTCACACTCTTTGAGTAACAGTTCACCTCTCTGCCATAATGGATCAATTGGAAAGAAAATAAATAAAATCATTGGCAATAAAAAGCTTTCACACCCCCCCAAGAAATGTAATGCTCTACTTTATATGAACAAGAGCATTTCTATATTTAAAATAGGGACTTGATTATGGATCATCCTGCAAACATATTGTCACTTCAGCCTCCATTTTGACAGCTCTGATGAGGTTCTCTCACGGTTCCCAACTCTTGTCACAACCTCATTCCTTCATCTTCCTTTTCTCCATCCAGGCGATGGAAGCTGACGGCGTGCGAGCATTTCGAAGCCATGGCCCGTGCGCGTGTCTCAAGGCGCACATGTTGATTAAGCACACAAACCACCCTTAGTACTCTGTTTCCGTTTTGTTTTCCGTGATCAGCGTGACCACAAGCGTTTTTGGCTACGTCTACAGAGACATTCATACATTTTTTATTTTTACATTTTTTTATTTTCGACATTTTAATCGATAAAGTTGAGAATGTGTCCACAGTGGTTTGTTACTTAATTCAAAACATTAATGATAAAAGCAAATCACTTTATTTAAGTTCCATCATTACTTTTTCCACAGACACTTAATCTCATTTGCAAATGAAAGCAATTGAACACATTTAGAAGAAAAAAAAAATACATCTCTCCGAGCGATGAGTGTGATGAAGTCATTACAGGGATACAGAATGCTGCGTGGCCTTATTGGCGGTACGCTGTACCACCTTTACTTTTTACCTGCGACATGTCACTGGTCTACAAGTAGTTCGGTCAAGAACCTCAATTCCGTGACCATTATCTGGCTAGTAAGGTTTGACGATTGATTTGACTTCTATTGACCTTTTATTAAAAATTTAGCCTCCATATCCCTCCCAAAAATCCCAATATATATAATTGATGATGAATGCAGGACAAGTAAACTCATTACACTTCAAAAGAAGCTCTTTTTAATCGCTGTAACTTGAACAGTTTGCAAATGAAACGACTTAAAACATGTCAATAGAAAATCAGTTTACCCTGAAAATGGCACTTTTTGGCCATTTTCTGAAGACAAATGACACCACAACATAAATGAAACACATTTTCGAGAAAACATTGAAAAAGAAACAGATTTAGAAGTCACCAATTATGCTTTCGTGTCATACTTCACATTGTTATATGACATTGTAACTGATGAATCAATATGACCTTGAGATACATGGGATGAGCATGGGACATGAGCAACGATAAGTGAGTTGAGTGGACAGAGGAGGTGAAATATATATATATATATATATATATATATATATATGTATACATTGTGTCGCAGGTCATTCTTGTGAAACTATAGTTTGTTGGAACCCCCAAAAAACAACAATAGGATAAATAGTATCCTGGGATTAAGATATGAAATAGTGGGAGTGAGAGGTGTCTTCATCGAGCGTTAGGTAATATTTTAGGGGATGTCTGTTGAAACGTTATGTTGTGCTCCAGGGGGGAGGACAGCGTCAGAATTGGGGAAAAAAGTGCGTTATGCAATTTTTGAATGGCCCAATACCAAATTTTGAGTTAAAAAAAAAAAAAAATATATATATATATATATATATATATATATTGACCCCTGTGACTCGAAGCCCCAACCCCCTGGGGCATGAACCGAAGATCAAATTTGATGTCTGATGGAAACAATGAAAACTGGAAGGGTACTTGGTAGAGCACATACCTCCACCACACAATACCTGATAATTCAGGACATATCAGGACATATCAGGCACAATAATTTTTTGAGACATCATGCTGTAAATTGTTTTTGGTCCAATCTCTCAACGGTGAAGAATCAGTTAAAAATCAAATAATTCTAGTATTCGGATGTTCACCAAATTCGAATCAGTTTGTCCTTGTGACACGCCCAACGTGTCCACCTAGTTTCGTCCGACTCCGTGCACAACGTTTTGAGGTATCCTGCACACAAACAACCGGAAAGACAGGGATGAAAATATAACCACAGTCCACCTTCGGTGGTGGAGGTATTGTAATCACACCACCCGACTTGCTCAATTACCAGATTAGGTAAACTTCACGACCAAAATCATCATCTTTACCAGATTTCTTTTTTTCATTTCCAAAATCTTCAATTTACACCAGTTCAGCCAAGAGAAGCATCTCTCATGCGTGTCCGTGTTTTGGGGTATTGCTCAACAAGCCCATCATGAATCAGTTCGCAGCTACTTGTGAGTGTCACCGGCACCATAGTCCAAGAAAATGATGCATATTTTTGTGACTTGTGCACATTTTGGCAACAAGGATGAAATTGGAAGAAAATATAGGTCTTGACCCATTAAAATAAATGTGATATAGGCCCATTTGAACAAAACAAAAAAAATAAATCCAAAATGGCCATCATTTTCAAGATGGCCACCGCACAGTACCGTAGACGCGCCAATCTTGCTTCACAAGCACGTAGGGTGTTTTGTAGTCATAAGAAGTCAGAAAAATGGTACAAAAGACTTTAAAAGGCTTTTTACATGATAATTTTCTTATTTTGAAAATGTAAGATGGCTGTTGGTCTCCAAAACAGTTGCCAGGCATATAAAGTTGAACGAGAAATAGGACTTTTTTTTCATGAAACTTTTAGGTTTGAAGATCATAAACTAATGGTCTCGAAGTACTGAAACATATGTATAGATGATGTACATGTGCACCAAACGAAATGTGTCCCGTCTCCACTGTTTGGTCAACGAATCTGGTTCACAGTCACGAACACAAACTGGTCCAACACGTGGAGCATGTCTTTCAATCCAGACAAATCTCACACTCTCATGATGTCTCTCTGAAAGGACTGGTTAGAACCCCCCCCCCCCCAATCCATCTGCTTTCTCAACAATCCTCTGGAAGAAGTCCTTTCATTAAAGCTTCTGGGTCTCACTATCTGCCATGACCTTTCCTGGGAGAGCCACATTTCAAACCTCGCCTCCAAAGCCAGTCGCTGACTGGGAATCCTCCGTCGTGCAAAGTCCTTCCTCAGCCCTCCTGAGCTCCTGACCACTTACAAAGCTTTCGTCCGCAGCCTGATGGAGTACTGCTCTCCCCTCTGGGCTGGTGCTCCTGCCTCCCACCTTTCTCGTTGGTATCTCCCACGGTGAGGCTGAGTCTTTGGGCCTCTCACTCAACCACCGCAGAGAGGTTGGTGGTCTTTCTGTCTTCTACCGTCTCTTCTCCAGCCTTGCCCCCCCCTTCTGCTCTCTCTGCGATTTGTCCCCACCACATTTCCACAGGGCGCTCAAGGTCCGCCAACAACCCCCTTCTGGTAAAACTTCCAAAATCATGAATCACTGCTCACCTTTACTCTTTCATTCCTCTTTTTCCCCGCCTTTGGAATAAACTCCCACACTGTGTTCAATCCCATTCTTCCCTCCAGGTCTTCAAAACAGCTGTTCACCACCATCTCTTATCATCCCCCATCCAAATCCTCGATCTTTTCTACATCCATTAATCCACCCCAAACCCACCTCCTTCAAATTCCCTGCTTTCCTTCCTGAAAGTCCCTGTAATGTCCATCTTGTGTTCCCTGTGTTCCCTGTCCGATCCCTCTCCCTTCCACAGATCTCCTAATGTCTCTGTTCCCCACTGTTTTGTCCTTTCCTTTCCCTCCCCTCTTGTCTCACGTCCCCCTCCCTGTGCCTTGTGTGTGAGCTCTCGTACAAGCTTCGACAAGGTTTACAAAAACAAACAAAAAACGATTCGTCACTCCTTAGGTGTCATTTCCCTGGTCTCTGTTTATGCTCCGACTGAGGCGAGTGATCTCACCGTGAAGGATGCATTCTACGCCACACTCGAGTCTGTGGTTGATCAGTGCCCCAGACGAGATACACTTCTAGTCTTGGGGGATTTCAATGCATCGACTGGAACTGATAGGGATGGTTATGAGGTGTGTGTTGGTCCCCATGGGTCAGGAACTATGAACCAGAATAGCACTAAGTTCCTTGACTTTGCAAGAAGTCATGGACTTAGGGTGGCTGGTTCATGGTTTCAGCGCCCACAAGCTCATCGCTGGACTTGGTATTCCAACGCTGGCGGTGTGGCAAAGGAGATTGACCATGTCCTCATTGACGGTCGTTGGAGGATGATCCAGAACTGCAGGGTCTACCGGAGTGCTCAGTTCCTCAATACTGACCACAGGCTTGTTGTAGCAACTCTAAAGCTGCAGCTTAAATCCTGGAGAATGGTACCATCCCAGCCGAGGCTGGATGTTGCCAAGCTCAGGGATGAGAGAGTAGCTGAGGAGTTTGCGAACAGGCTGAGTGGACACTTGGGGGGTCTGGGTGCTTTGGGGGGTCCTGAAGAGTTGTGGAGCGCCTTCAAGACCACCATCCTTGATGTTGCCGGTGGATGTCTTGGAACTCACCGCAGGGCAAAGAAGAATTTTGTCTCTCAAGGGACACTGGATACCATTGACCAGAGTCGCAGGGCCAGGCTGAATGGCAGAGCTGAGCTGTTCAGGGAGCTGAGGCGTAAAACTGTACGTGCACTGAGGGTGGACAAGGAGGCCTATGTGCGAGGAATCTGTGAGGGGGTAGAGCATCACCTGTGGACAGGTGATTCTCATCCCGCTTACAGGGGAATTCACGCATTACGTTCATCCAAGCCCATCCCTCGGAGCACTGCAGTTCGAGCAGAGAGTGGTAGGCTCTAGACAGAGGAGTCTGAAGTGAAGCAGGCAGTGGGTTAAAGAAGTGGGGGAGGGAAGGGGGGGGAAAGGGGGGGGGGAGGGAAAAGATGAAGAAAGGAAGGGAGGCCAAAAGTGGGAAAGAAGTGGAGGAGGGAAAGAAGGGAAGGGGAGGGAAAGGGGGAGAAAGAGGAAAGGAAAGAGGGAGGGAAAGGGGGAGGGAAAAGGGGCGGAAAGAAGGGAGAGAAGAGAAAGAAGGAAAGAAGGGAGAGAAGGGAGAGAAGGGAAAGAAGGGAGGTGAGGGGGGGGGGTTGAGGGGACAGAGAGACCCAAATACAGGATTGTTTTATCTTCCCCTTTCGGCGCCAATATTTGTCGTGACGATGTTTCAGAATAGAAAAAAGCAGTTCAACTAACCTGGTCAAAGTAACCTGGTCAAAAAACATTCATTTAATTATTTCTCCGTTTTTATGATTTTCTGTGATATTTCAAAAACCAACAACAAGTTGTGGTGTATAAATAATGATAACAAGATGCAACGCCGTTGGCTGGCTTCCCGTTCTTATTAACAGCCGCTGGAATGAAGAAACTTTTTCTTAAAGAGTTCGTGTTACTGAAGATTATCCGTGCAACTACTTTATGAGGCCCCAGTTGTATTTGTCAAAAAGTGAACGTCCGAGAAAATCCCAAGGGCTTCAGATGCGGAAGTGACGTCAGAAGCGTTGGACCAATAAGAAGCGCAGTTGAATTTAAAATTGTGCCGCTGGTTCATGGTTCGTTTTTCGGACGCGGTTGTGCGCGGGGTTGTTTGGGGTTTTTTTTTTTAAATTTTTTTAATAATTAATTTATTTTCACGACGGAGCTTTTGGTAAATCCGTGTTGACAGTTTAACGAATCCGCGAACTTGGTTCGAGCCTTTCGTTTTCGCGTTATGGACTCCGACGCGGTGCAAGTTTGCGTTCGTATTCGTCCCTTGATTACGAGGTAAGAGGTGAACTCCATTTTTCTTGTCTGGCGTTCGTTGTTTGGTGGAAATGTGCTCATGGTCGTGATTTGCAGAGATGGCGACTCTGATGATCATTCGGACGTGTCGACGGTGCTGTGGAAGCACAGCGAGCAGACCGTGTATCAGATCGAGGGGAACAAGAGTTTCAGCTTTGGTGAGGGTTCCGTGTGATGTTTCGATATTCAGATTGCGGGGCGACCCGAGGATTTTTATGTTCGAGGTGGGACCGCGCGATGCATCCTGGGTACGGCACGGTGGTTGGGCCGACATTGTTTGTGTGTCCTGGGAGGTTTGAATACAAACTCGTACAGGAAGAGGAACCTCGTCTTGTCTTTCTGTGTGAACAGTTCAACTGTTTTGGGTTGAGAACTCTTCTATTTCTACTTATCACGTCCGTAAATAAGGTCGAGATTTTAAACTCGTTCTACTGTTTGTTGTAATTTTACTCTGTACTCCCGTCCTGGTGATGCAGCCGAGCTTGACTCCCCCTCCTCCCCCCCATCCTTCTCTCTCGCCCTCCGTCCCTTCACCCCCATCCCGTGATCCCTCTTGCCCTCCGTCCCTTCCCCTCTCTCTCTCCCCCTCCCCTCCACCCCCATCCCATCATCCCTCTCGCCCTCGGTCCCTTCTCTCTCTCTCTCCCCTTCCCCCTCCCCCCCATCCCGTGATCCCTCTCGCCCTCCGTCCCTTACCCTCTCTCCCCCTCCACCTCCCCCCCATCCCGTGATCACGCTCGCCCTCTGTCCCTTCTCTCTCGCCCTCCCCCTCCTCCCCCATCTCGTGATCCCTCTCGCCCTCGGTCCCTTCTCTCTCCCCCTCCCCTCCTCCCCCATCTCGTGATCCCTCTCGCCCTCGGTCCCTTCTCTCTCCCCCTCCCCTCCTCCCCCATCTCGTGATCCCTCTCGCCCTCGGTCCCTTCTCTCTCCCCCTCCCCCTCCCCCCATCTCGTGATCCCTCTCGCCCTCGGTCCCTTCTCTCTCCCCCTCCCCTCCCCCCCATCTCGTGATCCCTCTCGCCCTCGGTCCCTTCTCTCTCCCCCTCCCCCCCCCCCCATCTCGTGATCCCTCTCGTCCTCTGTCCCTTCTCTCTCCCCCTCCCCCTCCCCCCCATCTCGTGATCCCTCTCGTCCTCTGTCCCTTCTCTCTCGCCCACCCCCTCCTCCTCCCTCCCCATCTCGTGATCCCTCTCACCCTCGGTCCCTTCTCTCTCCCCCTCCCCTCCTCCCCCATCTCGTGATCCCTCTCGTCCTCGGTCCCTTCTCTCTCCCCCTCCCCTCCCGCCCCCATCCCATGATCTCTCTCGCCCTCCCCCCATCCCGTGATCCCTCTCGCCCTCCCCCTTCTCATCCCGTGATCCCTCTCGCCCTCCCCCTTCTCATCCCGTGATCCCTCTCGCCCTCCGTCCCTTCCCTCTCTCTCTCCCCCCTCCCCTCCACCCCCATCCCATCATCCCTCTCGCCCTCGGTCCCTTCTCTCTCTCTCTCCCTTCCCCCTCCCCCCCCATCCCGTGATCCCTCTCGCCCTCCGTCCCTTACCCTCTCTCCCCCTCCACCTCCCCCCCATCCCGTGATCACGCTCGCCCTCTGTCCCTTCTCTCTCGCCCTCCCCCTCCTCCCCATCTCGTGATCCCTCTCGCCCTCGGTCCCTTCTCTCTCCCCCTCCCCCTCCTCCCCCATCTCGTGATCCCTCTCGCCCTCGGTCCCTTCTCTCTCCCCCTCCCCCTCCTCCCCCATCTCGTGATCCCTCTCGCCCTCGGTCCCTTCTCTCTCCCCTCCCCCTCCTCCCCCATCTCGTGATCCCTCTCGCCCTCGGTCCCTTCTCTCTCCCCCTCCCCTCCCCCCATCTCGTGATCCCTCTCGTCCTCTGTCCCTTCTCTCTCCCCTCCCCTCCCCCCCCATCTCGTGATCCCTCTCGTCCTCTGTCCCTTCTCTCTCGCCCACCCCTCCTCCTCCCTCCCCATCTCGTGATCCCTCTCACCCTCGGTCCCTTCTCTCTCCCCTCCCCTCCTCCCCCATCTCGTGATCCCTCTCGTCCTCGGTCCCTTCTCTCTCCCCCTCCCCCTCCCGCCCCATCCCATGATCCCTCTCGCCCTCCCCCCATCCCGTGACCCCTCTCGCCCTCCCCCTTCTCATCGCGTGATCCCTCTCACCCTCCCCTTCTCATCCCGTGATCCCTCTCGCCCTCCCCCCATCCCGTGACCCCTCTCGCCCTCCCCTCCTCATCGCGTGATCCCTCTCACCCTCCCCCTTCTCATCCCGTGATCCCTCTCACCCTCCCCCTTCTCATCCCGTGATCCCTCTCGCCCTCCCCCCCATCCCGTGATCCCTCTCGCCCTACCCACCCCATCCCAGGGGTTTCCTTAGAAGCCGGTTACCCTCGACCCGCAGCCATCTACTCAGAGAAAAAATGTCAAAGGTCGCCGCCTACTTACTTTAGCGCCAATTTTTCGATTTTTCGATTTTTATTTTTATTTTTTTTTGGTCACCATGTAATCTCCACATCCCCCTGTTTTGAAATCCGATAAATGGAATATGGTTTCCTTAATGAATGCTTGTTCATCTCCACTATAATTATGTCCCACTTACTTCAGATTGCTCACTGTACTCCATGTACAGTACCATCTCCCTATTAAGTACCAAGGTATGGCCCAAATGTTGCTAAAATGACTCTTTAAAAGTGCTTATACTCCATCTTCCAGACACCTTGGTGTGCCCTAAACCATGGCCTTAAATTAATGAACCTTGTTTAAAAGATGCTTGAACTAACTAAACAGGAGAGCTGAATTTCAGTCAACCAGTCAGTCAGTCATGTTAATACAACTACACCCAGTGCAGGCCAAACCACTTGTTTTGGTGGAGTTTTCCACCCCAACAGCATCAAAATATGAACTATTTCATGTCAGAAATCGTACGAGAATGCATTTCCAGTCATCTAGGATCTTCTGGCTTCCAGGGCCTTCGGTGGGCCCTGGACCCCGGCCATACAGCTGCGCTCGCTTCGCTTGCGGTGATGGTAACCTACTTTTTAATGGTAGCCTCCTACTCCAAGAAATGAGAAACCTTGCCATTCCGTGATCCCTCTCGCCCTCACCCCCCCCCCATCACGTGATCCCTCTTGCCCTCCGTCCCTTCCCCTCTCTCTCTCTCCCCCTCCCCCTCCACCCCCATCCCATCATCCCTCTCGCCCTCGGTCTCTTCTCTCTCTCTCTCCCACTCCCCCTCCCCCCATCGCGTGATCCCTCTCGCCCTCCCCCCCCATCGCGTGATCTCTCTCGCCCTCCCCCCCATCGCGTGATCCCTCTCGTCCTCCCCCTTCTCATCCCGTGATCCCTCTCGCCCTCCCCCTTCTCATCCCGTGATCCCTCTCGCCCTCCCCCCCATCCCGTGATCCCTCTCGTCCTCCCCCTCCTCATCGCGTGACCCCTCTCGCCCTCCCCCCCCATCGCGTGATCCCTCTCGCCCTCCCCCCCCCATCGCGTGATCCCTCTCGCCCTCCCCCCCCATCGCGTGATCCCTCTCGCCCTCCCCCCCATCGCGTGATCCCTCTCGCCCTCCCCCCCCATCGCGTGATCCCTCTCGCCCTCCCCCCCCCATCACATGATCCCTCTCGCCCTCCCCCCCCATCGCGTGATCCCTCTCGCCCTCCCCCCCCATCGCGTGATCCCTCTCGCCCTCCCCCCCCCATCACGTGATCCCTCTCGCCCTCCCCCCCATCGCGTGATCCCTCTCGCCCTCCCCCCCCCATCGCGTGATCCCTCTCGCCCTCCCCCCATCGCGTGATCCCTCTCGCCCTCCCCCCCATCGCGTGATCCCTCTCGCCCTCCCCCCATCGCGTGATCCCTCTCACCCTCCCCCCCCCATCGCGTGATCCCTCTCGCCCTCCCCCCCATCGCGTGATCCCTCTCGCCCTCCCCCCATCGCGTGATCCCTCTCGCCCTCCCCCCATCGCGTGATCCCTCTCGCCCTCCCCCCCATCGCGTGATCCCTCTCGCCCTCCCCCCCCATCGCGTGATCCCTCTCGCCCTCCCCCCCATCGCGTGATCCCTCTCGCCCTCCCCCCCCCATCGCGTGATCCCTCTCGCCCTCCCCCCCCCATCGCGTGATCCCTCTCGCCCTCCCCCCCATCGCGTGATCCCTCTCGCCCTCCCCCCCATCACGTGATCCCTCTCGCCCTCCCCCCCATCGCGTGATCCCTCTCGCCCTCCCCCCATCGCGTGATCCCTCTCGCCCTCCCCCCCCCAATCGCGTGATCCCTCTCGCCCTCCCCCCCCATCGCGTGATCCCTCTCGCCCTCCCCCCCATCGCGTGATCCCTCTCGCCCTCCCCCCCCCATCGCGTGATCCCTCTCGCCCTCCCCCCCCCCATCGCGTGATCCCACCCGTCCTCTGTTATGGTTAAAGTTGGCCCATGTTTGAAAGGGAGATGTCGATGGAGGAGACTATTTGAAGGAGGTGGGTATAAAAGAGATGAGCAAGAGGTGAGATTGGAGGGGAAGTCACAGCCAAATGTACTCGTGGCAGTTGGAGTTGTGTGATCAGTATACCAACTGTGAGAAATTGAGTTGTTGATTTAAAGCCGTGCTTCTCAACCTTTTTCAACTCGAGGCCCACTCTGGCTCTGAGGAAATTTTCGAGGCCCATCATACAGAATCTTGATGAGAAAAATGGCAATAAAACTTAATGCCGAAACAAATCATTATGCTTTCCTTTAATGAGACACTTGAGCTTCTTGGAAATAAGATGGTCAAGTCGTGGTTTGTGGGGGACAGGCTCACACCCAAAGTGGCATTCAGAGTGTCTGTTTTTTCGACTATTACGTTCTTTTGATTTTGTCACGGTTCCAGTCGAGAAGCCCGACCCACAGAGATAGGTTGTGGTGAATGGTAAAGAAATCTGATGGCACGCTTTGACAAAGAAGTGTATTCACTGTTTGCCAATATCCAGAATGAAGGAAGGTCTCCTTGTGCGGGCTGAAGCTTCAGACGACTGTCTGCAGAAAGTTCCATCAGTTCATTTTCAAGTACCAACGGACAAGGCCACATCTTCTGAAGCAGGATCCACTGAGAAAGGGTTCAAAATCCAAAGGTTTCCTTGCCTTGGGTCCTCTGGAAAGTAGTTTGCAAACTTTTGTGATAACTCGGTCAAATGCTGGATTCTGAGCCCAGATATGTCTGTATGAGGAGTGGATTCCAAAGTTTCACTCAGAAGTGGAAACATCTCAAGTCGTCCATCCTTCACTTTTCTGTTCCAAAGAACAAGCTTTTTCTTGAATCCTTCAATTTTGTCAGCAACCAAGAACACTGAACTGTTCCTACCTTGCATTGATATGTTGAGCTGATTTAACTGGTCAAACACACCTGACAGGTAAGCCAATTTGGCATAAAAGTTATTACTGTAATGATCAGCAAGTGGTGAGTGTTTCTCTTCAAGGAACATGTGGACTTCATGTCTCAGTTCAAAGAGGCGATTAAGCATACGTCCTCTTGAAAGCCACCTCACCTCACTGTGGTACAGAAGCTGCAAGTGATCAGAATCAAGTCTTTCACACAGTTCAGCGAAACACCTTGAGTTGAGTACACTCTTCTTGATGAAGTTCACAGTTTTAACAGCTACATTGATGACTTCATTCATTTCTGGAGACATCTGCTTTGTTGCCAGATTTTCTCTATGTAAGAAGCAGTGGGTCTTCTTGGCATCTGGCGCCCTCTGTTGGATCTGTTTTACAACACCACGATGGACTCCTGTCATTGATGCAGCACCATCTGTGCACACACCTCCGCAGGTCTTCCAATCAATACTCTTGTCAGTGAAGTATTTGTGAAGGCAGAGCATCACATCATGTGCAGCTGTTTTTGTGGGAAGGTCTTTCCAAAACGGTAGATCCTCATGAACATCACTGTCCCCGCAGTACATCACTAAAACTAGCAATAAAGCATTATTGCTAATGTCAGTAGATTCATCCAACTGAATGGAAAAATACTTACTGGCCTTTATTTTTTCCACCAGTTGGCATTCAATGTCATCACTCATTTCAACAAATTGTTCTGATCACAGTATCATTCGAGAGTGATACGGACTGAAGTTTGGTTACAGCTGCCTCTCCAAGAATTTCTCGACACTTATCAACAGCACTGGGTAAAATAAGCTCCTCCGCGATTGTGAAAGCTTTCTTGCTACGAGCAGCACGAGCAGCAACCATGTAGCTGGCTTTCAATGCTGATTTTGACCGAGTTGTAAATGTTGTCATCACTGTCTGCTGTGCCTGACGTCCAGCCCTTTTCCTCAAAATATTCCTTTGGCTTACCTGCACTATTCGGGTGTCTTGTGTTTAAGTGTCTGTGAAGCTTTGACGGTTTAAGCGCCTCGTTTAACAGGATTTCAGCACATTCAACACACTGTGCTTTTGGCTCAACATCACTGCCTGCCATCGTGAATCCATATTTAATGAAATCGGGGTCACATTTCCTCACCACAACCTTTCGAGATTTTTTCCGTAGCAGATTTGTCTTCTCCATCACACTTTCGTTTCAAAAATCGATCAATTTTCGGTTCAAGAAATTATCCGCGAAAGTTGAAAAGTTTACAAAAATTTCAAGTTTGTGAACGCATGAACCAAGTACAAGGCACGTACATGCACGTGCACAATACACACGGATATAGTACGTTCACGTCACAGTTGCATGTAGATCGAACGTGCGTAAACCACCACGACATAAACATGACTTGCGTAAGCACAAAATGGCTCGATCTATCTATCTCTCTCTCGCTCGCTTGCTGGACTGTTTCGGAAAGACGGAAGTACAAACAGACCTAGCTGAATTCCAGCTGTGTCGTGCAAGTCGTACACTGGAAGATCAGACCCTTTTTTTTTAATCTACTTCTTCTTTTCTTTTCTTTTTGCCGACCTCGCGGCCCACCGGTTGAGAAGCACGGATTTAAAGCACACCTCTGTCACCAGGGTGTTGTTCAAGCTTATTAAATTTGTGGAGAAAATAACCAGGAAGAGCCACCAAGGAGGCAGCAATGTCCCGTGGGAGGAATGATTCTGTTAAACAGATGATGTCCGGTTTATCTTCGCACTGAAATGGATTCTTTACTCTTATTTACTCCATCACGTGCTCCCTCCAAGGATGTGTTGACTGGTGAGGGGACGAGGCGTTTTCACGATAAACCATAATCCTGCCAATGTTTGTTGTGTGAATGTTATTTTTACATGAACCTCTTGCACATCGTTATTCTGGTACAAGTGATTTATCTTCATATGAATTTGCACCCAAGATGGTGTCTGCGATCTTTTTTTTATGTAACATTTTTGTGCCCAATTTTCACTTGTAGTTTGCAATTGGCAGAATTTTAGATTGCAAACTTGTAAACTGCATCTCGTGTCTCCCCCCCCCTCCCCTCCTTTTATATACCAGATAATGTGTTTGGGCCTGAGGAGCAGACTACAAAGGTTTATTGTGATGTGGCATTGCCCATTGTGGAGTCCGCCATACAAGGCTATAATGGTGGGTTGATTGTCTGACTTGTTTTGTGCCACATTTCTCACTTGGAGGGATTGGGTGACTTTATCTTTTAGCTTTTGGCTGCGGGCTGGTGACAGCACTGCCTGGTCCCACATCCCAATACGCACTTTATAATGTCCATTGGTGGCCTCAAACGAACTTCAAAGGTCCAGCATGGCCCGCACCCTAGTTTAGCCGGGACGTTGTTCCCCAAGAATCTGTTTCACAGCCGGTACGGACTTAACAGCTCTGCTCAGCTGCACCTGATCCGGTAAGTAATCCGAGTAACGCAAGTACGTACTGAGGGCGTGATCTCTGGTACGGAGGTCGTGTGTCCTTTGGGAAACGGTTGTTAGACGGAGCACAAAGCCGTGTGGTCAAGTTATTGATATTCATGGTCGATTATGCTTCAGTCACATTTCACTCTGCGGCCGTAGGGTCTAAAATCTACGGCCACCAGCAATTATAGGGTGGCTGCAGTATTTCCACGGTCACACAATGTAGCAGTCACATGTTTTTATTTTTTAGGTTTCCAAACCTTGACCGGACCCAGTACCTGCAGAGCCGAGCAGCCGCATGGCTGAGGAAGTCGCCATTGCAA
>NC_140975.1:59874217-59914217 GCF_056783735.1 Eptatretus burgeri | reverse complement strand
CTTGTAAAACAAGTAATCTATTATCATGTACATTTTTCTCCTCATTGATAATTAATTAGTTCAGCGAAATGCGACCCGGAAACGATAAAAATGTTAACGGCCATTATGGGACTAAAAAATAGTTATCGGAAGTTAACTGGTCCGATAACGATAATTGGAAGTTCACTTCCGATAATAGTCCGATTATATTAATAAAAAAAAAAAAGAGTAAACCGATAATTAATTATCTGTTATCGGATTATAGCTTCTGTGCCCAACACTGGTGGCAAACATCTATACTCCGATCTCGAGCGGTAGCACACTTGACGCGGACTGCCACGGAGGCCGTGCAAAGGGGAACCGTGCGTCGACCCTGCGTTGCCCGCAGGTAGTCACACAGACCACAAGGCCACCGTACGTTGAGCACAGGGACGCCTTAGGACTACCCTACGGCGACCGTGGAAATAGTGCGGCCGCTGTAATTTTTTGGGGGTTGGCAAAATTCATTTTTCATTGATAAGAGCCTACGGCAGCCGCACGAATAACGCAAGCCCACCGTACGCCCTACGTATGGTCGATGTGGAAAACATCTACGTCATGGCTACGGCCAACCTCGAAATGAAAAAAAGTTATAACTCCGCACTCTAATTCCACGGAGACCCCTACGGCCTGTAAAAGATAGCCGTACGGCCACCCTGAGGCCACCTCAGAAACTCTGCGGCCGCCGCACGTTTCTGTCAATTTGGGGGGGGGGAGGTACGGCCGCCATATCCTAGCCGTAGAGCAAATGACATGCTTTAGTGACATGAAGTTATTTGTGTGTCATGGCCTTCAATTCCGGAGAGGAACCGTGAGATGGCTGGCCCGTACCTCGTTCCCCACGATTCCCTGGCCACCACAATATATTTATGTCGATGGTAATGTTTTTGTTTGTTTGTTTGTTTGTTTGTTTTTTTTTTTAATCTTTAATTCAACTCTTTCTTTCTTTCTTTTTTTTTTTTTAATTTTTAAAAATTATTTATTTTTTTGAAGCCCAGGAACCGAAACTCCCTTTTCCCATTGGCAGTTGGTTTCGCAGCATTTTCCAGGAACCTCATCCCTGCGGTATTTGAGGGGTTACTGCATGTAAATTTGATTTGGTGTTGGCATGGACTGTCCGAATGGCCTCCTCCTGTGTCTAATTTCCTTGTGTGTATCCAAAATCTGCTTGTCCATGGCAATAATATCAGCAGAAATATTCGGGGGTCACCTAGTCCTGGAATGTTGTTCTGATGCGTTGCCATCAACCTGACTGATAGAATCCCCATAGTCTCTGTAACTTGCCAACAGGCACCAGCAACCGTTTCATGGTGAAACCTGCAAACTGCCAGGTTGACTCACTATTGTGGGCGACGCTGTCTGCTCGCGCTTGTGTTGAAAATATCGCATCTTTCCCAAGTTTAAAAAAACAAAATTATTTATCAAGAATGGCAGATGCAAGCAAGTGTTATGCACAAGTCAAATTTCTATCATTTTGAGGAATGGTTGCGTTGGACTGTAGAGGGAGTACTTTGAAAATATGAGGTGTTGAATTTACTTCTGCAGTGACTTTGTTGTCGTCTTATTTTCCCCAAAGTGTATTCATTTAAACTTCAGACTTGAATGCCTTTGGAAGAGTTAGATTAGAGTTTTTGAAATCTGTGCACATGCAATGAAGCAAAGAACGGATGGACAGGGCAGGATGACCGGCAGGCGGGCAGCAATCTGGAGCAAATCGAGTTTGATGCAAAGTTGTGGCAATCGGGTCCAGGTTGGGATGGGAGTACGTACGGAGCAGTTCCAGATAGGAAACCCATAGGTTGCATTCGGCCGACAGCAAGGCAAATACTTGTAAGGAGATTGTAGCTGGTGTCAACTTGTAACATCTGTAAACATTATTCTGTCTTTGTGCTCAGGTACCATATTTGCTTATGGGCAAACGGCCTCTGGCAAAACGTTTACGATGCTGGGCTCGGGTCACAGATCCCCAGGCATCATCCCACTTGCCATACGAGACATCTTTGACATGATTTCCACCGTGAGTTCCGTTTTTGTTTTTTAAATAATAAAGAATTTGTTCTCCATGCTTGTGCCATGTGTGGTTCTTTGTGTTTTGTCTGTTGCGTATCTATGTGAAGATTGCCTGTGTTAGGTTGCCGTTTGTTCTGGAAGTTGTGGCCTGTTGACTGTCGGGTTTTTCTTGTGCTCTATTTATTTTGATTTATCTTTCTATCCATCCACCTCTGCAGAAGCAAAATTTTGAATTTCTCGTCCGAGTTTCCTACTTGGAGATCTACAACGAGACCATTACAGATTTGCTCTTGCCCAAAGAGAAGCGACGGACACCCTTGGAAATCCATGAAGATGCTTCTGTATGAATTTCCTACTTTGCTTCCATTTGTTTTGCTCATGTATGTATGTATGTATGTATATATGTATGTATATATATATATGTATATATATATATATATATATATATATATATATATATATATATATATATATATATATATATATATATATATATATATAATTCCGGCAGTGTGTGTGTGTGTGACCGCTGTTTCTCGACGACCACTGGTCTGATCTAATTGAAACTTGCCAGGTATATTGCTGGGACCTGAGGATGTGCCTTTTCAAGGTTTGATATTAATCGGACAAGTGCTTCCCAAGTTATGGCCATTTATTTACCAAACCAATGACAAGACGCGTTGTTGCGTGGGCGTGGCCGATGGGGAAGGGAAGCTCAGCCGTGTTCCCCATTACGGGTTACAACGTACGGGCTTCCGGATAATGATGACTTCGTGTATTCTAATAATTTCTCGATTTCTTATGCGCATTTATAGATAAACACAATGCCCCAAGTTATGATCGTTTTCATATTAGACGGTGCATAAATTTCGGTAATATCAGAGTGAGTTGGTATGTTCTGAACCAGGAAGTAAATTTTTTTTTTCTCTCTTCTCTTCTTGTTATTCCTTGCCATGACATTGCGAAAAGGTAAAATACGTTGGCGCCAATTGAATAATTGGGTATTAAAACTAAATTGCGAATAATATGCGAACTTCCGGGCACGTGAGAGCGAAGAAACTGCCTGTGGTTGTTGTTTGTTGTTCGCGGTTTGAATATTTGTTAAAATCTTTTTTTTTTTTAATGGCCACGTACTCGTACATATAATGCCAGGTGTGTGTGTGTCTGTGACCGCTGTTTCTCGACAACCACTGGTCCGATCTAATTGAAACTTGCCAGGTATATTGCTGGGGACCTGAGGATGTGCCTTTTCAAGGTTTGATATTAATCAGACAAGTGCTTCCCAAGTTATGGCCATTTATTTACCAAACCAATGACAAGACACGTTGCTGTGTAGGCGTGGCTGCGTAGGCCGGTGCGCGGCCGGCCGACGATGACGTCACGGGCCGTGCCGGTTACGATGGGGATCGGTGTCTTGGTTACCGTGGCGTAAGAGTGGCAATGGTCAATGGCAGCGAATGTCATGGCTAGCAAAGACGGAGGTAAACTTGATTTTAATTAACTCTGTGTGTGTGTAAGTATCACAGCAGTTGTTACTTCAATGCAAGCGATAATTCGTGGAATGCATGTGAACATTCCGTACGGGCACGCATTACTTCCGGATAGTGATGACAATGTATTCTCATAATTTCTCTTTCTTATGCGCATTTATACATAAACACAATGCCCCAATCCAGTCATTTATGAGAGTGAAGGAACGGCCTGTGTGGTTTCTTGCTCGTGGTTTGAAAGTTTTTTTTTTTTTGGGGGGGGGGGGGTTGCACGTATGGGCACGCACGTGAGAGCGAAGGAACGGCCTGTGAGTTTGTTGCTTCTGGCTTGCGGTTTGAAAGTTTTTATTTTTTTTTATTTTTTAATTTTTTTTGCACGTATGGGCACGCACGAGTATATATAATTTTCCCAAGAATAAATGAAAAAATTTTAATGCACAAGTAACACAAGTCCTGTAAGTTTCTTTTAAACTGGATCAAAATGATTTTGCATACAGAGTCGAGGCTCGTGGAAGAGCTACAACTGATCAGGATGCAACAAAAGGAGCAGTTGAGAGAGGTGCAAATGCCAAAATGGAGGGAGACTTGGACAGGAAGGGTTGCACTGGAGGATGCATGGGATGGAGATTGAAGGTAAAAGCTGGAAAATTCGAAGGAGTGGGGAGAAAAGAGCATGGTTTTGGATGGAGATGATCTGAGATGGTGGTGCACTGCTGTGTTAGACCTGGAGGGAACAGTGGGTTTGAAGAGGTTTAAAAGTCTGTTCCAGAGGTGTGTGGGGGTGGGGCGGGGGAATGAGTAGGTGAGAAATGATTCTAGGAGTTTCACCACAAGCGTGTTGCTGGCAGACTGTACCTGCAGAAACTTGAAGAAGGGGGCAAACCATGGAAAGAGCAAAGGGTGGAAGACAGACGACCGACCACTGACCACTGCGATGTGAAATCTATATGCCCAGAAACTCGACTTCATCGTGTGAGATTCCAGTGTTTTGTTTATTCGTATGCTGCTTGGCTGCATTATTTTCTGGGGTCATGGCTGTGCTGCTGATTCCAATGGTGAAGGCCTTGGTTTCAATGGCAGAAAGCTGAGCAAGGCGTGAGGCAGGGTCACCAGCCCAGAGGGAAGAGCAATCCTTCATCAAGCTGTAGATGACTGTCTTGTCGGTGGATAAGAGTTGAGGTGTTTCAAGGAGGGACGTTTGTACAACAGAGGATTCTTGTCGGGGACTGCCTTTGTATGCCAACTTGTAAATTTGGTTTGGCCAAGAAATATCATGGCTGATGGGTGGTGAGACCCAAGAGTTTGAGATGTTGAACTTCAAGCGAATTAAGAAAGTAGATGGGAGGTTTTCCTTGAGAGAGATGGAGATCGATTTGTCAGGATTGAAAATGCCTATTCCAAGTGTTTGACCAGGTTGTGATTTTGTTGATGTCTGAAGAGTGGGAGAAGCCTGCTGCTATCCAATCTGAAGGATGAGGGATGTCGTGGCAGAGGGTGAAGTGATCAGGAAATCTATAAAGGGGATTTTCTCGTCAGAGCCATGCTGTGGTGAATACGGATGCGTTCGTGCTAAAATTCGATCAAGATTGGGCAGTTTGCTGACGCACATTGAGGATATTCGAGGATAGATGCAATGTTCTGGCAAAGTATGACGATATCAAATTTTTGTCCTTTGCCTTCGTCTTCATCATCCTCCAGAGTTCTTGGAAATTCTTGGCAGACTTTTGGTGTTCTGGGAAAATGACCACTATCCTTTTTGAAATATCTTCCCATTGGAGCTGCTTTTTTATCCCCCGCCGCGTGGCGGAAGGGGGATATTGTTGTCACCCGGGTCGTCCGTCCGTCCGGGCGTCAACATTTATAGCTGTGAGAGCGATGACTGGTAAACTGTTCGCCATATCGATTTTAAATTTGAGTCGCACATGTACCACCTGAAAAGGAAGAACCCTATTGATTTTGGGCGTGGCCGGATCCAAGATGGCCGACTGGGGCGGCCATCGTGAAAATTTCTTTTTGTAATAAATGGAAAAACGCTTATCTGATTTCAATTATTTTTGGATACGACGTTCCTCACCCCTGGGGAACTTTTTCGAGATGATGACCAAATGGTGTCTTTTTTCCAATTCACCTCCCTCATTATCTGGAATATGTATGACCTTTTTCATTCAATGGCGGGGGATTCCCCATCTCTGATGGTATATTCTTACTTGTGCCCACGTCAATTCTCCAGTCTTGGATTGTTCCTTGGTGAACCTTGATTGCTTTGAAACCCATTCATTGCTCGAATGAAAAATTGTCCACTTTTTTTTTTTTTTCTTTCTGTCTTTCTTTTCCCGACATGTCGTCATTGGAACACACAAACTAAAAATTGAGGTCGGTGAGGCCAATGCGGAGTAATTTTGGTTGAATTGGTTTGGTCTCCTCTTGTTTGGAACACTGAACAAAAATGTTTAACAGGCATTAAATCGTAGTTTAGGTGCGGCTGTTCGGCTGAATGCGCGGCTGAATCAAAGTAATTGGCTGTTTACATCCCTTCATGAATTGCTATTTAATGGGTGATTTTTTTTTTCTTTCTTTTTCTTTTTAAATACTGTGTTCGTACAACGATATTTTTGTCACCATTTAAGTGTTCGTCGTGTTCACAAGATGCTTGCTGGGCGACTCATTCACCCCATTTAACCCAGGAGCAGTGGATGAGTGTGGAGAGGGGGGGTTTGGGGACGTGTGTTGTGGAAGCAAAGACAGAATCGAGGCATTCGGCCTTCTCACGAGCGGTCAGTGTGGTACCATTTGAAGTAAGGGAAGGGACGGAGGCAGAGCACACTCCAGACTGACTTAAGCCACCAAGTCTTGGAGAGAAACCAGTTTGAAAGTTTAATCTTATGGGTAAGATGGATATCATTTTCTGGCTCTCCTGAGGGTGGTTACTCACTCTTTGAGATTTGTGCAATTACCTGAGATTGCCTTTGGTAAGGTTTGTTTTTTCCAGGAAGAGAAGGTAAGTTAGTGGGGCAACTCAGCATAACAATTGTGCATTTTATGAGGAAAGCACCAAATTTGGCACACTAGTTGCCTTTTGTATTATGAACAGATGTGGATATTGGGACATCTCAAAATTTTTGATGGTAGTGGAAAATGGCTGCCACAGCCATCAGCGGCTGAATTTGAGATGGCCCAATATCTACATCTGTTCATAATATGATCGGCAACTCGTGTGCCAAATTTGGTGCTTTCCTCACAAAATGCACAATTGTTATGCTATCTTTAGCGAAGTTGCCCCACTAAGTTGTTTCAAAGCAATTAGGAGGAAGGATTCTGTTGAACAGATGTCCAGTTTGGTGGCCTAAATTGAGAGACCTGTCATGTTGGAGTGGAGGCCTCGGATGTTTGAGATCCACACAGTTGGGTGCGGGATGGGGCGGAGGATTTGGAGGGATCACATTGAGCGGGAAGCTTTGAATGTGTGGCGTGAGGACTAAACATTGAACTTGTAGGTGAAGGGGGGGAATGCAGAAAGAGGAGACCGAGATGGAGGGGTGCATAGAAAGGGTGGGGGTTGGAAAGATACGTTTGAGATGTGTGGAAGGGTATTTGTATCGTTGCAGGATGTGCATGGGATTTTATTGTTGTGAGCAATTACCTTTTTTATTTGATCTATTGTAAATCATGGACGTATTTCAGAACAATCTTTTAATTACACACACTTTCATTCCTCATCATTGAATGGCAATATGCCCAATAACACTTGCTTGCTGGTGCTTACCAGGCAGGCCAATTCATTGATGTTTGCAAAGAAACACTCAGGTGACCGACCGAGTTATCCCTGGCCACCTGAACAAAATACAAATTCCTCCCCTTACCAATCTGGGACACTGCATCAGTGGCACCATGCGTGCAAAAACTGATGTTAACGCTCAGCCACTTGCTGCATATGAATGGCGCCGATGACCTGAAGTCCTCTGACGACAACCCAAAATTGTCCTCGCTTTCCTCCCTTGTTATGTTGCATATAAATATCTATATGTACGACACCCGCCAATCCATTCTCGATTCAAATAAACTTAACTGCAGGGAATGTTTGTCCAGTTTGTGTTTATAAAACACAGGTGTCTCTTGAGCTTTAAGCCTCCTTCTCTTTTTATTTATTTATTTATTTATTTTTTTTGTAATGTTGGAACTTTGTTCCCATGTGGTTGTTTTTTGGACGTTATTTTTGGAGCTCCATTTCAATGCAATGCTAACTGTTTACCATACTAACTTGTGAGTATTACCATACTAACTGTTTGCAATGCAAAGCCTCATGCAATCCTTACTTGTGCCTTGATGCAAGACGCCGATGTGATAACAAAGTTCATTTTGCAGCGCAAGGTGTACGTGGCCGATCTTACTGAGAAAGTGGTCGTTCGTGTGGATGAGACATTGGAATGGATGAGGAAAGGCGAAAGTAGGTGACGTTTGGAATTGTTCAACCTTCCATGTTGGCAAGTGTGATCGTTGAGCAAAACAAAACCGCCGGTGAAAAGTGTTTCAAGCTGAACAATATGCCATTTCTAACTCTTGCTTGCCTTGTGGCCTTTGTGATTTAATAATGAAAAGAAACACCAAAAAAAAAAAACTTGTTTTTTCTTCTTTTTCTTTATTAATGCCAGAAAACAGGCACTACGCCGAAACAAAGATGAACGAACAGAGCAGCAGATCGCATGCCATCTTTCGAATGGCAAGTTGATTTTTCTTTCTCTGCATTTTGGTGCAACTATTGTCAATGCTTATTGAAGACTTTTTTTTTTTTATTTATTTATTTATTTTTTTCATTTTTTGATGGCGCTTCATCTTCACACAGGTGATTGAAAGCCGTAATAAAACAAACAGGGAATCTACGGGTGGCGCAGTCATGGTTTCTCACCTGGTAAGGGTCGCTGCCACCCGCCCTCCGCGTCCGCTGCTGCCGCTTGCCGCAACTGGCTTTTGACTTTTTGTATTTTTATTTTAGAACCTTGTGGACCTTGCTGGAAGTGAGCGAATCAAGCAGACTGGCGCTGAAGGTAATCTTCTGGTTTGACAGCACTGCTTGTGCACAGCTGTTGCTTTTGTTGGATTTAGCTCTGCAAGATTTACCTTACCGTTTTCACCATTGGATGAGTATGTGTTCAACTGTTCCAAAGCACATTCGGTTTGGTTAAACATTTGTGAATATGCGATTGCGCCATTGTGCATTGGCTGGTCACAAAGCTTCCTGTTCAAAAAAATGTGATCCGAGATTTAACTTGTCATTGCAATGACTCAAATCCCATCAATCAGCTTGACTGTTTCTGGACAAATCTGACTTGTCAACATCTTGGTGGGATGTTGATAATCTATTGTTACGTTATGTTGTCATTCGATATCGGTCAATAAAATGTTATTTTGTGTCAGAGTATGGTTTCGTGATTAGTCTTCCCCCACCCCCCCAAGGAATGCAAGATTATTGCAACGTCCATGTCTATCTGTCTGTGTCTTTCCATGTCTGTATATTGTCGTGTTTTATGCTGCATGGTTGGGCTGAACTAGCTGCTGCTCTTGGACACGTCCGATGAATGAATGGCGGGTTTGCGTGTGCATGGAAATCTCAGCACATGAGGCTCAACTTTGTAGGTCATCTCCACCGAAATGACCTAATAAAGCCGGACCAAATGTCCGTACGTCCGTCAATTTTTCTTTCCGATCTTGATGAAACTTAGTATGTGGGGAGAGGTCGATTAGTGTTTCACAACGATATAACTTTTGTCCAGGTTCAAGGTCAGGGACGAGGTCATGCAAGTTATAAAAATCGCCATTTTCAAAACGTATCTAGTCTGCCATTCTACAAGTTATTCGGCAACTGTTTATTGATTATGATAGTAAAAAATATTATCTTGTATCTAACCGGACAGATTTTTGAATTTCCGTCCCATTTGGTCGCCACGTAACCTGGAAGATGGTCAAAAACACCTCCCGGTACAAAGAAAACTTTTTACTTCCGATCTTGATGAAATTTGGTATGTGGGTAGAGGTCGATGAGTGATACCCAACGACATATTTTTTCCCGGATTCGAGGTCAGGGTCGAGGTCACGAAAGTTGTGAAAGTCGCCATTTTCAAATCCTATCTCGTCTGTCATTTTAGGAGATATCTGGCAACGGTTCATCGATTATGATAGTAAAAAACATTATCGAGATGACCATCACCCCCACACGGGTAATTTTTTAAAATGGGGTTTATTCCCAACCAAATAAATAACCAGGGGAGGCTGAAATCACTACGGTGAGTTCAGTCGGGAAAACGGGAGTTGATAAATAAATAATTATATACAATGAAAAACCGATGGTGGCACACTTCTGACGAGGGGAGGAAAACAAACCTGGGTGAGGCATTAGCTGTTGGTGTACGAGCAGGCGATTGAGGCAGACAGGAGAGACAAGCAGGAACCAGGGATGACTGATAGGTGATCAGGAATAGGGAGAAGTAGGACTCGATTAGGCAGGTTGGAAGATGAAGCACGTGGGTGGGCCAACCCTTTTACTTCGGCGATCTCCTTGTTTTGCACCCACTCTCGTGAGCTCTCCTCAGAGGTCCCAAAACTCTGCCCTCTTAGGGGAAACAAAAAGTCTCCCCTCTCGGGAAGCGATCCAAGCTCTGCCATTCTCTCATTACTCAGACGTCACCATTACAATTGCACGTATGATTGTCTTAACTTTAATCCCAAACAAATTATTACTACGCACAATCCCCAGTATGGTGCACATTCAAAGAAACAGATCCTTAAGCTAATGTTTTCCTACTCTATCACGTCGGGATGGGCGAACTACTCGTACATGAACCGTACTACTCTATAACGTTTCTGTTCTAAGGCAATATCCCCCTCCCCCCCCCCGCCTACAAACGTAACAATTTTTGCTTAAAAAATGGTTTTCTCTACAACCGCTTGTCTGATCAATGCGAAACTATAAAAACAAGGTGAGACTCCCCATGGAGATCAAAAAAAAAAAAAATCTTCAAATGCTAACACTGACTTCAAAGGTCACATGGTATGGCAGCCATATTGGATTAAAGGGAAAAAAATTGGACATTACTTTCTTCAAAACTGCTCAACAAAAAAAATTCCAAACCCAGCATATGTCATCAACTCGCCATGGTGTGTATTGGGTGATAACAATGATGTCATTGAAGTGATAGTCTCGCCATAATTGGTTAAATTGAAATTCTCATTTGCAACTTCATATGTCTGCTCTGTGACCTGATGTGAGTGCAGAATCAAACTTATGATGTTTATAAACCCATGCCAAGAAACTATACGACATGAGGTGCATTGATTTGGGTACATGGGCCAAAATGGTGGCGTGTTCGGTTGACGATTGTATTTTTTGTTTGAATGAATGCGTGAGGCAAGACTATGCACTCTCCTCGTACCCTCCTCGTCTTTTTATTGTATTTATCACCCGGTTTTAAGGTTTTTTTAAAAAATGTAATTATTTATTTATTTTGCAGGGCGACGTCTCAAAGAAGGCTGCAATATAAATAAAAGCCTTTTCATGCTTGGCCAGGTTGTCAAAAAACTGAGTGATGATCTTTGTCGGAACAGGTACCATGTCACAAGATGGTAGTTTCACTTTGATTAGTATGTGGTTTTATTTTTTTTATTTTCTCTTCCCCCCCCCCCCCACATTTGTGTTGGTTTCATTTATTTATTTATTTTTTTCTGGTCTCCATTGGATTGCAGTGGTTTCATCAACTACCGAGACAGCAAGCTGACGAGAATCCTTCAGAACTCATTGGGAGGCAATGCTAAGACTGTGATGATTTGCACCATCACCCCGACTGCCCTGGACGAGACTCTCAGCACCTTGCAATTTGCAAGCACAGCAAAACATGTGAAGAACACGCCGCATGTAAATGAGATTCTAACGGATGAAGCTCTCCTGAAGAAAAGCAGGAACAAAATTTCTGAGCTTCATCTGAGTCTCGAGGCTTTGAAGCTGGAGATGCAGTCCCATGCCGACGAGAAGATACTGTTGGCCAAAAAGCTGGCTGAAAAGGATCAGTACCAGTATGACAGTGAGGAAAAGATCAAGAGCCTCACTGCAGTGATATTAAATTACAAGTCCTCCGTCAACCTAGATGACTCCATAAAGGTGTGTTGTCATTTATTTATTTGGTTGTTAATCGTGTGTGTACGTTAATACTTTGGTTTTTATGACTATTAGTCTTGTATTAATTTGTAACCTCTTGTGTGTTCATTATATTCATTTATCAGGTTCTGTGGAGGGGGTAATGGGACTTTGTAAACACCCTGGAGATTATTGGTTCAGAGGCATTGTAAAAGTGTTTCCTTGGAAGTGGATTTAGATGTGATTCGTCGAATGGATGCTCATGAATGTGCCGTATCGGGGTTAAGTTTTACCCCGATCTATAAATATGGTGCCGTTCAGGAAGAAGATGCACCGCTAAATGTCTGATCGTTTTGAATTCATTCATATCTCATCCTGCAGCGTAGTCTGATATTTGAGATCAATTGTTCAAATTTGTATAAAAGCACCAAAATTGGTACACATGTAGAATAATGTATTCCGAACGATTCTCGATAAGGAGCCACCCGAGATTGTGTGCCTTGGTCAGCTTCGGCGACCATTTTCCAAAATTGCCGCCATTTGACTTTAGCGAAATTGGCTATATGCTCTTATTTTCTTATTGTGTTGGTGGTTGATATAAGGAAAGTGTAAAATTCAGTAAATTGACCATGCAAAGGCATATTCAAATATTATGAGCCAGTATTTTTGGTAAAAAAGCCAATATTTGATTTGTAAATTGCTTCTCTCCTGAAACTTTTCACTGAAAAGTACCCATTATTGCCCGGAGAACAAGAGTCAAATGATATTCATCACATTCAATGGGTTTGGAATCAACAAAAATTGCATTACAGATCACATACTTTACTCTATTTTGAAAAGGGAACTGATAATCGTGATAATGACAAACTCAGAAAATGTCAAATTATTGCACACTTCACTTTGAAGCGGCTATGGTTTACTGTCTACTACCCTTCTACCAGGACACATGGTACACGCATACATCAGTCCAGTACAGTTTGAGTTTCTGAGCTCAAGTGTACTGGCTCTGGATCAAGAAGTCAACACTTTTACAAGCAATGAGACTTTGCATTTGCACATTCTAAGCGAGGCCGATATCTCGGTCTGTGTCTACTGCGTCTGTCTACTGGCATTCTCCTTCACAAGCACACAGTCCAGTGAATTGCAGATTAGCCTTCTTGCATTTGCAGCGGTTTCTACAGCCTTTTTTGCAGCTGCAAGACACGAGCACGAAGCAGCTTTTTGAAGCCTCAGGGAGTGTGGGCCAGAGCGGTTCGTAGGACCCATCCTCTGTTTGCCGCCAGCCCCAGCTTGTTGGTGATGGAAGCACGGGTTGAGGGACCAAGACCTGCCCCCAGACATAGCCACCCTGGAAGACTGATCTCTTCACATGCTGTTCCAAAGCATCGTAGGTAGGTGGGATGCGCTGGACGGAGTTCCTCTTCGCGAAGAGTTTTTCTGGTCTCGTTGACGTCCGTATAGGGACTGGTGCGGTCATTGAGGAGCACCACAAACCTTTCAATGCAGTGCATTGTCATCCTGGATGTTGACTGGCGTGGTGGTCAGGGTCACAAGAGAATCTGTCAGTTCTGGAAACAAGTTCCGTGTGGCACAGGCAGATTTCTTCCCATGCCCCACGAATGCTGATACCGTGTCGCATCCGGTCATGGCGTGGAAGACAGGGAGGGGAGGGAACATGCCTTCTGTGGACCAAGGGAGGCAGCTATTTAATGGGCAGGGATGTAGCGGTAGTTCTTGCCCATCCCAAAGGCAATCCAGAGTTCATCCACGCATGGTAGTGCCTGGGCTACCATCACCGCCAAGACGACGACGTCGGTGTCTATGGTTCGAACTTTAATCCGACGGTGGTCATGTTCTGCAGCATGGGCCACATGTAGCATGATGTGAGTGTCTGCCTCTTCTTGACCGCATGGAGCCAGAGAGCTTTCATCTTCCTGCCTTGGAAGGCAGATGACTGCTTCACCATCAGTGACTACCAGCTCCTTTGCCTCGTCATGGAAGGACTGCACCAGTACATCGGACAGGAAGGTGAAGAGCTCCACCTTGTTTGCGTCGACACGTAGGAAACTGCCAGTTTTCTGGTATGGCTGCGGTGCTCACCACGCGCCATCGCACCCCTTTTCCTCGTTTCTCCCTTGTCGCCGTCTTCAAGGAGCCATCTTTGTAGCTATCCCAAACGAGGTCGAGACGTGAAGCACGACGCAGCTGCCCCTCGACGTATGGGATGAAGACTTGGTGGGCATATTCTTCAAATGTCTTGGCAGTGCCAGGCTTCAACATCTGCACGATGACTGCACCGTCAAGGACATCAGAAGTGACAGCAGGTCCATCAGACTGAGCTTAAGCAACGCCTTCAAGGCACACCAGCAAGTCGCTTTTGCTACCCAGGTGTAGCTTACCTGCATCAGATAACGCGGGAGGGCATGCTTGATTTTCATGACTGAATAACTCGTCCAGGTTCCCATCGCGGTTCTGGCAGCCTATGTGGAGCCTTGCAAATAAGGCCATATCATTCTTCACAGATGCTTCCTTTCCTTTGGGTGCTTTTGGTCTTCTGTCTGTTCCAAAAAGGGGGAGTTTGTTCCTCTTTATAGGTTCGTCAATAGTCTTGGTTCTGTCGATGAGGAAATCCTTTGGGAATATAATAAATCGACACAAATGACATTTGTATTGTTTTCCTTTGTAAATGCACATCACATGGAGTATTTATCACCTCTGAGAAACCTACAAAGAGAATAACAATGACAGATATCCCATGTTGTTAAAGTAGAATGGCGGCCATTTTGGAAAATGGCCGCCAAAGCTGACCAAGGCAAAATCTCGAGTGGCTTCATATCCAGAATTGTTCAGAATACATTAGTCAACATATGTACCAATTTTGGTGCTTTTATGAAAAGTCGAACAATTGGTTTGCTCTGCTGCAGTACTAATGCATGTATGCTTGGTGTTGGCTTTATGGTTCGGGTGGCGGGCTTGGGATCCGAGGGTCCTGAGTTCAAACCCCGCTCAGCTATTGAATTAATACCAGGTGGGGTTAACTCTGCCTGTCATCCTTCCGAGGTCGGCAAAATGAGTGCCAGCATGCTGGTATACTGTCGGAGTGGTGACCTGTCCAGGATTGTGCCCAATAGCCAAGGAGACTGCTTGGGCAGCACAAACACTCTGCACAGAGTATGGTCCCAATGGATGGATATGCATGTGCACTTGAATATAGCTGTCGATCAAAAAAAGCTTCGGTGCTTTCGAACGATTTCGTCAATAAATATAAAACTATTGAAAAAAAAAAATGTTACCAAAGGCACTCATTGACAAACTTCTCAGATGGACGCCACTCCGTTCAGCCATTTATCAGAAAAATGGCAAAACGGCTCTCGTAGTGGATAACTTTTATTAACTTTGCAATTGATGAATATTTTCTTTACCTTGTTTTAGTTTTGATAGTGGTTTTGTTCCATTGCCATTTCTGTGTTATTCTCAGGAGAGACCGAAACGGCGTGAGACTTGGTGTCCCGGAGTCTCAAATTCCCGTGAAGGCAGGAAGTGTCTTCAGCAATCCATTATGGATGACACCCTACCTGGTATGTTACCTGGATGCAAGTCTCCAAAGTAATCTGCAATATGCATATATTGAGGGGCTTCAGTTTGGATGTACAGTGGAGCTTAATTTATTTGTGTTGTGTATCGTTTCCCATTCTGCCATTTCCCCATCCATAAACTCTCAAAAATAAAATAGGCACAAAAATTTAAATGTTTTGTGTATTTTATCGTGATTTGTGTCAGGGATTGTGGAACTATTTATAAAAACTATTTGTAGTAAAACTGTATTTTGTTCTCGCGGGTATTTGTGTTAGCTTATTGAAAGAAGCAGGGGGAGGCCTCGTGTCTACCTTGGGAGTATGGGGAAAAAAAAAAGTGTATAAATGAAGACCGAAGGAGAAAGGAAGAGGAATTCATAATATATGGGTCACGTCAACAATGGGGGAAGCAAAGGGTTCTGACTGTTGCAGGAAGTGAGGAAATGGCCCACTTGAGGAAGGTTGTTATTACCGGGTTGAAGGAACGCATAGATAATTTGCAACAAGTCGCAGAATGTGAGGATGTTGGGAGTGGTGAAGGTGCAGAAAATTAGGACAGACGTTCGGACGACAACCTGAAAACGTAATGCTTTTGACGACTTTGTCAGCGGAGGAATAAAAATATGCAAAAAGGATGTGGGGTATTTCTCAAACTTGTGTAAACGAGGTCGGGATGGTCACAAATGATCATGTGAAACGATCTTGACGCAAGGTGTGCGTGCGTGCGTACACACAAGGAGCAGAGTTATCCGACTATAAGAAATGCAGTCAATGGTACAAGCAAAAGCACTTATCCAGTTGCTACTTAAAGACGGGCCCACACACACACACAGAAATGGACCCGTCGGGTCTTTATTGAAGGCCTCCAGCTCGAGGACAGGTGAGCTTGAGACCAGAGCCTGTGCTTAGACCTGTCCACCTCGTGTGGTCTTCGACGATCCGGCTCGGCGTGACTCGAACCCGCAACACGATGATGATGACCACCACGACCCTTTTGACCACCAGGTGACGACCAAGACGACTAACCACGCTCCCAGCCAGGCGTTACTTTATATTTCCTTCTTGTCCGGGGTGAGAAAATCGCCCTCTGAGGTGGCCTCCACCCTCATTGGCTGGCGTGTCATGAGAAAGCCGCCTTCTGTGGCCTGATTGGACAAGGGGCACGCCCCTGCCTTCCTGGGTAGGGTCCCGGTCTAAGGCAATGGAAATCTCCGCCCACGTACATGGCTGAACATGCGTGTGTAATGGCGCGATGTGCGAAGTGGAGTGATGGTTTCGGATGGCTGGAGTCCCGATTTGTATTGCAAAAACCCTGACTAAAAAAGTAATTTGCAGCGCACACATGTAATTCCCATTAGACCTAGGTGGGGGCCCTAACTATAAACACACACTTGTCAAAATAACTCGGCTTGGGGATTGCTGTCTGTCTGCGTGCACAAGGCTTCCAGATTCGTAGCAATATATCATTTTGGCCGTATCTCATCTTGAAGAATCACTTAAAATTTATTGTAGTCTAATGTGGATCTTCACCAAAATCTAATCGGTTTGTCCTTGTCACACACCCAACCTGTCCACAAAATTTCATCTGGATCTGCCCCCAACTTTTTGAGATATCCTGCTTCGACAAAACAAGCAAGCAAACAGATATAACAGGGGGTAACACAACCTTCACCTTTGGTGGTGGAGGTGATGACGATGACAACAACAAAATAAACTCGAGGGGGAGCACTCGGGAGTGCAAAACCTCCGCCGCCAATACTGCTGGGTCACTCAAGTGAACCTTATTCATGAAATATGTCAACAGTGCTGACAGTTATAGTTCTTTTCACCAACATTTTTTTTTTGGGGGAGGGGGTTGGAAATCACTTAAAATATGTAGGAATGCAAAAAAAAAGAAATTGAAATTTTGTTGAAAAAAATTGCAAATTTTTTTTTTTTCTCGAACAATTTTTTTTTGGGGGGGGGTTGGAAATCACTTAAAACATGGAGAAATGCAAAAAAAAATTTCTCTGACAATTTCTTTTGGGGGGGGGTTGGAAATCACTTAAAACATGTAGAAATGCAAAAAGAGAAATCAAAATTTTGTTGAAAAAAATTGCAAAAATTTTTTTTCTCTAATTTTTTTTGGGGGGGGGGTTGGAAATCACTTAAAACATGTAGAAATGCAAAAAAAAAAAAATTTTCTCTAACAATTTTTGGGGGGACGGCCAAAATTTAATGGCATGATCCTTGGACCATACATACATACCCCCCCCCCAAGTTTAGTCGAAATCCGTCGTTTTTCCGTAATACTGTTCACAAACGAACAAACAGAAAGGGGTGAAAACAGTAACCTCTGATCTTCAACGGCGGAGGTTAATCAGCTGATCAGGTACCCAGTAATTTTTTTTTTTGACAATTACTGAGTTAAATCTGAACAATTTTTTTTTTTTGCTGCTGTGTACCACCACTATTTACATTATTTAAATTTGGTGTTACTTTTGGAATGTGGATGACTGCTTGATGATGCGGCCAAATAGTATTTATTTTCTGTGTCTATCAACAAATGAGCAGCTTTGAACCAAATGCTGTTTAGCAATTGTGCATTCCCGTCCTGTGAATTGTCTCTGCAGTATTTTGCTCGTTTTATTCCTCAGTCCCTCCGAATAAGTTAACCTTGGATGATCCATGTCATGAAATGGAAGATAAAAACCACTCGTTCCATTCATTCGTCACCACTCGTCGCAAGAAAACGTTTCCGCGCGTGCATTGCAATGATGATGATGAAGAAGAAGAAGCATTGCCCCTCATAAATGAAGTGGATGAGTTTTCATCACGACAAGACCTGCTTGAGAAGGCAAGTGGACTGCTTTTATTTATTTATTTATTTATTTATTTCTTTATTCTTTTTATCGCGGTTCAATCTGCTTTTTATTTGCACTTCAAGGAATGTCAGGAAAACTGCCTTGACAAACTTGTGATTGTGATGGATAACGATTCCTTCATGAGTTTTGTACTGTTAAGAAGTTTTTATTCAAAATCCATTTAAATGCTGTCATCAGTGGCACTGTGGTGGGGTGGGGGGGTGTGAAAGGTGAGCAAGGTGGTAGTGAGGAATATGTGGTGGAGAATTTTGAAATTGGATATTTTGTCACTTTAAAGTGCCTTCAGGGGGTAAGCACAGAGCTCAAAAACTGTAGTTGCATCCTGGACAGGTTTGTCTTTGCCACTTTTGCAGAAAATGTATGGAGTTGGGTCATGAGCCATTCATTACCTCTGACACCAAAGGTGAACGTAGGTGATGTTTTCCCCCGTCTGTCTCTCTCTGTGAGCAGGATATCTCAAAGTTTTGGACGGATTTGGATGAAACTTGGTGGACATGTTGGGTGTGTGACTCGGGCAAATTGATTAGATGTTTGTGAGGGTGAGGATCCGGATCACATCTGGATCCTCAAACCATAAAAGTGATTATTCACAATTGAGAGATCGAGCCAAAAAACAAATGCATATATATATATATATATATATATATATATATATATATATATATATATATATATATATATATATATATATATATATATATATATATATATATATACACACACACACACCCAGCATATTTCATAACCATGAACTGGTCAGCCTGGTGGAGGTATGCACTCTACTGATGTTCAAGTTAACTCCGTCCACTGGAGGTGGACAGAATTTGTTTTCACTCGTCTGTCTTTGTTATCACAAAAATTGAAAATTTTCATCATGTCAGTCTGTCATGTCTGTCTGTCGTGTATGCGAATGCTGTCGGCTATCTTCGTCAAACTTTACCAGATGATGCTGAAGGACAAAAATGAGGCTGTCATTGTTTTTTTTTTTTTTTTTGATTATGTAATGTCAAGATGACAGTGATGTTATTTTTGTCATCATCTGTCAGTCGACCTGCTTGATGCCTTCTTGTTGTGGCTTTCCTTGTCTGTTTCTGTGCAGGATATCTCAAAAAGTTGTCGATGGATTCGGATGAAATTTGGTGGACAGTTTGCTTGTGTGATGTGGACAAGTTGATTAAATGTTGGTGATGAACCGAATCGGCAAAGGAAAATCGAGTGCTTCTTCCCCGTTGAGAGATGTAGCTGTAAAACGATATACAGTACGATATCTCAAAGTTGTGGGCTGATTCGGACAAAACTTGGTGGACAAGTTGGGTGTGTGACAATGATGAACTGATTCGTTTTTGGTGAAGATCCGGATCCGGATGGAAGTATGCGCTCGACCGAGGGCCATTTTAGTTTACATGGAGCTGACAACACCTGATATTACTGTTCCTTTTTATTTTATTTATCAGTTTTTTTTTTTTTCCCCTCAAGGCTTTTTAACAAATGTTGCAATAGTTTGTATGTAATGCAAATGCACCATTTTGCATTTATTTATCTATTATTATTATTATTTTATTTTAAATTCTCATCATAGTTTCTTCCCAGTCACAGGATGAGATGGATAGGTGTGTGTGTGTGCTTGCGCTTTTATTCTGCTGTATTTTTTTTTTCTTTGGAGAATGATGCTGCATCTGCCGACTTCTCTGTAATTATTTACTGCAGCGTCTCTTTCGGATCGAATCCCATTGAGGCCTTCGAGTTTATTTTGTGACGTCTACATCAATAATTTATGGTTAGGGTGGTGGGCTTGTGATCCTAGAATCCTGAGTTCAAATCCCCCTCAGCTGTTTAATTAATACCAGGTGGGGTTGATTCTGCTTGTCATCCTTTTGAGGTCAGCCAAATGAGTACCAGCTTGCTGATATCCTGTGTCGGAGTGGTGACCCGTCCAGGAATTGTGCCCAATAGTCAAGGAGACTGATTAGGCAGCACCAACGCTCTGCACAGTGTGGTCCCAATGGATGGATGGATGGATATAAATAATTCTTGTGTTGACTTCCATTAATGATTATAAATGAAGTTTGCAAAACTTTTTTTTTTTTTTTTTCAATTGTGAATTTTGTGATGTTTTAAGATTGATTGTGGATTTGTTGTTTTGGCCACAGATTCAGAATCTTGAGGAAGACTTGCAACGCAGTTTTCAGCGCGAGACAGAGCTCACAAATCGGCTCTCTGCATTGGTGATTCAGCCAATACCTCTCAAGATTGCCAAAAATTTTGGTGAAAGTCCCGACGCAAACTCGCAAAGTTTTGGATTGGAGATGACTGCAATGGCAAGTCCACACTACCATGTTAAATTTGACAGATTCGATGGTCCTCGGATTTCTTCGGACAATATACGAGGTGCGTGCCGTTTGTCAGATATTGAGGAGGTTACTGATGAGCCAGGAATGAACACTGCGACCATTTTGCAATGTTCATCTGAATCTGTCATGGACAATTCTGGATCTGATATTTTTGAAACTGACAGGTTTTTGGCTAAGATTGCATCACTGAAGGCACTGCTGGATGAGCGTTCGAAAAAAAATGAAGAGCTCCAACTTAAAAACCATGAGCTCGTTTTGCAATTGCAGAAACTTGAACAAGCAGTTGCCTTGGGAAAAGAAAATTTCCAGTCTGCAGAGAAGCTGCGTGAGAGCGGTGGTTTTGAGAAAGCGAATCTCTTGCTGGAAGCTGCTTCCAAAGAGCAGTTGATGCTCCAGTCTCGATTGGAGTCGTTTGAAGAATCTAACGTCTGTCTTGAGAAGAAGGATGAAGAAAATCGTGCTTGCATCGAATTGTTGCGTCTGAGGTTAAAAAGCCTCGAGGGTGATATCGATGCTTTTGGCGCTCTTCGGTTGCACACAGCCGAAGTGGAGATGGAACTCGAAGCTCAAAAAGCTGAAAATCAAGTGCTGAAAGAAGATGCTGCTTCGAGAGAGCTTTGCACCAAAGGTGAAGTTGAAACCGCAGATGCAGAGACGTCGATTACGATCACCGATGAGCTTCTTCATCCAGAGGAAGTACCTGTTGAAGATTCAAAATTGCTCTCATTGAATGCTGAATTGGATGTAAAAGGAGAACGTGTGGAAAGCTTTGATCGAGTTGACTTTGTGGCCATTAACAAGGCCCTCAAGTTACAACTTGATCAAAAAATAGCTGAGTTGGAACAAACCAAAAGTTTGTCTGAATCTTTGGTAAACGTTGGATCTTGCCGCCATCAAATTTGTGTTGCTGATGATAAGATACAATGTCTTGAAGAACAGAAGCGAATGGATGCTGAGACGTTGTCTGACCTGAGGATGTCTTTGGATTCTGCAAGCAGTGAGATTGAGAAATACTATGTGCAATTACATTTGCTCACGGAAGAAAAGGAACTGCTCCGGTTGGAGCTTCAAGGAAGAGACTCTCAAGCAGACACTTTGAAAATGACTGAAATGCAAAATGAAACAGACATCGATAGTCATGACCAAAGCATTCAAACCAATTTCACGGAACTGGATCGTCCTCGGTTAACAAATGGGACTGATCAGCAGCTACGCGCTCGTGCTTCACTCTGGCCATCTTCTGATGAAGATTTGCTTGCTACAGAGTTGGAGCGTCTCCAATGCCATGCAGAGAACGTTAAAAAAGAAAACGAAGAGTTGAAGGCATTGCTGGATTCGTCACAATCTAACTTTGAATGTCAGGTCTGCCAAGTTGCCAAGAAAACTCGCGCGGAGCCTCGAATGCAGAATTTAGGGGAAGAAAGTGTTTCTCTGAAGAAACAGCAAGACGACGTTTTGGAGCTTCACGAACAACTTCACCAGGCCAACAAACAAATTCTACAACTTGTCGACCAGGAGGCTAAAAATTGGCGATTGACTGATGCACTTGACAAACAAAAGGAAAGGTATGTCACAGCACTTCTCAAAGAAATGTCTGCTGTAAAAACGCCTTTATTTTTTTTCAAAATCCTTTTCCCATCGGACGTGCTTCTCAGTTTCGATTTGCATCTTTGAAATGCTCTTACAATTTTTCATGTTCACCTTGTGTAAGGTGTACCTGCAGGCCCAGTGGGCTATTTTCAAATTTTTTTTTTAACGTGCTTGTGAAATCGACTCTGCTACCGCAATTTTATTTATTTATTTTATCAAGTGTCTCCACAAGCACGGAGTAACGGATTGCTTTGTGAATGTATTGTACGCTTGCAGTACAGTGCGCTACTGAACTGTGAAATGATGCGATAATACCCCACCGACCTGTGCCACCTTTATTGGAACTTTCGCAATTAATTTTGCTGGAGAACACGTGAACGCTGAAAAATTGTGGGGGAAAAAAAAAGTCCCTTAAAACTACATTTTGATTAATTTGGCCACAAGGAATTTGAAGTCTGCAATAATGGGATGGTGCTGGTAAGGGGGGGGGGGGGGGTTGGCATTGTGTGAGATGTTGAATGAACAATAAAATTGAACAGCAGAAGTCCCATTGAGAATGAAAATTCCCTCAATGCCTCCCAACTAACTGTTGGGCTTCTTGCACATTCATCACTATTTTCGGAGCTCTTACCTCCTGTGCTGCCATACACTTTAAAATGTTCTATTTTAGGATGTTTGGAGAAAAAAAAAATGCAAAAAAACATTGGTTATATTTATTTATTTATTTATTCACTTATTTATTTATTCTGAAAGTCTTGGCCTCGACTTGTACTCAGAATCGACTTATTTATGGTTTAAGACGTTGAATTGCATAATGAAAAATAACAGATTGGAAAGTGGTGTTTTCTGCAAAATTAATAGTAAAATCGTTCATTTAAAACACTTTGCAGCAAGTTTCCACTTTGTTGTGGATGCGTACCGAGAAAGTGACGGTAAGAAAAAAAAACAAAAATAGAAATAAGATATTCTCATCGATGTAATCTTGTAATGGGGGATTTGTTCCCAGGGCACACTTTTGGTCAATCTCTAATATAACTTTATCCTCGCTTAACTACATGCAGTACTAGACAAATATTCAACAAATTAACAATGAAGTTACTGGGGTTGGGCAGAGATTGCTTCTTGGGAATGGGGAGCTGTGGATTGGAGAGGTGGGCCTTGATGTCTTGGATGGACTGCTAAAATGACCTGTGGGCTGGGAAGGCAAAGGTGGAGGCAAGCCTGAAGCGAAGCGGCACTCCTCTTTTCCCGATTGGGCTTTTGGGCGAGTCGTGCGGCGAATCTCCGTTTTTGAGGGGTATTCATGACCCTGAAAGTACCAATAGCGGTGATGCGTAATGAATTAACACCTCCATTGTTCAGTCAAATGCCCCGGATGCCGGAGGTTCCTCGAGAGTCGATCCTGCATTCTCAGCCATTTCTAACCGTAAAATGATTTGACCGTGCCAACATTTTGTTGCTTTTGGAGCTTCATCTTATGATTAAAAATCAAAATTTCTTTGACCAACGCTTTCACAGCATGTCTTGGAATGTGACGTGAAAAAGCAATTTGCAAAAATTGACTATGGCATTCTAGAAAAGAAACTGCAGTTTCTTTTGCTCCTTTGTAACTTTGTTTTGGTTTGTGTGCATTTGAAATTTGCCTTGAACTTGACATGAATGAAAGAGTTGATGATTTAAATTAAACTTTATTGCTTTTTTTTGTCATTCAATAACTTGGCATTAATCTTGAAAATGATGTGGAATTTGTTGTAAACCGACTCGGCCGATATATTACTAAATTTGCAATAAACAAATAATCCGCTGTCCACAACGAAAAGTACATTTCATCAGAGAACATTTATTTTGTGGTTCCACGGAGTTTAAAACTCTGAGATGTAAAACATCCGCAATGATTTGCACTAAACTGTGTGTGTGTGTGTGTGTGTGTGTGTGTGTGTGTGTGTGTGTGTGTGTGTGTGTGTGTGTGTGTGTGTGTGTGTGTGTGTGTGTGTGTGTGTGTGTGTGTGTGTGTGTGTGTGTATACAGTAGACTCGGCGTAAGTCGTCACCATCGGGACCGAGAAAAAAGTGACGACTTAGAAATGTGACGACTTGCGCGTATGCGAACATTCATGATGACTGTGGGGTGAAGGATGAAGTCGCGCATGGCCTGGACACATATGTGTGAGAGCCGGCTATTGTACCAAAAGGAAAACACAATCCTCGGGGCATAGGTGGGGGTGAGTTAGTGAGTTGGAAAGTGATCAAGCAAAGATGGAATTCATGAATCAGTTTATCAAAAGTAAATATAATGAACAACTCTGTAAGACAACTCGTATACCATCGGTGATGGTATGGTGACAAATTACATGACACACAGTCATCGTGGTGATGATTACCACTCAATGCCTATGTGTAAGTGAGTGTGGTAATGTACAAAACAAGCCAAGATAAAACCATGATCGGACTTCAACACTAAGCTCGATCGATCCTTTACTTCTTCGCGAAGTAATCCCTTATGTTTGAATGCCTCAAACTCTTGGGCATCTGGTGCATGAGAAAGGATTCAAACCGGTCATTGTATTCCATGATGTTGGCTGGGCAATCATCGGCCGAAACCGAATATTTGGCTGAGCCGACATTTGCCGAAACCAGATGATGAGCACGTCATCGACATCTTCAAAGGACACACATTTCACGCATTTCACACTTCCCACCGGCCTCACAATCTTCTCCACTTGTCCAAATATCTTGCCCTTATTCTTCAAGATATCGTTCAATGTCTGCCGTTTGATGTCCAACTTCTCAGTTATGTCTGTTTTCTTCATCAGTGGGTTTGCCTCACAAAACTGGATAATGTCGTATTTTTCTTGGAAGGTTTTAGTTGTAAGCTTGCGCTTAGTCACCATTGTCCTGCCTGCAGTGCGATCATGTGTACGCAGTTATAAATAGCCTATCACTGGCGGTGTACACCAATGAGCGAGCATCACGATTCCATGAAATCGGGCTTCTCACGAGGCAGCAGTTCCGTGTGACGAGTTAGGAGTGGTAATTTACTTGAGTTTCCATTACGTGGGAATGGACAACATCTGACGACTTAGACGAAGTGACGACTTACAGAGGGATGACCCTTTATTTAAAGGGATTTAACACTAGATAAATTCGGGACTTTTTGATGCTGCCGACTTCGGCGAAGTGACGAGTTACATGCTGCCGACTTACACCTTGTCTACTGTGTATGTATATATGTATATATATATATATATATATATATATATATATATGTATAGTGGCGTTCACGGGACTTGAACAAATCCCGCCAACGTACGATGAGCCGAAACGATGGAGGCGGTTTATTTTTATAACCCAAGGGTGGCGGTTTTGATCGGTCTGTAGCAAACGGGGCGAGGAAGGTGGCATTTTACTGAGTAAATAACGTTTATTTATTTACACACAAGAGCGATAAGAAGGCTCGACAAGAGGAGGGATCCGTGGGCGATTCGATGAAGGGTAGTGTTGATTTGGGCGTGGGGGAAAGCACAAACAATCTCGATGTATATCCAGCAAAATGTAAAGAATCAAATAAATCTGTACACGAAATTCAAACGCTCTAAGGTGCCACGCACACACCACACACCACACACACCGAAGCTAGTTCGTCAGGCTTGCCTATGGTGATGCAAAAGTCATTGGATGTGGGTGCCAGACGAGCTGGCATTGCGCCTGTCGGGCAGGAGGCACGGTGGTGCGGATGTTTGCGTGAAACCTTCAGTGCAGACATGCAGTTCTTGGCCTGTGAGCTCCAGCCAGCCACCGTGGTGTTCTTGATTCGTGGGCCCAAACCGCTCATAGCCGCCAGGGAACCCAGTTCATGCACCAAGAGCGAGCAGGAGAGAGGGAGACAGGTCTGCCCACCGTCCTGTCCCGTACCCAGAGCCAGCAAAACGAAGAGAGGCAAGAGGCACGAGGAAGGGGCTTCAAGCTTACTCTGCAGCAAAACCTCGCTTGGAGCATAAATTAACGGCGTGGACTATTTCGCATGAGGGACAATATACAGGCAGGAGGTCCTGCAAGCTGCAGGAAAGCGTGCTGCAGAAGCTCTTGAGTCGTGGCTCGGCGTCTTGGTTATCGATAGAGCCTTCGCTCCAGGAATAATGTGAAGCAATCAAGATCCAAGTGTCGTCCTCCCAACGGAGCGCCTCCTTCGTTCTCCGCCAATCGTCCTCAGGGGGCCGAGCCGTCTGCAGAAATATCTCCTTGCTTTCTCTCAATCCTCCAATCAGGCCACCCCATGCTCCTGGTGTCTGTAACTCCCAATGGAGCGCCTCGTTGGTCCTCCGTCTGCGGTCCTCCGTCAATGGTCATCCGGGGGGTGGAGCCGTCCGCAGCACCGTTCTTTCACATCACGTCAAGCCTGCAGGAAATACTAAAAGGGAATATGCATCAACACTTGCCCTAACCCGTCTCCCTATCTAATTACGTGACAATTGTCATTTCCCCCTTAAAGAAATGGACATTGACTGGACAATCTATCACCACTAAATCCCTACTTCATTACATCGAGATCCTGGTATAACTCTAACAGCATGGCATACCGAATTAAACATCCTAATTACCCTTTGAATGCATAACCCCCCCCCCCCCCCTGAGACGTAACAATATATACACACTTTGGGAGGGGTGGAGGGATCTGAGAGAACCTGATAACCATTGGGCAAAATAACTCTTAACTGCAATAAGTGTCCACTGGGTGAAAGAGAATGACATAATCATGGCAAAAGTTGCAGTGTTATCAACCAGGTCACCTTGTTTCATAGCAAGACATTCCTTTTATCAATATTTAGTCAAAGGACTCGGGTAAAGGGAAACATAACTGACAGCCAATTCGACTATAGCATAAAAAAATTAAATTTATAAAGCACCAGCAACAATTATAATTGAGAGTACATGACTATTTTTCTTCCACCTTTACTCATTAGCTCGCTTTGGTTTGGTGTACTCCTGATAATTCCAACAGTTTTGTCGGCCCGTGCGTCCCGAAGGTGCAGCACGTGACAGAGTTCCATATGGATTAAAACTGCGACTATCATAAAAAAAAAAATAATAATTCACAATTTAACCCTAATCAGGAATACTCAAATAAAGCGCTGGAAATCTCGCAGGCAAATGGACACACTCACCTTCGGGAGTAATCGTTTAATAAAATGCAGAAAGGACGAGACGGCGAAAACGGAACAGATCTTCGGAATCGTGTTACCCGTGAATAAAACGGGATAAACATACTTGTGTCTCTATCAAGGTTCACCTGAAAGACAAAAGCTTCCACGATGCTGACTTGATGGGATTGCTGCTTCTTGCGTACCGTGCACTTGACGGCAGCACGATAAATTCCTGGGTGTGAGTGCCTTCGACAAAATAAAAATTTAAGAAGAAAAAGTTGGTTTATTTATTTATTTTAAATCCCTCCACGGTGCCGAAGATTTTTGTAGCTATGTGAAAGGTAATATTAAATAATTCCCGACACCATTCGTTCATGGGTGCAGGCAAGTGTTTTTGACACCCACAAAAATAAAAAACCAAATTGATTTTCTTCAAAATGCCAACAGGATTAGAACGGTGTCGGGTACACCTGCCGGTGCTGGAGATAACAATTTGTTCCACATTGAGACGTTGGAAAATGAGCATAAACAATTGGTCATGAAAGATAGCGACTGTGGCTACAAATTAAAATTGCTGACCTTGTGTTCATTTAACGCTTTCATTCTTTGGCAATTCTTGATCTTTCCACCGACAATAACTGGTATTGCTAAAATGATGCATTGGGTGATTATGATTGTGCACAACATAATTGTACTTGAATGTCCTGTCATGAATGACAAATGTGGTCAAAGCTCCAAATTTAAAATCTGAAGTTGAATGTTAGCTTCCCCAAAAAATAAAATCTTTCACGGAGAATCAAGTTTGAATTGTTGGTGATAAATCGTCCGATTTAAGTAATTTTATCACAAGGCGAATGAACGAATGATCCGGAAAGCTGATTAGAACCGAACGGGCTTTAAAGTGTGAATGCTCTCTGCCTAGTTATGGCAACTGAGGAATGGCTAGTTTGGTTTGTGATTTAAAAGCCGTTGTGCTAACGTCGGAGTATTTTGATTTCATCCTCGGCTGTGTTGCTTTTGCAAACAGTTCTGCCTGTGCTGCTGGAGAGCTGACTCGAGGAGGAGAGTTTCCTGAATTGAACCAGAGTGGACCTGTGCCGAGTGAGCTCACAAATGATTTTGAAAAGCAGCAGGTACAGAAAGTAGCCGTTTTATCCGCACCTCGTGTCTGGCTCTGCGCTGGTTATTGTAGCCAGGTCTGTTTGCCGGAGGTAGTCGGTGCATGAACCTTTTGAAAGTGAAATCCTCCTTGAGTGTTGTTTGTTTATTTTCCTCTCAAATTGGTGTTTGAAAAGCCATTTAAAAGGAAATTCAGATAGGCATGTTGAAAAACATCGCCTTCGCTTTGAATTGTCCCCTCTGCTGGTGTCACTGCACTCTGAAGGCATTGGTACCAATAACCTATCTTGGTGTCCAAACGACTTAACGGCTTCAAAATGAAGCATGTTGGTTCTTCCTGTCGCCATTCCTTGTCGAAGTGCACTTGTGACTGTTTTGTTTTTCTCGTTACTCATCAACTGTTTTGTTTGTTCGTCCCTCGTCCTTTTGACGTTTGTTGTATTTAATCTTGCCTGATATTGGTTTTTCCTTTTTCATTTATTTAATTTTTTTTATTTTTCAAATATATCTTGATTAATGTTGGTTGCTTCCATAACTGGTCTGTGGAAGTGTAGGCACTTATTCTGTTTTGATATCTTGCTGATAAAGAAGTTTAGAATTTGTATAAATGTACTTCATAGTTTGCCAGGTGTTGGCTTGATGGTGAGAATGGTGGGCTTGGGATCCGAGGATCCTGAGTTCAAATCCCCCTTGGTTGCTGAATTAATACCAGGTGGGGTTGACTCTGCTTGTCATACTTCTGAGGTCAGCAAAATGAGTGCCAGCTTGCTGGTATTCTGTGTTGGAGTGGTGACCCGTCCAGGATTGTGCCCAATAGCCAAAGAGACTGCTGAGGCAGCACCAACACTCTGCACAGAGTGGTCCCAATGGAAGGAATTCATACTCCATGCCCTCCACACACAAAATAAATCCAAAAACAAAAGATTTGTAAGTGCCAGGTTTGCATATTCAGATTTGAACCTTGATGGAGAACTGCTCTCCCCTACGGGCTGGCACCCCAGCATCACGTATGTCTTTCCTGAATTCTGTGGAATCTTAAGATCTCAAAATTATTGGAATATCTTGTAATGAGACAGAAGCACATTCATGAGCATTCATGAGCAGATCTGTGATCTCTTTTGTCTCGTCTGTTTGTCAACATTTTTCTCTGCGCTCATTCGGTCCCCTGACACCTTTCAGAAACTCTGGGATGCATTCTTTCTTTCAACTCATCTTCCCTGCATTTTTTTCTTCTTTTTTTTTTCCAGACTGTGCTGAAAGATTATCAAAGACAGCTGTATGAAAATATCGAAGCTTACGAGTTGCTGCTCTCTGAAAAGGTAATGAATGTTTCCTTTTTATTCTGGCCTCTGGTCATTTCAAGAGTGATTTCTTTAGGATCTTTAACTTCAGATCCAATCGTAATAGAAGAACATCCACCCCCCCCCTTCCCCAAAAAAAGGAAGCACAGTGAGCATTCATTTGAAATAATGGGGAGCACGAGAACAGCTGAGTACAATGATCAATGTTAAATTTAAATCGTGGCAATGGTAATTACAAAATTAGCAATGCTTTTATTTATTTATTTATACCCAAGTACTATATCTGGTCACAGTGCTTTGTTTTTTGATGTTCATGCTCGATGGGATCATCAGGATGGATGTGAACATTACTACTTTTCAATTGCTTTTGATTCATGTTTCCATGAGCTGTTTTTATAAATTTATATATATATTTTTTTTTTGAAACTGATATTAAACTTTTTTGGATATGCCAATTGACTGCTCTGCATACTTTGTGTGTGCAGCTGATTCTGAATCTCTCCCTCGATCCGGGTTCATCCCAACATCTTTGGTCCTGTCACACCTTTCTTTTTCAGTTTTCTTCTTTAATGGCCGCACTTATTCCCCCGTTCTCGTGGGTTTCGCCGCATGAATCTTGGCCCATGTCTTTCACGAACCGGCTGTCCAGGTCTGACGTTTGACTTAGGTTAGGGCAGGAATTTGTAATTTTACCAGGGTGCCTAGGATAGCTCGCAGACTTCACGAAGGACACCGTGGAATCTTTAACATCCACTAACAAATGCTGCCCGACGGGACCCTCATTTATGTCCATCCAAGGAACGGCATCGGGATGACAGTTTAGAGCTGAATTGGGATTTGAACCCAGGCGAGACAGTTTAGAGGTGAGTTTCATGTTTCTCTCTGTTCATTCTAATTCTTGCTTTTTCACGTTTTTGTTTTTGTTGTTGTTGTTGTTGTTGTTTTTACCCTCGTATTTCTTTTACTCTTAATTTGTCTTTTTCTTTATCTGTCTGTTTTGGGACAAGTGAATTCTTACAAAAAGATTTGTAAGGCTAACTTGCTGTGCCTGGATGGGTTTGAAAGGTAGAGGAGTAGCAGCTGAAACCCAAATACTGTTCATGTTCCTCATGATGACCATCTTTGCCCTTTGCTTCTTTGGGTTCTTTCTGACTCCAATGCAGTATGTATTCTTTCATTTGATTACACGAGTCTTGTTATTGCATGAGACTCGATCATGTAGCTATACTAATGTCAGTCAGTGTGTCTCCTCCATAACTCCATAATTGCAAAACCATGAAACCGGTCAGCCTGAAACTTTGCATGCAAACTGAGAACTCCATGGGTGAAAATTGGGTGTTTGGGTTAATTAAAACGCCCCTTTTGAAGATGCTTAACGACTTGTCGGGATGTGTGCAGATGGGGCACCTTCCATGGTCAGATGCAGATCCGGCTTCAAAGCCTTAGTGACGGATGTCGCTCCCCATGTCTCCTTCACCCACTGCTTGATGTATTGTTACGAATCTGGCAGCCATTTGCACACAGACAGCAGTCCCCAAGCTTAGTTATTTCAATAAGTATGTGGAGAATTAGATTCCTCCCCATGTCTAAAGGGAATTACATGTGTGCGCTGCAAAGTTTCTTTCTCGTTCAATTTTTGCAATACCCAACGCCAACAAATCCATCCTTCACTTCTTCGCACCATCGATGCCATTGCCCGCGTGCGTTCGACCACGGATGTGGGCGGAAGTTTCCTCACCTCAGAGCGCCGACTCTGCCCAGGAAAGGAGGGGATTTCCCCCCCCCCCACCCCTGTCCAATCATGGATGGGCCAGCACATCACTCCATGAAACCCTGTCTAATCAGGGCAAAGATTACCTCAGAGCTCCAACTCCACCCCAGAAAGGCAGGGTTTTGCCCCTGTCCAATCAGAGGGGGACAGATATCACCCCACAAAACCCTGTCCAATCAGGGCAAGGATTACCTCAGAGGACCGATGACCCCACCCCGCCTGGGGGGTGATAAGAATCGCCGGGCTTCCTTTAGTGTTCGCTGGAGTTGGGTTGGAATTGTCGGATAAGAAAGGGGTCACCATTGCTCTTGGTGTGTGTCGTTGGTGGTCGTCGTTGCCGTGTCTCATGCTGGTCCTCTGGCTATTCCATAGCCGTCGACTTCCATCTCATTTTGTCGAGCAATAACCCGGAGTCAGAGCCGGGAATCTCCGCTGAGCCTCTGTGAGGAGTGACCCTGGCTCCTGCCTGGACCCTGCAACACCGTGTCTGGGCTCGCCGACTATCCCGAGTTCCACACCTGCAGTCGCGGGCCAAACCGCACGAGGCGGCCAGGTACCGACCAAACTCTGGCATCCAGCCTGCCTATCCCCTTGGATGCGAGGGTCGAAATAAAGATAATCCGGGTCCATTTTCTTTTGGTGTGTGTGTGTGCACCTGTGGTGGCGCCGTCCTATAAGTAGAAATTGTTAAGTGCTTTTGCTCATTGTACAATGCCTGCATATTTGTGATAACTCTGCTCTGTGTCTCCCTCCCTATTATAAATAAACACCTGTTAAATGTACCAGCTCGTTGCCTGTCGTTTGTCATTGACCCAGCACAGTGCGGGCTTGAGAAATAGAGGCCGTTTGTGCTGTAAATTGTCATTTGGACCGGCGCAGCTTTGGTAATTTCCGCTCTGTTACGCCGGACCCAAGTCTGTAACGGACTCGGTTCGGACAAAGCCGGCCAATGGTGTTTCTCCGGTAGTTTGGTGTGAGTCCGTAGGGAAATTGGAATAGACAAGTGGACCCTACCTCATGACGTCAAAATATTGGCGACGACAGTCCTTTAAGCGACCCATAGACTCCGGAGTGACTACCTTCGCTTCTCGTGTTCGGTGGGAGATGGCCCGACTGCTCCGTCTTGCGTTCGTCCTCGCCACCGAACCCGGCACCACAACAATATCGCCATGCTTTAGCGATGAAGACTCTCCCTCCTGGTCTTCGAGAAGTGCTTTCAGATGTGGTGAAGATTGTGAACCACATCCGAGGGAGGCAAACAAACTCAAGAATCTTCAAAGCGATGTGTGAAGAAATGGGCGCCGATTTCACTGTTCTAATATTCCACACAGAGGTGTGTTGGCTTTCGTGTGGTGAAGTTCTCAATCTCGTGATTCAACTTCGAGAGGAAATCGCGCTGTTCTTGGAGAGAGGGTGTACCGAGAAGGAGAATCGGCTTCATGAAAAGATGCAGGATGAACTGTTCCTGATGAAGGTTGCTTACTTTGCTGACTTCTTCACCGAGGTGAATTCCTTGAACCTGTCACTTCAAGGAAATCTCCCAATGCTACATGCAGCTCGTGACAAAGTGGCAGCGTTCAGGAGGAAGATTCACCTTTACCAGAGAAGAGTCCAGGACTGACGTGACTATCTTCCCTGAGGTGACTCTTCTGGATGCTATGCTAGATGCTGAATGCCCCTTCCACGAGGAGATCTCAACCCACCGTCTGGAAATTGGTGAAGCCATCGAACGTTGCTTCCCCGGACTGAACGACCGCTCTCGTGATGAGTGTGTAGTCCGACCCTTTTCCGTTGAAGACTGTGCCATCAGCGATACTGACGTGGCTGCTTAGGTTGAATTTTACCGAATTCATGAAGATGCGCAGCTCGAGTGACTTCATGGTACAAGAGCTCGCCATGTTTTGGCTGAAGGTGAAGGACTGTCCTGTTCTTTTGAAGAGGGCCCTGACCCTATTGGTCCAGTCCCTCTCAACCTATCGCCGTGAGGCTGGATTCTCAACCATGGTAACTCTGAAAACGAAGGCACGCTACATGACGTGCTGCCTGTCGATCATTCGTCCTCGTTTTGATCGCCTGATTGCTGCGAAGCAATTTCAGCCATCCCATTGACCAAGTATTGGCAGACATGTTTTAATAAATCGGGCTGTTTTTATCTTGCCAAAACGAAGTTTTTGCAAGATATTGTTGTGGTTACCAGATTCGCAAACCACCATTCAGGTCCCTTAGGTGAGGTATCTCGGTAAGTGCATGTGTAGTTAGGCCCAAACCCGTTGTCTAGTGGGAATACATGTCATTTATGCGAGCTGCGACTCTTCAGGATAGCCGTTTTTCTTTTACTATCTTTATTTTGGACCAACCGCCATGATCACAACCACAACATCAACCACCGACCACAACCACCGCTTCACCACAACCGCCACGACCTTCACGCACACCTCACAACCGTAGCATCGCCACCGTTCTTGCCCCGCTGTGGGTACCGGTGTTGGACTCATGCAGAACGCGCGTCGAACAGCGTGTACAAAATCACGGATTTTGTGCTTCAAAAACGGATCAAAAACGACACACGCCCACTTTTTGCCGTCCAATCGGTGAGCGAGGGGCGATTTGGCCCCGCCTCCAGAACGATCGATATATGCAAATTTGTGGATCAAAAAGCCTTCACGCCCACTTTTTCTCGGGCCAATGGGGAGCGAGGTGAAAGGTCAAAGGGAGGGGGTCAAAGGCGAAGTTACGGGGGGATAAAAGGACGGTGTTCGTCAGTCAGAAGAGAGTCGCAAACGAGAACGAGAAGGAGTCGAGAACGAGAAGGAGTCGGAACGGAGGGGACGAGTGTGGAAGACTGGAGCCCGAAGCCTGCAGTGGCTGGAGAAGCTGAAGAGAGTCGGACGAGGGGGTGCTCGCGTCGGTGCCAGGAGCTGCACGCCCGAGGGAGGCCGGCAGCGCGACCTGGCCGAGGTGGCGACGCACACCAGGGATAATAAAGATCCTCTATACCCCGAGCATCAGCAACCCCCTCCTGTTTCCCCCCCGCGCTGAGATAGTGCGACCAAGGGGGCCCCGTTCCCATCCCCTGCCAGGCACTGTCCACGAGGCCCGCGGGTTGCGGGGCCATCGCCGCTCCGCGTCTCATCACCAGACGGGTAGGCCCGACCCGGTCTCGGCCTCAGGCCGCCTCATTCTTGAGGGTATTTCTTTTCCTTGGTTTTGGGTATGTGTTGTCGGCGCCGTCTGTGAAGTAGAATTGTATAAGTGTTGCCGTGTGCTCGGTAGTCGGTATTAGCTCTGCACTGTGTTTTCACTTTTATGTTTGCTTTTTGTGTAAATGGAATTGTGTTTTCTTTTTTTGTGTGCATTTGGTGGAATTGTATTTGTGTGCTTCCCGCGTGCCGCGAATAAATGTGCTTTATTGTTGAACTGTTCTCCCGCTTCGCTTCGTCTTTTCCTCCATTGAATCCCCATCTTGCTTCACGTAAAGGGTTGGTAGTGGGCTGAATACGCCCGATAATTAATCGAACCGTCGAGGTCGACGATAACACCGCTCGGTTATTCTGATAGTACGGAACGGGTCGCTTAAGTGGCCCGTGTCCGAAGTCGACCTGCGGCGAGGTGCGATCGCCCGGTCTACCCTCCGCATGGGTACTTAGGTAGGTCGAATTTGGCGAGCAACCCTATCCCACGCGGGGGCTGATTGGCTCGATCGCGGTGAGACCGAAAGGTCCACCCGTGACTGGTTCCCGGCGTTAGTCCGAGAGGGTCACGACTGGATTGTCCGTCCGGTGGGCGACGTGCCGCGATTCGAGTTACGTGGCCGTCGCACGCCGGCGGGCGCGAAAACCGCAACAATATGTTAGTCAGCTTGTATGTGTTTTTTTATTTTTATTTTTTTGTTTGTCTAATCACGAATAAAAAATTCTGCAGAGCACAGTTATCATTGGAAATTTTTGTAACTTCGCATATCAGAGGCCTATAGAGGTCCCTTTCAGTGCACAGAATTTTGAAGGTCATGGTCACTTTGTCGCAAATCAGGGGAGTCGACGAAACCCTTATTTTTTGATCGGATCGTCTTCAAACTTCATGGGAATATAGTTCATGGTCTGGCGCTCAGCTGATTAATTTTTGGTGGCGATTGGCCTTGACCTTCATGGTTAGCACCAAAGGTCAAACATATTTGACCCCAAGGTCAAGTTTTAGGAACCATATTGTGTAGTACCTCAAATTGAACACCTCGATGAGTGCTTTCTAGATATGTCAAGCTTGAGACATTATGACGTCATTTGGTGACGTTATGAGGCAAAAGCATATTTTTCATGGTTACTCTGTAGAACGATTCTCATCGGAATCTCTCGTAGGCAGATATTCCTCAAGGAGTCGCTCCTGGTGGATAGCAGCTCTGGTCACCCTGCGGGTGACATTGGTTTATTTTTGGGTTTTTTTTTTCAATTTTTGTTTCGGGGGGGGGGGGGGCACGGTACTGACCAAGAATGTCTGTTGGGGTCATTGGGCCAAAAAGGTTAAGAACCACTGGCTTGTCCGATCGACAATTTTCACCAAACAGGAGGAGCGGTGACTCGTGTGGAATGTTTTCCTGATAATTATGACATCATAGCTCATGTGGTGTGGCTGCCACGTTGGAAAAAATGAAAAACTTTGGATCTCTATCTCCAAAACCGCTCCATGGAAAAATTGAAACTTTATGCATGTCGAGTACTTCGCATTGGAAACAAGTGTTGTTGTTTTTTATTCTTATTCTTATTATTTCTGTCATTGCATATGTCAAATGCTTTAGTCTATCAGTATGAAAATTTGAGTCATCTATGGCTAAATTGTTTTTGGGAGGGGGGAATTGACGTCATCGTAACGTGGTTTGGCAGACCTTTTTTATTATAATATATTTATTAAAAAAAATTTAAACCAAGAAATCCTCAATTTCAAACAGCTGAACAGATTAAGGTGAAATTTTACAGGTGTGTTCGCCTATCCATGAGGAACAAAACGTTATCCACCGACGACAGAGGTCGCATGTTTGGTTTTTTTTTTGTGTTTTTACAGCGCGTGCGCTGTAAAATTGCACAGAGTTTGCAATGTCCTGTGTCTACCACGTCTCCGGTGTCCCCCCCCTCCCCCACGTGCCTGTGACAGCCAATGACGGGCGTCTGGTAGATGCAGTGCGTAACCTAGACCGAAATGGCGACAATTGATGGAAATACCCGAGTATTTCAATGGAAATTTGTGAAACTAATGTTATATATGTGAAAACCATTGAATTTATTGCTTATATATATATATATATATATATATATATATATATATATATATATATATATATATATATATATATATATATATATATATATATATATATATATATATATATATATATATATATATATCTTCTTCTTCTTTCGGCTGGTCCCGTTCCGGGTCGCCACAGCGGATCATCCGTATGATCCTCGTAGTGATTTGGCACATGTTTTACGCCGGATGCTCTTCCTAACGCAACCCTGGTCGCCTCTTACGACACAGGGATATTGTTATATATATATATATATATATATATGTGTATATATATATATATGTATATATATATATATATATATATATATGTATATATATATATATGTATATATATATATATATATATATATATGTATATGTATGTGCTTATCACAATAATAACAAGATTTTTTACATTTCAAATATTAAGTACACTTTTTAATTGTTTTTCAACTGAAAAAGCATAAATTGCATATTTTAACATTCGTGTACTCATTTGCTTCACCACACGCGCTGTATTGAAGGATTTCACTTGTTTTTATTTATTTTTAAGAATAAACCTTTAAAAACTTTCTCCAGAACTGCGTGACAGGTTCAGTGGAAACTTCATCCAATGTTCCCCAAGCCTTGGGATACCACGGTGTTCATGGGTAATTAATAGGTCACCTGGTCTGGCAGCCATATTGGTTTGAAGGAAAATGTTAAATTTTTTTTTTTTATTTGTTTTCTCTTGAACAGCTTCAATCGACGTTGAACATCACAATTATGATCTTGTGGTCATGGGAATGTGTTTTAAATTTCAACCATATTTAACGTATTTAACAAATTTAACAAATCGTCTGGCAGCCAGAATTAAATATTTTGAATCTGGGTTTAGGGATTTAAATCGAACTTGGTGCAAGTATGTATAATTATCTAATAACGTGGGCATATGCAGATCTGGCAATGTCGAAGAGTGCCATTCTAGTTTTTTTTCTTTTTTTCTTGCCCAGTATCGGAGATTGTTAAAAAAAAAAAAACATTTGATAATTTGTGAAAATTGCCTTCCTTGTTTTCCTCCTCTCTCTCCAGAATGATTTAGAACTGGTGATTGAGAATTTTAAAACTGAGAAAGTCGTTGACCAAGAAAAGTTGCGGCAGGTATCGGAAGAGATCATGGACCTGCGAGACTTGCACGAGTTTGAGCTGCTCGAAAAAGAAATCCATGTTGATCAGGAGGTGAATGTTGTTCGTATTTTGAGTCTGAAGGAAGTGAAGACTGATGCAATGTTTTTTTTGTTTGTTTTTTTTCCTCATTTTAAATGAGAAATGTTTCTGGGATTAACTTTGTTTTGAATGTTAACTTGCAGAATATATTTCAGACCTGACATTTACAACGCCCTTTTCTTTTGTTTTTCAGGTGATTTTTGAGCAGGAGAAAACTAAACTCGTCATTGAAAAAGAAGCCATCAAAAAGGAATTTGAGGTTCGTTGTCTGTTCCAAAGACTAAAAATATACTTCAGTAAATTTTTATATTTTTCAAAAAAAATTGACAATGAATATTCATTCCAAGAAGTACTGGTATTGCCACATTGACGTGGATTTCCCTCCCCTTCGGGTCGCAATCCAAATCCTGCTGGTCTCTTGAACGTTTAACAACTTCCTTCTCCCCCAGGAATTAACCTGACCGGGCCGAAACTGTTTGGGCGTACGCATGAGATAATTGTGGATTATCGGGCAACACCGACTTCAGGAATAGCAGTTTATTGAAAGCAGACACAGGATGACAAAAACACAATCCTGAGATGAAAGGCAATGTATAAAGATAAATAAATGCATACAACTCAAGAAAACTAAAAGATACAAAATGATGGACCATGGGTGCCATGAGCGCACAGCTATTCACTCGCGATGAGGGTTGGGGTGGTGGGAAGGGAGGTAGGCACTGGCCTGCAAAGGATGTGGGGATTCTCAACTGCTCCAAATCGAGTGGATCTCTCGTGCGAGCAGCACGGACCAGACCACATCCATGGCAAACGGCAAGACATAAAATCCAGGTCAAAGTAAGAGGGTCCAGCAAGCCCCAGGCTTGTGGTCTGGTATTGGGCCAGCAAGTTCCAGGCAAACTGTATTGGCTCCAGCGGCCTTCTCGATTTTTACTGGCTCTTCTCACTCCAAGTAGCTCCCAAACCTGTGCGGCCTTTAAAAAAAAAAAAAAAAAAATTTTTTTTTCTTTTCTTTAAAATCACCTGCATGACCACAGCACCCGAGGGTTCCCTTGCTCACAGCACGGTTCTTTCAATCAAGGGGCATTCAGTTGCTGCCGCAGTGTCTTCACGTGAGCTGACTGCAGTTGGTGCCCCTCAAACGAGCTTGGGCTGCGAGGATGTTTATTAAAAGAAAACCCACACACAGGATGCAGACACATATAAAAATCCTTCTCTTACCACTTCCGTCCTCACCTTGCCCGAGTGCCTTATTTGGTTTATAAGAGGGACATGTGCATTCATCCATCCTCCGACGTAAACGTATTTTTGTTCTACACATGATGCGTGTACTTGGAAATGCAGTGTTTCAGCGACTGATCTTCACTAACTTGGACATGTACTGCATTGGTGCCCAGAAGAATGTCTTGAATTGGCCATCATTCTATTACAACCTGAGACTTGCTTGTAAAGAAGCATTTTTGTGTGTGTGTGTGTGTGTGTGTGTGTGTGTGTGTGTGTGTGTGTGTGTGTGTGTGTGTGTGTGTGTGTGTGTGTGTGTGTGTGTGTGACACTGCTGCTTCTACAGTTCTGGGCCAAGTGCATCCAGACTCGCTTCAGAGGATCGGCATAACCTAATTAATGTATAAGGGTGTTTTTAATCTTGGCTGGGGGGTGGGGCGGGGGGGGGGTGGTGGACACAAATTCTCAATGTAAATGTGTATCACGTAGCGTCGCCTCCCGGTGGGAGGGGGTATAACGAGACTCCACCATTTATAGTATTCCCGTCGCCACGTTTTCCAGTGCAGTGAGGTGTTTTGAAATACAAGCAGTCGGTATGGTTTTCCTTCATGCGCCGAACCCAAGTTTGTTAATTTTTTTTTTTCCTACACGGACCTGTCACTTGCCCATGCACTACCGAAGTAAAGGCATGCGTCAGAAGACAATGTCACATGCTTGGAGCAAGACTGCCAGTAGGGCGGGCACTCTGCTCGTTCTTTCGAATGGATGTTAATCTGACTATTTACATTTTGATTTTCAAATGGAATAAAATTGCTCTGAAACTCATTACAAATGATCCAAACAGGAATTTTTTTGTTTGCAGTCATTTTGTACCAAGTTGTGCTTCCACATTTTGTTTTTGCACCAATTGAAAAATTCCAACGTCATTCCTTCATTTTGGACAAG